>NC_059194.1:8868908-9468908 GCF_020615455.1 Coregonus clupeaformis | reverse complement strand
GAAAATGGTTGTCTAGCAATGATCAACAACCAATTTGACAGAGCTTGAAGAATTCTTAAAAGAATAATGTGCAAATGTTGCAAAATCCAGGTCTGGAAAGCTCTTAGAGACTTATCCAGAAAGACTCACAGCTGTAATCACTGCCAAAGGTGCTTCTACAAAGTATTGACTCAGGGGTGTGAATACTTATGTATTTCTGTATTTCATTTTCAATACATTTGCCAACATTTCTAAAAAGTTTTCACTTTGTCATGATGGGGTATTGTGTGTAGATGGGTGAGAAAAAGAATATATTTAATACATGTTTAATCCAGACTGTAACACAACAAAAATGTGGAATAAGACTGAATACTTTCAGAAGTCACAGTATACAGTGGCTTGCGAAAGTATTCACCCCCCTTGGCTTTTTTCCTATTTTGTTGCCTTACAACCTGGAATTAAAATGGATTGTTTGGGGGTTTGTATCATTTGATTTACACAACATGCCTACCACTTTGAAGATGCAAAATATTTTTTATTGTGAAACAAACAAGAAATAAGACAAAAAAACTGAAAACTTGAGCGTGCATAGCTATTCATCCCCCCCAAGGTCAATACTTTGTAGAGCCACCTTTTGCAGCAATTACAGCTGCTAGTCTCTTGGGGTATGTCTCTATAAACTTGGCACATCTAGCCACTGGGATTTTTGCCCATTCTTCAAGGCAAAACTGCTCCAGCTCCTTCAAGTTGGATGGGTTCCGCTGGTGTACAGCAATCTTTCCCAGTCCCTGCCGATGAAAAACATCCCCACAGCTCTGTGGAGTGTACGGCTTAAAGTAGTCCTATGGACAGATACTCCAATCTCCGCTCTGGAGCTTTGCAGCTCCTCTTTGTTGCCTCTCTGATTAATGCCCTCCTTGCCTGGTCCGTGAGTTTTGGTGGGCGGCCCTCTCTTGGCAGGTTTGTTGTGATGCCATATTCTTTCAATTTTTTAATAATGGATTTAATGGTACTCTGTGGGATGTTCAAAGTTTCTGATATTATTTTATAACCCAACCCTGATCTGTGCTTCTCAACAACTTTGTCCCTGACCTGTTTGGAGAGCTCCTTGGTCTTCCTGGTGCCGCTTGCTTGGTGGTGCCTCTTGCTTAGTGGTGTTACAGACTCTGGGGCCTTTCAGAACAGGTGTATGTATACTGAGATCATGTGACAGATCATGTGACACTTAGATTGCACACAGGTGGACTTTATTTAACTAATTATGTGACTTCTGAAGGTAATTGGTTGCACCAGATCTTATTTAGGGGCTTCATAGCAAAGGGGGTGAATACATATGCACGCACCACTTTTCCGTTATTTATTGTTTAGAATTTTTTGAAAAATTTTTTTTTTCATTACACTTCACCAATTTAGACTATTTTGTGTATGTCGATTACATGAAATCCAAATAAAAATCAATTTAAATTACAGGTTGTAATGCAACAAAATATGTAAAATGCCAAGGGGGATGAATACTTTTGCAAGGCACTGTATCTCTCTATTATGTGTGGGAATACTTTGGAACAGATTTCCAACATCAAAATCAATTGGAGTTGATACGCTGGTGTTTTTACAGTCTTTTATGTCCCCCCCCAAAATTAATATATATAGTTGTTATTTTTTTGCTGAGAAAACTTGAGGGTGGGGGGGGATATAATCACCCGTGGGCCAAATTGGACCTGTGGGACGCCAGTCAGGGAACCATGCTTTTCAAAGCTGAACCTCGGCAAGACAGAGCTGCTCTTCCTCCCGGGGAAGAACTGCCCGCTCCATGATCTCGCCATCACGGTTGACAACTCCATTGTGTCCTCCTCCCAGAGTGCAAAGAACCTTGGCGTGACCCTGGACAACACCCTGTCGTTCTCTGCTAACATCAAAGCGGTGACCCGATCCTGCAGGTTCATGCTCTACAACATTCGCAGAGTACGACCCTACCTTAAACAGAAAGCAGCACAGGTCCTAATCCAGGCACTTGTCATCTCCCGTCTGGATTACTGCAACTCGCTGTTGGCTGGGCTCCCTGCCTGTGCCATTAAACCCCTGCAACTTATCCAGAACGCTGCAGCCCATCTAGTGTTCAACCTTCCCAAGTTCTCTCACGTCACCCCGCTCCTCCGCACACTCCACTGGCTTCCAGTTGAAGCTCACATCTACTACAAAACCATGGTGCTTACCTACGGAGCTGTGAGGGGAACGGCACCTCCTTATCTTCAGGCTCTGATCAGACCCTACACCCAAACGAGGGCACTACGTTCATCCACCTCAGGCCTGCTAGCCCCACTACCTCTAAGGAAGCACAGTTCTCGCTCAGCCCAGTCAAAGCTATTCGCTGCTCTGGCACCCCAATGGTGGAACAAGCTCCCCCACGACGCCCGGACAGCGGAGTCACTGACCACCTTCCGGAGACACTTGAAACCCTACCTCTTTAAGGAATACCTGGAATAGTATAAAAGTAATCCTTCTACCCCCCCTTTACAACCACTGTCTTTTGTCTAAACTAACACCTGACTTATTTCTCCTGCTAGCACTGACTTGTTTAAAGAAATGTACTTATTGTGATCGAGATGTAGTTGCCCCTGATTGCACTGACTTTGCTCACAGCTGCTTATTTGAAGAAGTGTACTTACTGTGATCAAGATGTGGTTGTCCCACTGGCTATCCTAAGTTGAATGCACCAATTTGTAAGTCGCTCTGGATAAGAGCGTCTGCTAAATGACTTAAATGTAAAATGTAAATGTATGTATTCACATGGCACAGTAGTTACAGGCAGGGACATTGTAGGTATACATACTTTTAGTTTATTGCACCTACCCTTTGTGTGTACCTACTACACTGTGGTTAAAAGTGTACCACATACAGGCTTTTACCTATTCTAGCTATCGGTGGTGTAAACAAAAAGCCATGGTCCTTTTATAACAATTACCAGATGGTGGAGCATATTTGTGTGAGCACAAAGGGAATACCTGGTGATATGATATGAGGGCAATGCAGTGGCATCTGCTCCTTTGCTCTATTCCAAAGACCTACACAGTAAACAGTTACCGTTATCCAATATCCAGAACTTCTGAGCAAATATGTTTGAAGATATTATTCACCATAATATTTATAATCTGTGATCCAGAGTCGATTCTTACAGATCTTTGTTCCTTTGTACAATGTACGGTGACTCATTATACCAACAACCCAAGAATGCTGCGGTCTCTGAAATTCTCGGAACGGTTCATTCTTTTCAAGCCATGACCTCTTGCTGCCGCCTCTGAGCTTGGAGTGTGACGTTGCATGCCATTATCATATGAAATGTACATTCTCACTCTTCCCCCTCTGAATATCGTAATTGCAGGGATCCAAGGAATCTGAAAATTTTTGTAAATCAATTTGGGCAGTCATCTCTTGCATTTCTATGCATTATAGTCTATTTTACTCTCCCATTAGCTGTGAATAATATGCCTTGCATTGACTTTAGTGGACTGAATTGGACTGTGGAAATATAGCTATTTAAATTCTGATGAATATATGTAATTTGTGGCGTCCTACGGGCTTGCTACAGATGGTGTTGCTTTTCATAATGACATTTGGTGAAACAGTGGATAGTTAAGATATGATAGACTGAGCTTACATGTAACCTGATATGGCAGCGCATATGGCAGTTGAAAAATATTTTTTTCCCAGTCTGTTTTCAGCTATTCACTGATAGTCTCTCTGAGACAAATAGCATCCAGACACATTTTTTGCAAGCATTTCATTATGCCCGTTCAAGGTGTCTTCATTCCGTTTGGTATCATTTGTCAACCTGAATTCCAAACTTGTCTACACAAACAAATGTAACCAAACTCCTTGAACTACATGGCTATGGTAAGTAGCTCAAATAGCTTACCCACTGACAAACAACTGTCAAGTGGATATGCACAAAGGCACACCTACAGTTTGACGTGTGTCATCTGTGTCCAAGTCCTTGTAATCATTAGAATATGAGAGAATTTCAGCTAAAGGTCTTTAGTCGTAACCAACTACTTTGTATTTTTTCAGATGTTTCGAGCTGCTCTCTCTGTATTTGCACATGGTGTAATTGGGAGGGCGAAGTCACTCTCGTTTTATTTATGCATATTCATGAACAGATCAATTAAAGGCACCTCTGGAGTTGAGCGGATGAAATAGCTCTGACTAGCGAGATCCCATTTGCCTTTTAATTGGAATTCTGATTTAATTCAGATTTAATCCCAGTACTGTGCCATTACTTGTGACAGCCATCACAGAAATGTACCCTAATGGTTCTACAGTATAAGCAACACAACAAAAATACGAGGACACAACATGCATGTATTATTCAAAGCCTTGTTTTTGATAGTGATGTGAAAAAGTAGCATCTAGATGCATCGTTTACATGAAAAGCCAAGTCACATGGATTTATCTCAAGATTACGGTGCCCATATTAGTACAGAATCTGCCTTGTGTGAGAGATAAATTAAAGCATCATTATGTGTCCTTACCTTAGTATGTACATGTTTTAATGTACAGTATACTCAACACCAGAAAGCACAGCTTAGTTGTCACAGGAACAATCATTAAAACAATCGTATAGCTTTTTAGAATTGTTAATTTTGCAATTAATTCTGCCACTTTCCAAGAACGTGTACTCACCAACAATTTATCAAGATTGTTCACTTAGCATGAGAAAGATAAAAAGAGGCATTTTGTGTTTGTATGCTGCATTAAGACCTTGTAAAATGTACATGTAATTTAATATTTTCACATTTACGTGCTATTCATCCTAATTGATTTTTCTGTCAAAACTTTGGGGACTGTTTCAGTTGGTTTATTTAACAGGACAGATGGTTGTGTGGATGACAGACTGATAATTACAGTTAGTCAACCACTGTCTGCTGACGTAGTGATGATGAGAGAGAACGGATGGCCTTTCTTGTAAATAAAGACCAAGCAGAACATTCAGTCAGAAGAGGTCTCCCACCCAAACATTATTCCCCTTTACATTTAGCATTAGCAATATTTTTACATCAAAACGTTGTCAATCAAGCACATGGGGGCATTGATTGCAATGTGCAGAGTGTCTTTTTACCCTTTTACAAGATACACTTTAAACATCTTGCTAAGGATGGCACTGGTTAATATAATAATATAATAATAATATGCCATTTAGCAGACGCTTTTATCCAAAGCGACTTACAGTCATGCGTGCATACATTTTTGTGTATGGGTGGTCCCGGGAATCGAACCCACTACCTTGGCGTTACAAGCGCCGTGCTCTACCAGCTGAGCTACAGATAAACTGATGAAACGGAGTGAGGTACTTGGCAGCTATGTCTTCATAGCCATGATAGCTAGCTGACTTTCTAGAACTTTAGCCAGGTTTTAAAATAGTGCTACTCATGTCAGAGGCAGTCTGGGGGAGATAACTGTATGTAGGTGTAAAGAAATGAGGAAGGCATGCAGAGAATTAGACTTGCTCTACTGCCTTTGGCACCTTATGTTCTTTGAAATCAGATATTGGTTTTTGTTCCTCCCCTCAAAGCAGTTATGCAGTTGGTTGAAGCGTTATGCGATATGGTACATAACCTTGTTCTCATAGTAGGCTACATCAATTAATAAAGATCACAAACAGGCTTATTTCATGTGAGTTATTGCGGTCGTTCAGTGGGCTATACACACTTCAAGTAATAATGTTTTCGCAGAACCTAAATCAGTTTGATCAATTAGAATGGCTGATGAAAGAAGGGTAATTTATGAATGGGTTAATTAATCTGTGATGCTTTAGTTGATTGTGTGGATTCTGCATGATATTTCAGAAAATGTAAATGTTCATATAAGATATCATAGTTATCATAATGGACTCTTCTTTCGCTATTTCCAATTAATACGCCTTATAATAATGGAAATACAGAAGATGGCCATTCACATATCAACATACATGGCAACAAGACACTGCATGAGACATGCAGCTAGTATACAACGGGTATAGCTGTACTATATCTAAATGACGAAAATGTAAAAATAATAATTTTAAAATGTGTACCTACAATGTAATTACACTTTACTGGCCTATGTAACTACCATGTAAAGACATAAGTTTCAGGGACATTTAATGGAAAGTAGGACCCCATCTTGTTTCAAAGGGAGGCTACTTTATGTTTATTGTTGTGAAAACATGCTGTGCTAGCTCTATGCTACTGTCTAAGCAGTAAAACATCTGCTACTGTAAACTCCACATTTCCCCCCCAGAACTCTAATCAAATGGTTTATGAATGTGAATCTCAGCATTAGACCTAAAACAGCAGATCATTCAAATGGGTTGGGGATGCAGTAATCTTGTTAATGAGGAGTTGTGTGAACACACTGGGCTGAGTTAAGAAGCTTAACCCTTCACTGTGCAGTACGGTGTCCATTATAGGACAACCTCAGCAGCCTCAAGGCTCATGCCTCACTCATGACGACTGACTCAAGGAGGGGTGACATTTAAGTCAAGGAGGGTGAGGCTTGAGACTGAGTGTGTCCTAA
Organism: Coregonus clupeaformis; assembly: GCF_020615455.1. Taxonomy (NCBI): domain Eukaryota; kingdom Metazoa; phylum Chordata; class Actinopteri; order Salmoniformes; family Salmonidae; genus Coregonus; species Coregonus clupeaformis. The sequence continues at coordinate 9,462,380 of NC_059194.1, read as the reverse complement.
AATGGACACCGCAGTAATGTGTTTCCTGCCCACATATCACGTCACTCACCTCCTCCTCCTTCATCCTTCATGCCTCAGTAGGAATGTAATCTTCATCCCAAGGAAATCCCCAGATTCACTGAGGCAACAAAGAAGCAAATTCCCTCAATTGCTTTGGGACCACATAATTATATGAATAACAAGGAGAAATGATAATAGCATGATTGACGTTTAATCGGTCCAAAATAATAATAATATACAGGGTTGATATACAGGGTTGATAATCCAACTCCATTCATTTACTCTTGCATGGAGTAAATCACATGTTAATGAACTCAAGGAAGTATGGCTGTACTTCTTAGGTTGTAGTCAGAATGTGGGATAAAATAACATGAATTCTTATTTTTGTGTGTTTATGTGCCTTGAAACCACTGAGTCTAACTTCCACCAATGCGAACAAAACTTATTTTAAAAGCCTACAGCCAAAACATCACGTTAGAATGCACTAGAAGAGGGGATAACAGTGAACCACTATTTGATGACCATATAGTTCTATATAATGCTTTTACAACTCAATGAGAAAAACACACTAACTATACCAACAGAGGTCAAGTTGAAGATATCTTTCTTTCTCTTTCTCTTTCTCTTACTCCCCCCTCTCTCTCCTATTGTCAGACAGCATGCATTCCACCATGGAAATTAGAAAACAAGATTAGAAAACAATTTATATAAATCCCCCCGTGTGCACTCACTGTTTACATTTTTCCAGGAAGGCACACTGAGCCCCATCTCCATGGAAACTGCCAGTAGCCAATAGTGGGTCTCTTGGCCTGACCATGTGACATGACGCCTGTTGAGAGATGTATTGAAGTTGGCAGTCAGGCTGTGTGCTGACTATGTTTTATTGAAAGGAAAGTAAGCTCCTTATACTGCATAAAAGACAATTTTGTCAATCTCAAAGCTCTTCCTCTAACCCATTATATTAGTGATGATTGGTTTTTCCACAGCATGGTTTGAGGGTGGGCAGGCTACAGTGTGTTGTTTTTTCCCGCTGCTCTCATTTAAGTTGATATATTCGTGACTGCTTTGAAATTCAACAGTTCCCTTTGGAAAACTGACTATTTCTATCACCATTAGTTCATAAGCAACACACACACACACACACACACATCCCTCAGAAAATGTGCTATTCCCTGTTTCCTGGGACTCTAGCAGCAGTCTGTCGACATTGATCACAGTCAATGGATCTAACAGTTATTAGTGTGAGTCTGTTAGATGGGGAAACATGTTATTCTCTTTCCCACTTCAGATGACACTTCTAGTCTCTGGCATATCAGGCACATTCTTCTCAATCACATCCATTTTAAGTAAGGGAATTCAAGATGCAATGAAAATGTTCAATTCCCGAATTGTAATTTTTACAAAGGCAATAGAAAGGCAATATACATTCCTTTGTTATAGTGTGTCATGTCACCATGGTCTCATCTCCGAATGAGCGCTGTCAAGATCCAGGGTAAGGTTTACTTTGTCACTCTCAGTTCATGATCTAGCCAGCAGCCTCTTTCCGCTCTTATGTTTTGAAAGTATCAATAATGACTGCATAATTACATTTAGATACAAGCTCTCACAGCTAACAGACAGTCACTCAATTTCCATCTCCTCTTTTTCCCAATCGTTGAAAATGTTAAGCTAGACAGGCTAAGGCTATTTGATTTAATGCTGTCATAATGCTATAATAAATGTAAGCATGGAAGTCTGGTTGAAGGAGTTATTAAAGTGGGCCATATTAATGCAAAGCTACAGTATGTGATATGTGAGTCATGTCAAAGCAGGTACACTTATCAGCCAACAGATGGCAGACAGAAGCAGATTAGCCTGGGCGTTTTGAGTGTGCGCTTCTAAGCTCCTTTATCTTAGTGCACATCCATCCAGAGTCTATATAAGAGGCAGGCCTATAGACCACCGTCCATCCAGAGCCTATATAAGAGGCAGGCCTATAGACCACCATCCATCGAGAGTCTATATAAGAGGCAAGCCTATAGACCTCCACCATCCATCCAGAGCCTATATAAGAGGCAGGCCTATAGACCACCATCCATCCAGAGCCTATATAAGAGGGAGGCCTATAGACCACCATCCATCCAGAGCCTATATAAGAGGGAGGCCTATAGACCACCATCCATCCAGATCCTATATAAGAGGCAGGCCTATAGACCTCCACCATCCATCCAGAGCCTATATAAGAGGCAGGCCTATAGACCACAATCCATCCAGAGCCTATATAAGAGGGAAGCCTATAGCCCTCCACCATCCATCCAGAGCCTATATAAGAGGGAGGCCTATAGACCACCATCCATCCAGATCCTATATAAGAGGCAGGCCTATAGACCTCCACCATCCATCCAGAGCCTATATAAGAGGCAGGCCTATAGACCTCCACCATCCATCCAGAGCCTATATAAGAGGCAGGCCTATAGACCTCCACCATCCATCCAGAGCCTATATAAGAGGCAGGCCTATAGACCACAATCCATCCAGAGCCTATATAAGAGGGAGGCCTATAGCCCTCCACCATCCATCCAGAGCCTATATAAGAGGCAGGCTATAGACCTCCACAGCAGGCCGGCTCTCCCTGGGCAGCCCACACTGAGGCCTTTCAAGCCTACACCCTATCAAGCCTTATTCATCAGGGCACATCAAAAAGCAACTTAAGATGCTCTATCCCCCCTGATTTGCCAGGCACTCTTGATACAATTCTGCTTCACCTCAGGAAACAGCCACCCCCTCGGACTCGGGAGCCCATTTAATCAATGACAGAGATTACAGTACTTTGGGGCCTGCTGGCGCTGAGTCGAGATAGACGTATTTGGTCTGAATGCAGGGGCATGCTTCCCCGTTCCACACAGGACTGGAAGAAAACGTGGTGCTTTATGATTGACAGGGAAATAGAAGGGGTTATTGTGGATAGGTTACTGGATCTGTATGAACATTGTTGTTGGAGAGATCTACATACAAGGGCAGGACCCGAGTGAGATCCTGTAACTGGTTAAATCGCGTAGTTCGAGAAAGTCTTTAGGTATTTGTCTACCGATTGATTGTACACCGTCTATGTCATTGATTTTTTTCCTCAAACGTGTGTGTGTTAGATAAGCTTTTGCTGGTGGTGCAAAAAACCAATATGACCAACTCCAAGGCTTTCAAAACATTGCATTTGTGGAGCATAGAAGGCTTCAGTTCTGTCTCTGTGTTACTTTATGTCTCTATAGAATCACCCTGTTGACTACCATTTCAGACTTCTTAGCAAGTTATAAAACACACTTTAAAATGTAGGCACAACTTCACTTCTCAAAGACATTTTTCAGCACAAGTCAATGTTTTAAATATTCACACCCATATGTGGTAAACAGATTAGTCATCAGCTGTGTCGCAGGCTTACCAAGCCAATGTTTACAGTACTGATATATTTAAGCAGCTGCTTTCCTGAACTCAGAAAATCTGTCCAACAAATCACCTATTGGCATTTTAAACTGCTCAACTCTTGTTTTCATGTGCTTATGAATAAGAAACGCTAAAACACAGACCGCCTTTCTCTAATATGTTTTTCTGAGGTTCTAGGATCTATGAGTGGCATGCAGAATAATCTGTAAAGTAATGATGCCCAAATACATAATCCAAATCCTGAGTGGCAATCATTCCAGAATTATTATTGTTCATATAGGCTGACTTACATCGACAGATTTGTCTTGGACCGCGGATCTGAAGAGAGCCTCAGGAGGGGCTTTGGCAGGTCAGAAAAGCAGCCAAGCAGAGAGCAAAAAGGAAGCATTGTGTAAACAGTCAGGTATGAGCTGTACAATTCCATGAATGTGCATTTTATCCTGGAGCCAGGTCCAGGGCACAATCCACCAGCTGTTACTGGGGTAGGTTTTCTTTGGCGTTGGCCGTTCAGTTGAGCTTTGAGCTCTGAGTCAAAGGCATCATAGAGCAGCACCAGCAGGCCCAGGCTTCCGCTCCCTCCTCTCCTCACCCTGCCTGCTGCCCTGGGAGAGGAAGACGGAGATCAGCTCCCCACAGCATACATACGCCACAATGGCTCTTAGCATTTTTATTTTACATTATTTAGCAGACGCTCTTATCCAGAGCGACTTAGAGGAGCAATTAGGGTTAAGTGCCTTGCTCAAGGGCACATCGACAGATTTTTCACCTATTTGGCTCGGGGATTAGAACCAGCGACCTTTCGGTTACTGGCACAACGCTCTTAACCACTAAGCTACCTGCCGCGTTCATTTTCTCTGGCGGGGAAAGAAATTAGACAAACGTTTGATTTAGGTGATTCAATTGGTTTTGAATCCCTCCGTGCGCAATGTCACAGATACTGTGCGATGCTTGAAAAATAAATGCCAGGCAGTATAACATCTGAAGTTGAAGTTGCCAATCAAAGGCATTAAAGGCCTAAGCACTTCAAATGGAAGGAAGAGGAGTGTAAGACCCCTATCTCCCATTACAGGGAAAGTTTGATGATACTTTGTTGTTAAAGTCATAATCTTTTGGTATTTTTTTCATTAGTCCACTAATACATTTAGTCCTAATACATTAGTCCACTAATACAGTCCCAAAATGTTTTCAAGATATAGGACTTTCAAATAGCTAATTGTAACTTGCCACGTCATTATAATGATGCAACAATTTGCTTTTTGAAAGTCCTATATCGTGAAAACTTGATTGCTGACATGCAAAACATTTTGGGACTGTATCAACAGTGGACTAATGAAAAAAAAAGCCAAAAGATAGTTTTGGAGTGGATTATTCCTTTAAGCTTCAGAGTGCTTTCACCTTTCAGTATGACAAATTATCTCATTCTTTGTGCTCATAAGAGACACTTTCTCGATGTTTCCTCACTCCATGAATGCTTGCTTGTTATTATTTTGATATTAGTTTTGTGGTGCACTAGGAGCCATTTCCTGTCTATAACGGCAGGTGGGTATACAGTAGGATTATATTTCTTGACTATTGAATCACTCTATAGTACCTTGCAAAATTGTTTATCCCCCTTGGCGTTTTTCCTATTTTGTTGCATTACAACCTGTAATTTAAATTGATTTTTATTTGGAATTCATGTAATGGACATACACAAAATAGTCCAAATTGGTGAAGTGAAATGAAAAATAAATAACAGAAAAGTGGTGCGTATATTTTCACCCCCTTTGCTATGAAGCCCCTAAATAAGATCTGGTGCAACCAATTACCTTCAGAAGTCACATAGTTTAGTTAGTTAAATAAAGTCCACCTGTGTGCGATCTAAGTGTCACATGATCTGTCACATGATCTCAGTATATATACACCTGTTCTGAAAGGCCCCAGAGTCTGCAACACCACTAAGCAAGGGGCACCACCAAGCAAGCGGCACCATGAAGACCAAGGAGCACTCCAAACAGGACAGGGACAAAGTTGTGGAGAAGTACAGATCAGGGTTGGGTTATAAAAAAATATCAGAAACTTTGAACATCCCCGGAGCACCATTAAATGCATTATAAAAAAATGGAAAGCATATGGCACCACAACAAAGCTGCCAAGAGAGGGCCGCCCACCAAAACTCACGGACCAGGGAAGGAGGGCATTAATCAGAGAGGCAACAAAGAGACCAAAGATAACCCTGAAGGCGCTGCAAAGCTCCACAGCAGAGATTGGAGTATCTGTCCATAGGACCATTTAAAGCCATACACTCCACAGAGCTGGGCTTTACGGAAGAGTGGCCAGAAGAAAGCCATTGCTTATTGAAAAAAATAAGCAAACACGTTTGGTGTTCGCCAAAAGCCATGGAGGAGACTCCCCAAACGTATGAAAGAAGGTACTCTGGTCAGATGAGACTAAAATTGAGCTTTTTAGCCATCAAGGAAAACGCTATGTCTGGTGCAAACCCAACACCTCTCATCACCCCGAGAACACCATCCCCACAGTGAAGCATGGTGGTGGCAGCATCATGCTGTTGGGATGTTTTTCATCGGCAGGGACTGGGAAACTGGTCAGAATTGAAGGAATAATGGATGGCGCTAAATACAGGGAAATTCTTGAGGGAAACCTGTTTCAGTCTTCCAGAGATTTGAGACGGGGACAGAGGTTCACCTTGCAGCAGGACAATGACCCTAAGCATACTGCTAAAGCAACACTTGAGTGGTTTAAGGGGAAACATTTACATGTCTTGGAATGGCGTAGTCAAAGCCCAGACCTCAATCCAATTGAGAATCTGTGGTATGACTTAGAGATTGCTGTACACCAGTGGAACCCATCCAACTTGAAGGAGCTGGAGCAGTTTTGCCTTGAAGAATGGACAAAAATCCCAGTGGCTAGATGTGCCAAGCTTATAGAGACTTGCAGCTGTAATTGCTGCAAAAGGTGGCTCTACAAAGTATTGACTTTGGGTGGGTGAATAGTTATGCGCACTCAAGTTTTCAGTTTTTTTGTCTTATTTCTTGTTTGTTTCACAATAAAAAATATTTTGCATCTTCAAAGTGGTAGGCATGTTGTGTAAATCAAATGATACAAACCCCCAAAAAATCCATTTTAATTCCAGGTTGTAAGGCAACAAAGTAGGAAAAATGCCAAGGGGGGTGAATACTTTCGCAAGCCACTGTATCTGCCTCAATCAATCTATCCATCCTTGTTGTGACAACGGTAAGGGACTTGTTGTGTGGTGTCATTTTACCTAACACTGTAAAGCTCACCTTCCTCTGGGAATTAAATGTTGTCCACTGCCCGCATGATTGAATGGCTCGATGCGTTACACCGAAAGTGATTGCCATAAATATTTCATCAAGAAAATTGATTTGTGCAATAAATCCATCATCCATCCTGTGACAGCGGGAGTGGGGCGAGACCCCGCGATAGGGCCGCTACTCTCCGTTTCACCTCTTGAGCTACTGCAATTAACCAGGCCCTCATACATCACTCGCTGGTCATTTACAAAGTCATCGGCTTCCTTCCTGCTTTCATTACAATCATATATACACTCCAAGTTCACACTTCAGAGTCGTTGAGGGAAGCGAGTTAATTGTTTGTAATCGGCAAGGGGGTTTCCTCCTGCGTTCTCCAGGGCCACTTATCCAGTGAATAGGGTTGTAGCTCTACATGTCCCTGTATGACATCTCCATTGTGTTGAGAAAACACTTATGCAGCATGATGTAGAGTAAATTCCACATGCCTAGGGAAGCTGACAGTTGGGTGTACAGTATATCACTATGGTACAACTAGGTATACAATGCATGTGATAAGAAAAAGCTCTCTGTGACAGTTTGCTTACATTGACATATCCTGACAGCATTAACTGTGATCTTTTATATCCACAATAGGCAGAATCTGGCTGAAGTTAGCTCACCTGGTAAAACGCGTTCCAATACATTTTGGTGTTAGTTCATGTATGTTTTGATATCAGTGTATCAGTCAAGAAGAACTCAACAAACCTGCTCATGATTTATTTTTATTTTGACCAAATCAGGAGATCCTTTGGCATTCTGGCTTATGTTGATATCATACAGGCTGGGTAGCAGGGGTAAAGTAAAGCTATTGACTGAGACAAACAACAATGGATCCAGTGGTTTACGACCTCCAGTATATCTCCACCCAGCAAATGGCACAGTGCTCCATATCTGCCCTGCACATTACTTACACCTATTTTTATTAGGGCAGCTCTGACACTTGGGGCTGGTGATCGATGAGAGCTCTTTTTCACTAGGCTCTATGGGGTATCCAAAGTAGGCCACAAGCTTGGGTTTGGCAGACAAACAGGAGGACACTGCCTTTATTCTCAATTAGGAGCAGAAAACGCTAAAGTAGAAAGCTAGATTAGAGTAGACAGTTTGTCATAAGGCTGGTGGGAAGGAGAATGTATTATGAGGCCCTAGGGGTGAGGTGCTATATTGTTTGATGTCACCCAAGCCAAAGTAGGAAGGCAAATAAAAGTCTTATTACGGTAATTGGGTTGACCTGGGAGTCAACATTTATCCAATTATTTCCATTTTTAATCACATGCAAAGTAAATCCCTATTTACGCAATCCAAAATGCCTCATGACTGGGATAATGAATTCATTGGAGAAAAAAGTAGGGGATATTTGAACAATAGCAAACATACCACTTATGTTTACACACTTAGTCTGCCATTGCCAACATGCTAGCTATACCAGAAACTATTTCACTCTGCAAAACAAACGTACACTCTGAAAAACCAGAAAGTGTGAAAGTATAAAAGGACCCATTTGGAATTCACCTGGCAAATGTGGGATGAAATAAATGCGAAACTCTGGAGATGTATTTTACAAGTCTCCGAGCCCGATGGACATTCCGTTAGGTGAAATGTCATGGCCTGAAATCCAGGAGAGATGCATCCTGGGATTTGCAAATGGATTCTGTTTGAGGCAGATGCTGGTGAATATGTACAGTTGAAGTCTGAAGTTTACATACACTTAGGTTGGAGTCATTAAAACTTGTTTTTCAACCACTCCACTAATTTCTTGTTAACAAACTATAGTTTTGGCAAGTCGGTTAGGACATCTACTTTGTGCATGACACAAGTAATTTTTCCAACAATTGTTTACAGACAGATTATTTCACTTATAATTCACTGTATCACAATTCAGTGGGTCAGAAGTTTACATACACTAAGTTGAATGTGCCTTTAAACAGCTTGGAAAATTCCAGAAAATTATGTCAAGGCTATAGAAGCTTCTGATAGGCTAATTGACATCATTTAAGTAAATTGGAGGTGTACCTGTGGATGTATTTCAAGGCCTACCTTCAAACTCAGCGCCTCTTTGCCTGACATCATTGGAAAATCAAAAGAAATCAGCCAAGACCTCAGAAAAAAGATTGTAGACCTCCACAAGTCTGGTTCATCCTTGGGAGCAATTTCCAAACGCCTGAAGGTACCACATTCATCTGTACAAACAATAGTACGCAAGTATAAACACCTTGGGACCACGCAGCCGTCATACTGCTCAGGAAGGAGACGCGTTCTGTCTCCTAGAGATGAACGTACTTTGGTGCGAAAAGTGCAAATCAATCCCAGAACAACAGCAAAGGACCTTGTGAAGATGCTGGAGGAAACAGGTACAAAAGTATCTATATCCACAGTAAAACGAGTCCTATATCGACATAACCTGAAAGGCCGCTCAGCAAGGAAGAAGCCACTGCTCCAAAACCGCCATAAAAAAGCCAGACTATGGTTTGCAACTGCACATGGGGACAAAGATCATACTTTTTGGAGAAATGTCCTCTGGTCTGATGAAACAAAAATTGAACTGTTTGGCCATAATGACCATCGTTATGTTTTAAGGAAAAAGGGGGTCGCTTGCAAGCCGAAGAACACCATCCAAACCGTGAAGCACAGGGGTGGCATCATCATGCTGTGGGTGTGCTTTGCTGCAGGAGGGACTGGTGCACTTCACAAAATAGATGGCATCATGAGGAAGGAAAATTATGTGGATACATTGAAGCAACATCTCAAGACATCAGTCAGGAAGTTAAAGCTTGGTCGCAAATGAAACTTCCGACTTCAACTGTATGTCCTCCGGAGTAACGGCTGTTGTCCCACTCATGATGCGGCTCACCTGGCGATAGCAACACGTAGAGACAGCAAAGGAAGCCATTAATGAGAAGGTGACAGGTAGGGTAAACAAAGCTTGGTTATTTCATAGTGTGAAAGTGTGAAATGCCACATTTAGAGGTGCCATATGAAATGAAGAAAATCTATAACAAAACATATTTACTTGGCAGACAAAGAGATAAAGGTCTAATATTAGACCTTGCATGTGCGGTATTGGACCTTGTTTGAAGGGTCGAATACTGAACACTTGAGACTGGAATTCCTGAAGGATTCTAAGATATTGGATGTCTCTATGACAGGAGTTTGCACTTTTCAGAAAGGTTAAGAGATCATGCCTTGGAAGGTATAAAGTCATAACCCCATTTTATTTCCAATTACATTTCTTTCCTCTTCAACTCGATGTCTTCCACAGTGACAGTACATCAAAAGTAACCACTGAACCTTTTGTACATCCAACACCAATCAGACCTACAGAAAATGACCAGAGAAACAGTAGTACTATCCAATCATTAAACCAACTATTAAATCTCACTCTCGGATAAGAATAACAAACACCAAACATCTCATTCAGCCCAAAAGTAGCTTGTAAATGTACATTTTTAATGAACACATTCTCTTCAGAATCTCACTTGTTGTAGGCAGTGTTATTGGTGTTTTGTGTAGGCTGCATACTTAAGCGCTGCTCCGTGTCACGGCTCTGTGTCGCTGCTCTGTGTCGCTGCCCTGTGTCGCTGCTCTGTGTCGCTGCCCTGTGTCGCTGCTCTGTGTCGCTGCCCTGTGTCGCTGCTCTGTGTCGCTGCCCTGTGTCGCTGCTCTGTAGAAGTTGCATAGCTGGGAACAAAAAGCTCATTATTGCTCAGCCAGCACTTTTCACTCCTGAAAATCCTCCCTGCTGGAGAATTTCACTAATACCTCAATGCGGTAGCGGGCCATGCTTTTCATCCCTATTTTGGGTAGCCATTTTACCATTTTAATGACTGGATATTAATGTAGGTATTTTGTAATGGAATCAATGCGTCCTTGGTCGTTCCATGGGATCACTAGGAGATCATTTTGATGTACTGTTTTAGTAAACACACTTGATTGGTTCGGGTTGAAAGCAGATTGCGCTTTATCTAAGATTAGTTGAATGGCTTCATTGAAAATGTCTGTGTTTGTTTGTATGCATGTTGTTCTTCACAGAAATAAGCACAGTAAGGGTCAACATTTTTCTGTGAGGTGCATTGAGAATCTGGGCTAAACCAGTAGAAATGATTCCCCAATTTAATATATCCACACCTGCTGCTACAGTACTGCCCCAAGGGCTGTTAACCCGGAGTGTACTTTAATACCCTCTGAAGCCCACTAAAGGGCTTTCTGTGAAGGTCCTGTGAAGACCTACAGGACATCCTGAACAATGAGTCAACAGCTTCTACACTAGGGATTGTAGAGGATGGAAATCCCTTTGGATGAGACTATCACATTGGCTTCTGGATCCAAAGCTTCTAGCATGTCTGAATGAAATGACAGAAAATGGCTAAGATATTTTTATCTACAAGACTTTGGGGGGAAAAAACGGTCACGTTAGTGACATGTTTTTATTAAATACGGAATGTAAATAATAATCGGCATCCAACTTTCTTCCCACCAACAACCCCCATGTGTCCACTTATGAAATTATTGTCACGCAAGTTAAGTATTATAAAGGTGCATTATACATGCGAGATTACACAATGTTATACATTAGAGATTCTACACTTTCCCCTAAGTGGGTATGGAGTGAGTGAGACCAGCTTCCAAATGGAAGTCTTTAAAGACTCTGGATTCTGTTCTTCCACCTTGGCAGGATTCCCAATTCACTAAAGCAATTGCCAGGGGTCCCCTGAAATTGATCATCATCGGTTTCATGGAAAATAAACACGTTTTCACTTGGGAACTCTGCAAGAGCTCATTTTGCTCCCTGAATAGGACATACTCACTATATAGACTCTTTTAGGTTCAATGGCCACTTTAGTTGGTCCTTCGAGGTGTAATCAGATGCTCCATTTAGAACTACATTTTTATTTATGCTGCTGGGTTTTCACTCAGATCTTGTTCTCTACCAATTAAAACTAGAGAGGAAGAAAGATGAGGGATCTGAAGGATTTAGTCTGTGCAGAATCTCTATTTTTCAAGACAATGTGCAGCTTTATGCCTAACTCACCAAAAGACCTCTGCTATGTTAGTCTACACTTAATCAGCCTGACATTACACAAAAACTGTTGCAACGTAGTGCTTGTTTGCAGATTTCGGACAAGATCTTTAGTCTGCTTCTAAGGCCTAAAAATAAAGACATTGATCAAAGTCCCTTTTTCTCTGAGAGTGTTTGAAACAAGACCTTGAGACACCAATCAAGAATTGTTGTGTGTCGGAGAGAAAAAGATAATCATTAAGATTAGATTTGGTTCAGTCATGAGGCTGGAGTATGGCCGCCTGCACACTTCACTTGGGGAGGAATTAATGGAGAGGAATTGGGGGAATTGCTGGAAAAAACTATTGAAATAATTGGCTCCATATGTGGAATGGCTTCTCAAGATAGCTTTGCTGCCAGGGTTCTTTCCGCCTTTGGTTATGTGTGTCGAAAAATTATTTCTGTATTGTAGTGAAACCTTATGAGGCCGAACCTCTCCTCCCAGTTCGGAGCTCTGTTATGGATAATACATTCACGTGGACATGGTGCAGCCAAAGGGCTTCCATATGTTTGTGCTCATGCTTTTCTTTCAAGAATTATGAATGAATAAGCTTCAATCAGTTCCAAGTCCTAGCCAATGATATGCTCATTTTTGGAATTTAAACTCTTTGTGATATTTAGTGTCGTTGTAAAAAAAAAAAAGAAGAATTGTAAACTTGTGTTAGCCCAATAACCAGTGTCTAACCCTCTCTGTTTTTCGATTAAACCACAAATGAGGACATATTGTATTTTAGCTTATGTTTTTATTGTTTATGTAATATTTCAGTGCATTTACACAATGCTCCTGTAGCCCTTTCCTGCAGGCAAATGACCTAGGGGCCTCCTGGGTGGAATATTATTAATATTTTTCATAATTGTATAATGAATCATCTGACATGGTACACATAACCATGTATGTGAGGTGTATACTTTTGTTTCAAAGTAGATTTGTGTAAGACTACCAAGAATCACTCTGTGTGACCCTGATTTAGCCCACTGGAGTATTAAACCAAAAATGTCTGCACTGTGCCAACAAACATAACAGCATTATGTGTGCACAATGTGCATGACTTGTGCTTATGTCTGTGTTCCTCTTGAGCCATTGCTGTGTTTCACATGCAGGAGGAGTCCTGCTCTCTTCGTGGTGTATTACACGTATGGAATGACTATGGTCCATATGGTCCATGCCGGGACTTGCCTAGGCTATAAGCTGAGGGCAGTGTAACAGTAGCACTGTGACTAAGTCTGAGCATCAATAAGTAAGCACATATAACAGTTCTCCTCCCTGTTGACCCGTCCTGACGCTATGCCAACATTCCATTAGCACATTAGTATTCTGAGAGAGAGAGAGAGAGAGAGAGAGAGAGAGAGAGAGAGAGAGAGAGAGAGAGAGAGAGAGAGAGAGAGAGAGAGAGAGAGATGTAGGGAGACATAGAACGAGAGAGAAAGATGGAGGGAGATAGAGAGAAAGATGAAGGGAGCGAGAGAGGGGGTGGGTGAAGAGAGAGATGTGGTTGAATGTCAGGCCGGTGTCAACTCCAGGCCTGCTCCCCATCAGGAGGTATGAGGAAGTGATTAACCCCACCAGGCCTGCTCCCCACCAGGAGGTCTGAGGAAGTGATTAACCCCACTAGAGACCGAAGGCACTGGGAAATCATGGGCAGTTTGGGGTAGCCAATCACCCCTTAAAAGAGGGTTTGTGACCTCCTGATCTGGAAATTGAATTCCCCAGATTTTAGTACCCCTGTACAAATCCTCAACTCAATTATCCTGAGGCCTTCCCACCGAACCTACCTTGCTATTAGATGACACAGGATCTTGTCAATTTCTGTATTTGTTATGTTTTTATGTGGATTTCTTACTCTGAATTCTAAATACTTTCTTTTGGTGGATTGATCCTACTTGTTTACTATCCCACTTTTGAGGCAGTTATTGCGCTACAGTTACTGAATTTATCAATCAATCACTCACATGAGGGAGCAACTTATTTTCTTATTAAAAAGGCTTCCAGACTGTGATTATGAATGGGTAAAATGTACAAAACATATTTTCAGTCTTAGCAACCAAGACTAGGCCTATGTTATGAATATCTTTCGGTTAGCTACCTTGCTCCACTCCAAGCAGAACACACTGTTGTTACGGTAGCAAATCACAGTTTCGCACATATGGAATGTACAGGGATAATTTTTAGTCTCTTTTGCCTTCCCTGAATGTTCGTATACAAGACAATTAGTTTAATCTGGGTCAGGTGAAAATATAAGACTGGCCAAATAAATTCATAAAGTTTCATTGGAACCATTTTGAGAGTAATCTAATGAAAAATACTGGCAGTGAAGAGTTGTTTTAAAATAGTTAAAGTAAGAACAAAAACATCTGTCTCAGTTGATCGAGGATTTATACTTCACCTTTGACATTTAACATTTCATTGAACTATGCATTTTCTCTTTTCGCTCTTCTACTGCATCACCGGAACACTAATGCTTTCCTGTTCATTAACTTCTCTGGCAGGCAGACACCTCTCTCTCTCTCTCTCTCTCTCTCTCTCTCTCTCTCTCTCTCTCTCTCTCTCTCTCTCTCTCTCTCTCTCTCTCTCTCTCTCTCTCTCTCAGCATTGACACAACCATTTATTCTGCAAATGACTGCACTTGAAGTCAACTGGAAAGGAGGGGTGGAGTCATGGAGGGCTATACAGAGTTAGCGGGGTTAGCTCTTAGCCGAGGCAGTTCAGACTGCTTTATTCCAACCTGGAAACTATTCTCACTGTCAGCACTTTTGCTGCTGCTTGGCACTCTGTTTATTTTTGCAAGACATGGCGCTGAATAGACTCTAATAAATACCCTGGCCTGAGAGACAGGAGCCATCAGGGCTTGTCACAACTTGTAACTTAGATAGCGCGGCAGCCCAGACTGCCGATTGAGGGTTTTCTTGCGGATGAGTGAGTGCACAATTCCCTCCATGAGGCGAATGTATATTGGACTGGTGGGAAGGGAATCAGTTCTGCACACATCTCAGTGCTTAAAGTGTTAGCACCTCTCAAAAAAACGGGTCATATTGTATATGTGAACATGCAGTATGTGATCAATAAAGCCTACTTACATGCATTATGCTGCATTTGTAATATATTGTTGCAGATATATTGTGAAAACCTTGCCAATTCTTTATTTCTCATAAAAATATGAACTGCCCTACATAGCTGTATAGTCTATGAGGTGAGGGTTGTATAACCTGTTTGTCTGAACAGTGTCAGGGAAGTCTGGGTAATTGAACCCAGTCTCTGAGCATGTCTTGAGTACATGATACAATGTTTGCTGAAAACCATCTGTTTCTTTGCTGTTACAAACTAAAAGAGCATGAGCCTATTTTCTACCCAGGACACACAGATGCTCCTTTGTACACTAAATTGATGTTGACAGCTGAAGTTAAGAGAACAAAATAACAATTTCTCTTAGTCTAACATTTCTAACAACAGTGTTATTGCTGTCATGGTGTTGTTTCATCTCTGACGAATTGACAAGTGAGTAGTTCAGTTTGTCTTTCAGAAGATACTTGGTAGCAAGTAAAAAGTTCTGATCTAAGGAATGAATAGAGAGGGAAGCTTGGTTTGGAAAACTTTTAAAACACACACACAGCAACAAACATCCCTAATATTTACAGTTAGAAAAACATACACTTAACAACAAACAATAACATTTCTTAAATTATAATTGAAGTTATCGGGATTACATGACTATAGAAATAGCGGTATGTACTGTTTCATTGAGGTGTACCTACTGTTTTAGTTCTTGTTGTAGAGTTCCCTTTTCTTCGTCACTGGATTTTACTTCAGGATTTAACCTCAGAACTGCTGAAATTCCTGTGAGGTTTCATCCGATGTTAATCCTCAGAGATTTGTATTAGTGTCCTCAAACACCTTTGATCTTCCCAGAGACGTTGATTGGATGTGTGAATGCCGGGGCCACATTCCCATCATGCATCAGATGGATTCATTTATAATTTTGGAAGTCGCTTTCAGGTTCATTGAAGGCTTTCAGTAGAAGTCAGATAAACACATTTCAGTGGGTTGCAGTGAGGAGGAGGGGGTGGTGGTGTTTCAACCATTTGAACTTGTGACGAAACTGCAGTCTGATCTGTTATTGTGTCTTTATGTTCTGTCTAGTCTCTTTGCATAGCTGTTAGGGACGGATCCAAATGTACAGAATGGTTACCTGGAGGAAAATGGGGGAGGGTCATGCTTTTTCAATTTCAGTCAAGGGGAGGGTTTAGTATTTTTTAAATCTAGTCCAGCGGAGGGTCATGTAATTTGTCATTCATGAAATTTCTATATTTCCCAGTTTTTTAGAATTTGTTGCTTATTAGGCTATATATCGATGTGTGCCCAATGCAGCCCCTCATCTCTCATTCTCCGCTGGGCTCCCAATATCAATTGCGCCTATAGGCTATTTAGTGTGTTCTCAATCAAATGATCCATAGCCTATAGGCTATAGGCTGCGAAGTGCATGCTCGGAGAAGCACACAGCAAAGTAATATTTCTAAGGTAGCTGCTGGCATGGTGTAAATAAAACTAGGCTGCATTACACACTGCAATGGATATTCCAAACCTGAGCCCCGGCCTGCTCTGCTCTTGCTGATCCAAAACCTTTTTGTGTGCTGCCCAACCAATGGCTGTGCTGTGTAAAATAAATCCCTATCTTGCGCGCCGACTATCCTGTAGCCTATGTTCTGAGCACGAAGATGAGGAGGACCGGAGGTCAACTTTGATAGCTTGCAACTACTATAATTTATTTTATAAAAAAATATATGTTTCTGGCCCATGATGCATTTATCAGAGTTATTGACCTCACAATAAGCCAGATTTGAGTAACTTACATTGTGGTGCACAATCAATCAGAAATGGACAGCTCAGGGTGCTGAAAGTAGGCAAATTCGAGTAGGCATAATTTATTTAAACCTTCTTCATTTTAATTACACTTCACTAACAACAAGAGGGCTTTGTGTTGGAGCCTAGTTCTTCCTATTTAAGAAATGAGAGTTAGGCCTACCTGTTAGACAGAGGAAATTATGCTATAGGCTGCTACAATATATCCATAGATTTGTCAGTCAATTCCACCACCCACCACGCACACTTTAAATAGCCTACCTCCATGTCAGTGAAGGGCTGTTAATTTAAAACCAAGACTCAAATTGAGGGGGTATGAGAGGGTATGCCATAGGCCAACCTCTTATTAAGGAGAATGGCAAAGACTGCAGGCCTACCCATTGGTAGCTTAAGATTTTGAAAATACAACAGATCCATTTATATAAAGAGATCTACAGTTGAAGTCGGAAGTTTACATACACCTTAGCCAAATACATTTAAACTCAGCTTTTCACAATTCCTGACATTTAATCCTAGTATAAATTCCTTGTCTTAGACCAGTTAGGATCACCACTTTATTTTAAGAATGTGAAATGTCAGAATAATAGTAGAGAAAATGATTTATTTCAGATTTTATTTATTTCATCACATTCCCAGTGGGTCAGAAGTTTACATACACTCAATTAGTATTTGGTAGCATTGTCTTTAAATTGTTTAACTTGGGTCAAACGTTTCAGGTAGCCTTCCACAAGCTTCCCACAATAAGTTGGGTGAATGTTGGCCCATTCCTCCTGACAGAGCTGGTGTAACTGAGTCAGGTTTGTAGGCCTCCTTGCCCGCACACGCTTTTTCAGTTCTGCCCACAAATGTTCCATAGGATTGAGGTCAGGGCTTTGTGATGGCCACTCCAATACCTTGACCTTGCTGTCCTTAGCCATTTTGCCACAACTTTGGAAGTATGCTTGGGGTCATTGTCCATTTGGAAGACCCATTTGCGACCAAGCTTTAACTTCCTGACGTCTTCAGATGTTGCTTCAATATATCCACATAATTGTCCTTCCTCATGATGCCATCTATTTTGTGAAGTGCACCAGTCCCTCCTGCAGCAAAGCACCCCCACAGCATGATGCTGCCACCCCCGTGCTTCACGGTTGGGATGGTGTTCTTCGGCTTGCAAGCAACCCCATTTTTCCTCCAAACATAACGATGCTCATTATGGCCAAACAGTTCTATTTTTGTTTCATCAAACCAGAGGACATTTCTCCAAAAAGTACGATCTTTGTCCCCATGTGCAGTTGCAAACCGTAGTCTGGCTTTTTTATGGCGGTTTTGGAGCAGTGGCTTCTTCCTTGCTGAGCGGGTTATGTCGATATAGGACTCGTTTTACTGTGGATATAGATACTTTTGTACCTGTTTCCTCCAGCATCTTCAGAAGGTCCTTTGCTGTTGTTCTGGGATTGATTTGCACTTTTCGCACCAAAGTACGTTCTACTCTAGGAGACAGAATGCGTCTCCTTCCTGAGCGTATGACGGCTGCGTGGTCCCTTGGTGTTTATACTTGCGTACTATTGTTTGTACATATGAACGTGGTACCTTCAGGCTTTTGGAATTTGCTCCCAATGATGAACCAGACTTGTGGAGGTCTACATTTTTTTTCTGAGGTCTTGGCTGATTTCTTTTGATTTTCCCATGATGTCAAGCAAAGAGGCACTGAGTTTGAAGGTAGGCCTTGAAATACATCCACAGGTACACCTCCAGTTGACTCAAATGATGTCAATTAGCCTATCAGAAGCTTCTAAGCCATGACATCATTTTTTGGAATATTCCAAGCTGTTTAAAGGCACAGTCAACTTAGTGTATGTAAACATCTGACCCACTGGAATTGTCATACAGTGAATTATAAGTGAAATAATCTGTTTGTAAACAATTGTTGGAAAAACTACTTGTGTCTTGCCAAAACTATAGCTTGTTAACAAGAAATTTGTGGAGTGGTTGAAAAACGTGTTTTAATGACTCCAACCTAAGTGTATGTAAACTTCCGACTTCAACTGTATAACAGCGCTTTGGTTCGCGATGCTTTATGCTAGAAACAAACTGTAAAATACCCTGGAAATGTAACTCCGATGCATATGGGGATATGTTTTGTTTCTTTGACATTCAGAGGCTGAGCTACAACCTTCTATAGCCGAGGAGATAAAAAATAGACTTTGCTTGGGATGTAATCGAATTCTGTCACTATCAATTGTTTAATCTATTCACTTTCTGTACAATTTAAGATGTTTAAACCCAAAAAAGCTTTTAGGGAAACACTTGTGACCTTCTCTCGTTGGGTTAAGCCACGGAAGAAGAGTAGCCAGCAGTTAAAGCTTACATTTTTTCTGTATCGGTAGGCCTACTCTTTCTGGGGTGGAAAGGTAGGCCTAACTTTTGAAAGGACTGTGCTGAGATTCCTAATGTCTCAGATTTCATTATTTACAGAGGGACAGTTTCGTTGCAAACAAGACACACTGATTTGGCATTGGAGAAATATGATAAGATGAAGACATACAGTGAGGGAAAAAAGTATTTGATCTCCTGCTGATTTTGTATGTTTGCCCACTGACAAAGACATGATCAGTCTATAATTTTAATGGTAGGTTTATTTGAACAGTGAGAGACAGAATAACAACAACAAAATCCAGAAAAACACATGTCAAAAATGTTATAAATTGATTTGCATTTTAATGAGGGAAATGAGTATTTGACCCCTCTGCAAAACATGACTTAGTACTTGGTGGCAAAACCCTTGTTGGCAATCACAGAGGTCAGACGTTTCTTGTAGTTTGCCACCAGGTTTGCACACATCTCAGGAGGGATTTTGTCCCACTCCTCTTTGCAGATCTTCTCTAAGCCATTAAGGTTTCGAGCCTGACATTTGACAACTCAAACCTTCAGCTCCCTCCACATATTTTCTATGGGATTAAGGTCTGGAGACTGGCTAGGCCACTCCAGGACCTTAATGTGCTTCTTCTTGAGCCACTCCTTTGTTGCCTTGGCCGTGTGTTTTGGGTCATTGTCATGCTGGAATACCCATCCACGACCCATTTTCAATGCCCTGGCTGAGGGAAGGAGGTTCTCACCCAAGATTTGACGGTACATGGCCCCGTCCATCGTCCCTTTGAAGCAGTGAAGTTGTCCTGTCCCCTTAGCAGAAAAACACCCCCAAAGCAAAATGTTTCCACCTCCATGTTTGAAGGTGGGGATGGTGTTCTTGGGGTCATAGGCAGCATTCCTCCTCCTCCAAACACGGCGAGTTGAGTTGATGCCAAAGAGCTTGATTTTGGTCTCATCTGACCACAACACTTTCATCCAGTTCTCCTCAGAATCATTCAGATGTTCATTGGCAAACTTCAGATGGGCCTGTATATGTGCTTTCTTGAGCAGGGGGACCTTGCGGGCGCTGCAGGATTTCAGTCCTTCACGGCGTAGTGTGTTACCAATTGTTTTCTTGGTGACTATGGTCCCAGCTGCCTTGAGATCATTGACAAGATTCTCCCGTGTAGTTCTGGGCTGATTCCTCACCGTTCTCATGATCATTGCAACTCCACGAGGTGAGAACTTGCATGGAGCCCCAGGCCGAGGGAGATTGACAGTTATTTTGTGTTTCTTCCATTTGTGAATAATCGCACCAACTGTTGTCACCTTCTCACCAAGCTGCTTGGCGATGGTCTTGTAGCCTATTCCAGCCTTGTGTAGGTCTACAATCTTGTCCCTGACATCCTTGGAGAGCTCTTTGGTCTTGGCCATGGTGGAGAGTTTGGAATCTGATTGACTGATTGCTTCTGTGGACAGGTGTCTTTTATACAGGTAACAAGATGAGATTAGGAGCACTCCCTTTAAGAGTGTGCTCCTAATCTCAGCTCGTTACCTGTATAAAAGACACCTGGGAGCCAGAAATCTTTCTGATTGAGAGGGGGTCAAATACTTATTTCCCTCATTAAAATGCAAATCAATTTATAACATTTTTGACATGCATTTTTCTTGATTTTTTCATTGTTATTCTGTCTCTCACTGTTCAAATAAACCTACCATTACAATTATAGACTGATCATTTATTTGTCAGCGGGAAAACTTACAAAATCAGCAGGGGATCAAATACTTTTTTCCCTCACTGTAGGCCTATCTCTCTGTCCTTTCTTAGCCTGTAATTTCAGTAATTTGTGTAGATTCTGCTAATACGTCAAATGATGTAGAATTGCATGAAATGTTTATTAAAGGCTAGTTTTTCTCGGATCTGCAAATACGATGATAGATTCATGCAATGCTTTCACTATAAAGAAGATCGCTCCACTCCTACTCTTGTCCACAGTGGTCTGCGAACCCACAACCTTCTGGCCCGTAGCCCTGTGCACTGTCAAAATTAATGCGTTGCCATGTAATGCTTCCAGGATAAAGAACAGTTTCTAAAACTGCACATCTAAGGCTCTGGTCTGTTAAAGAAGTGAGGGTAAACATTAGTCATGTTCTCTGCTCTCCACTTTGTTTAAATTATTATTTTGGGTATAGGGGAGGGTCACTTGTTTTTTTTTTCAAGTGTTCAGGGAAGGTTTAAGTAAAATATATTTTTGCTGAAGTGAGGGCCATCCATTTTCATTTCAGAGAGTCCAGATTTCTTCATATAATAACGTTCACTCCCTTATTAAAGTAGGCTACCCAAATAACCGTGGGGAGTGTGAAAATGAACAGCCATGGCTCAAGAACAGTATTGGGGAGTAATGTAGTGAACTACATTTAGTTCAACTAGTAATTTCATTACATTTTGCAGTAGCTTGGTGGTAGTTGAACTAAATTGAAATCATTGTAGTGTTTTCAGTAGTTCATTACTGTTTTGCCATGTAGCAGTTTAGCTAACTGGAACTATACACCACTTTTTCCCCATAAAAATTAAACAAAAACATTTCCTTTCTTATTCGCCATAAGACCAGCCTAATTCTCACTTGAAACACTTTTTGTGTGCTTAATTCATGTGTTTTTGTTTAATAGGCTAAATTACACATTCCGTTAACATCTGACTACAGAGTAATCTGTCCTTGCAATTTGTAGTCTATGACATTTCAGATTTAGATATGAAAATGTTTCACAAAGTAGTTTGGATGTGGTGAACTACTTTTTCTAAGTAACTTTAGTTCAGTAAGCTATGTTTTTCTTAAGGGTAGCTTTAGCTTAACTTCTTCCAGTGTGAAGTATTTGGTAGCTTGGTAAACTATATTTTCAGAGTAGCTTCCCCAACACTGCTTCTTAGAGATACTGTAGACCACCAGAAAAAGACAAAATGAACAAAATTGTGACATCATGCTCTGTTATTCTCTGGCCTGAAAACTATCTTAAAAAGATGAAACCCAGAGCACTTATAATGTTTATATGGTTTATGGTTTGTGGACTGAACTATATGTACAGTTACAGTCCTTGAAAGCAATCATTTATAAAGGTCTTTGCTGACTCATATCCACAGGATTTCATAGACAGCTGCTGTCGGTTCTCTCCGTCCATATCCTACCTTCTGGGAGAGTTCGGGAGTCGTAAACACGCTGCAGTCATGCCTAAAACAAGTTTCCATGCGACATTAATGGGAGCGGCAAGAGAGCGAACCTCTCGCCTACCAGCTGCTACCCTTCTAGCCTGGCGCCAGCTAGCACCGTTGTAGGATTTCCATTAATTTGGTGCACCTGACAACCTGCTCTGCTGGGTATCCTTCCCCTGTAGTCCATCTCTCCATAAGCCTGGGAGGAACAGAACACACCTGATAACAGTAAAAGGCCATTTTTTGTACATCGTAGCCACACTATTTTTCATGGCTAACCCTAGCTTCCCCAGCTTGAAGTATAATCTCTCTGAACGTTGGTGAGGGAATGATTGTTGTTGGGGAAAATATATGGCACGGTGGCATAACGTTTTTTCTGCTGTTCTAGTGTTAACTTGAAGACCAGCCTGAGGAGTTGTTTTATTTCCTCTCAGTCTGGACACCATTAGTATAAATGTTCTGAAATTCATGTATTTGGAATAGCTAAATTATATTCTGTTTCATTGATTGACCACTACAATATCATCCCTGAAGCCCTGCGGATGCACATATTCAATCATACTGGGTATGAACCACCTCAACTAACATTTGCTGGTCCATTTGCAACATAAAAGCAGTCAAAAAATTGAAGAGTGTTGTGTGGTAAGTGGACGAAGACCTTTGATAAATGAGCTGTGAAGGTAAAAGTCTTTCACCTGTCAACACATGCCACTTAAGACCTGTAATGTTTCTCCTCTGGGCAGTAGGTTCCAATGTATTGACTTTCTTTAAGTATCTATAGATTGTCACCAGTCTCAGACACAGAATAATACCTTGCTTCACTGTACTGTTCTGTGGGGCTTGTGCAATTAGGGTCATATTCTTTTTAATAATTGATGATTTCAATTTGAATACAGACTACTTATGACCAAAACTACTACCAACAACACTACAATCCTAACTACAATCCGTACTAAAACTAAACTATGCTTTTGGCACCATATTGATACTTATGGGAGACATATCTTTGAATATGTACCAAGTCTAGGCTGAATCTTTTTCAGATTTTAATGAAGATATGGGGATATTAATGGGAAGATATTTCATAGCGGTCATCATTCTTTGTCTCTCTATTCATTAATATTCTATGCACGTTTTCCTTTAAAACAACATAATGTCCATGAACAGTTCCCCCTTTGTCATCCATGAATGTCAACATCCCGTTATCCCATCATTCCCTCTGCCTGAAACCTTAAACCACCAAACACCTGTTCCTTTGTGTGGCCTGGCATTTTACAGGGATTCTCAGATATGCTATTGAGTCACTCTCTCTCTCTCTCTCTCTCTCTCTCTCTCTCTCTCTCTCTCTCTCTCTCTCTCTCTCTCTCTCTCTCTCTCTCTCTCTCTCTCTCTCTCTCTCTCTCTCTCTCTCCTCCCTCTCTCTATCTCTCTCTCCCTCTCTCTCTCTCTCCCCATCTCTCTCTATCTCTCTCTCCCTCTCATCTCCCTCTCATCTCCCTCTCATCTCCCTCTCTCCCCCTCTCTCTCTCTCTCATCTCCCTCTCTCCCCCTCACTCTATCTCAGTTTTGTGGAGGACAAAGTACAAAAAGTGCTCGCCATCCCTCGTCTCCCCTCTTTTGAAAGCTTGCCTTTGTGGAACAGCTGGGAGCTGCTCCAGTCTCCGACCACAGCTCCAGCCTCTTTTCATCAGAAGATATTTGAAATCTAACTGACCCTATTCATGAGTTGCCAGGCCTGCTTGTGCTGATGCTACATAATATGAGGCTCTGCACAGACTGGGGAATGTCAAGTATTCAGGAGGGGATACAAGGCAGACAGCTAAGGAGAATTCTGCACGATGCCACTGGAGGCTTTATCTGAGGCTGGCATTTTTATTTGTGTGTTAAGCCACATATGCTACAGTAGCACACTAACTCAATGTACATTAATGTTAATTTGCTTTGAAGAATCTTTTGAGAATAACATTCAGTATAGACAACTTACGGCTCTATTCAGTCTGTATTGCGGAAATTCAGCGCTAAAGCCCAATTTAAATTTAAAGGCAATGTTCCCGCTTTGGCGGAGATAGCATTCACGGTAAACGCTGCATATGTCGGCGGAATCGGTTATTAACTTAAAATGTATATCACGAAATCTGTAACGCTTCAGCGATACGGAATGAATAGGGCCCTTACACTAGAACACTAGTAGCAGTAGCAGCTAGCAGACAGAGAACAAACAGGAAGTCCCTGGGTAAACACACATTCATAGTAACACAGGCCTTGACCACATACAGTACTTCCCTTGCAGTTGGGTGAAAACTTGTAGTGCCTGTGAGAGCTGGGGGAAATTTCCACCACACAAATGTATTTTCTGAGAAACTCTCTGAGAAGTTGTGCAAACGATTTTAGAGTTGGTCTGTGTCAATACAGAAAAGCATAATAGGCTGCTTTTGAATGGGATGACACAGGGGCTTTGGAGGGTTATAATGGGAACACCAATGTGTGAAATGTGTTATGCAAAGGAAGCAGGCGGATGGTGAGGCGAAGGACCAGTGTTTGGCACTAGGTTGCGAGAGTCAGCAATAAAGCGTCTAAAGTAAACTAAAGCCACTGACATTCAATTTATGCCAGGCCACAAGCAAGTGGCGCCTTCCACATTTGGCGGAAGGCAGCTAAACGGAGGAAAAGTTTGCTGGATATTTTGGCCACCTGTCTGAGATAGGGCAGACAACTTAACTTTCTATCTCCATCGAGCGTGATCAAGTATAAAGTGTTTTAACGAGATGACATACCTAGTCCTGAGCAAAGAAAACATGTTTGAGAGTGACGCTCATCCAAAGAAATGGTAAAGCAACGGGAAGCAATAACGCAAAGTAGAGTTGGACTGAAAAAAGGTTGTCTTTGCAAGGTGTTGATTAAAGGAACCTAACCACGTAATTTTATTGAATCAATCGTTTATTTGCGATATCTGATACTATATATATTTTAGTCATTTTCAGCCATATTAGATGTCAAACTAATTCATCACCATTTAAATGAAAATATAGCAAGTGTAAAATTATGAATAAAACATCATTTATAGTATCTAGTTGGACAATTTATTGCTGCTAATAAAACCATAGAAGAAGAGGGCATTCACCAATCATCAAACTGACAGCTTTAATTGAAATGGCAACATATATAATTAAAAATCCAATTAACTATGGAACCCGTCTGAATAAAAATATAAAAATGTAATTGACCTTCATAATGGAATTTGACTGTTTTCAATACAGGGCTAAAACATTATAATTAATTAGAGAAGTACTTGGTCTACATCCGAGACAAACACACAAACAATAATCTGTAGTAAAATGGTCTCTGTTGGAGCCATGCCAATTTAATCAGATGTAATGAGAATATTTTGTTATAATGATAGGCAGCTATGTGCTGCTTCCAAAAACAAAAGGATCATAGACTCAAGGTTGCAATGGAAACATCTGCAAACAAACAGCCCAATAATAGAAGGAACATAGTAAATGACTACCCAGAAGAAAGGTTTGTATCTCAGCTTTGGTATAAAGAAGCCTGGGTAACAGTCTCTTTAGCTAACATTCCACACCTTGTCATTGCCAAAGACATGGAGTGGCAAGGAGTGGAATGTTAGCTAAAGAGACTGGTACACAGGCTAAAATAAACCCTTATCTGCATAGCAATCAGGAAAGGCAGTAACTAACGGTACCAAAAGGATAACAAATATAAATCCCCACTCCATAGACAGAAATAAATAATGCATTGCTTATTCAAATGTCTACCAGGCCTGTCTATATACCTTAGATTTCCAACTTAAGCTTGGTGATAGAGGGGTAAAGTGAAGCTCATATTGCATTCAATCAACCCTATCAGCACATATGGCTATCTAGCACCTGTGTTGATCCTATTGATTGGTCACTGGAGGTGTGGGAATATGGCTAATCCCATCTCCCTGTACATCTACCTATAGGATTTGGTCTGATCCTGTTACGGGATGAACCGCCCTCCTGGGTTACTGACACACAACCCCATTCCAGCAGGACGAGCCATCCGGACACATTCAGCCACAATAGCGTCACACTCAAATTGGCTCTGTGTGCACTGTCATGGCCTGTTGAGCACAAAGAGGTTTGGGTGGCAGGGGCCGAGCAATAACAAAGAGAAATCATGCCTTTCTGTTTGGCTTTCTCTCTCTCCCCTAGCCCATAATGAAATATGTGGCATTCGTGATACACCTTAACATTGACCATAATACTAATCACAATAATGATGAAGGGGAAATATTTGCCATTGGTCTCTCAAGATCTTGAGAATACAATAGAACAAAGCAATCAGTTTTGCGGTTTGCGTGTCTCATTTCCTGGTGATTGCTCTTGTCGACTTCCTTCGCCAGACAGGAAACTTGGTATGCGCTCAAAGCCAGAGTCTCATTCCCGGCACGGCGAGGCCGGTGAACACTACCATCATCCCAGGCGTTACACTTTTATGTCAAAAAGCTGACCTCCAGACACTTCAGAAAAGCAAACAATTGGGGTCCAAGAATAGCAGGAGAATAGTTGCATGCACACGTTTCTCATGAAAGACCCCTTGGTTCCAATCTAGCCTGATGAAGCCCAAACAAAAGGGGAGCTGCCAGCAGTCTGTTCAACGCTGGAGATTATCTGGAGAAATGAAGACCTGTCGTCCACGTCAGCTAGCCAGCCTGGCTGGCTGTCTGTAGCCAAGCTGCAGTGGCAAGGAGCCATATTCCTTTCATGATGTCCTTTATAATGGAGTGTAATTAAAGATCTCTGGGTTCAGTGATTACCAAGGGACAAGGGAGGGGTGGAGGGGTTAGGGCCAGGGTGGTGGGGGTCTTACAGCAGGTTGGAATAGAAGTTAGGAGTGTAGCTGTAACACCGGCTGCTACATTGAGAGGTATAGTGTCTGTTTCTGATGGTGATATGAATTCCAGATTTATCGGATTATTATGTAATGATTTATTATTTGAGTGAATGAAAAACATGACAAATTGCATTTTGTAAGACAGTCTTTAACTATCATTTTCAACAGGTTAGAAAATGCTAAATCATGTGGATCTAGAGACGACTGGATTTGGGAGACATGGTGTAGGTGTGAATGTGAATTTACTAAAGACATGTTGTACAGACATGAAGGCAAGGGATGATATCATCTGTGGATAATAATTATAACTGATTAAATCATCTGACTGTCACAGCCAGTAATAGCATTATTTTGCTAGTATAATATTATTTTAGTTCGTAGGCAGGAACTTCAGAAAGGCACATGTTGGCAGAGAGAGTGTAGTACTGTAACACTGTGCACCTGGACAAAAGTGCTGTGGAATTTAATAAAGTTTCCCAACTAATCTAGGCCCTGAATCATGAGGTGGTTCAAGATGTCAGGTAGGCACTTTGGGTGAAAACAAAACCAGTGTGATTGAGGATTAGTGTCTACAGTATAAAAGGGAATGGAAACCTGCCTGACAATATCCTGCCTGCTACAGTAGACCAGAAACAATGACAGCCTGGGTCTTTGCTGAAGGCTCACATTCATTTTGTGTCATTCATTCCACACCAAAATGTGCACATTTTGTTGAAGTGCCATTCATTCAGCCTGGCTGCATTTTATTCATGGCTGCTTTATGCGGGTCCATGAACCAGGAGTGAAATCTAGCAAAGGAAGGTTGTGGTGCATTTGGAACATTTTGAATAGCAGCATCAGTGCATTTCCCATTGAGAAATCTTTCAGGTTGGATAGAAGAATACAGAATTTAGATTAAACGTATCTTGTCAAAGAGTATAATTTAATTTCCTTCACATTCTGCATGTATATTCGGCACCCAGGCTAGGACAAAGCCAGAGGGGGCATTGATATTTGTCATATGCTGAATCTGATCACATTACATGCAGATCGTATGATGTATTTAGGATGTATGTACAGAGTGAAATGATAGTGACACAAATGCAGGCAGAATACTGTGTAAGGCACAAATAGCTATATTATACTTCCCTCGTTTCTCACAGTGCTTAATATTGTAGTCCAGGCCTTGTGGCAATGTTTGATTACACTCTAATATCCTTGTGCTTGAGCACGTGTCTAGGTAGTGGCTGGCACATGAATCATCACATTTACCTGCTTTCTATACGAGGAGAAATATCAGAGGCTAGCTTTTCTTAGACTGAGCAAAGAGAAGAAAAAAAAGCTAAATGAGGCTATTGCTGCTGCTGCTTGCAATGGCTGCTGGACAAAATTGGACTGCTATTGGAATTCTCTGAAGGTCAAACTCTATGTGAGTGAAGTATTATACAACCCAGAGAGGGAGTGAAGGGGGGCACACAGTAGAGTGCTTTCACTCGCTTGCCTTCTCCCCTTCAGACGCACCACAGATTCCTGGTGAGGCTTTATCAGTAGCCTGGTGATTTAAAGCTTTGTTAATCACTACAGTGTCGGAGTGAAGGAGGGATGTTAAGCCGGATATTTGACCAGTCAGGAAGTATACTATGAGCAACTTGTGATTCATATGTAAGTAGATTTTGAATGTTTTTTTGTTTGTTTTTTATGTCAGGAACTCATACGTTGAAACTTGCACACATTCACGTAACTGGCAATGCTTATGTATAAGGAAAGTGGATATGGAATGATTTTCTCCTATTTTTGGAAGCGGTACACACACACACACACACTGATGTATCTGGTTCTATTGTAGGGCAGATCTTACTACCCATAAACCATAGAGGATGTAGTAGTATGGTGACATCAGATAGGCCTAATCCATGGCACTTTAGCTGTATCGAAAGGCTCATGACAAAAATTGAACATTTCAACACATCGCCACAGCGCAAAGACCAGAGATCAGGAATCTAAATGGCATGTATTTTGTTGTGATGCTGATGTTTAGACCACAGAACACTGAAGAAGAAGAAGAAGAAGAAGAAGAAGAAGAAGAAGAAGAAGAAGAAGAAGAAGAAGAAGAAGAAGAAGAAGAAGAAGAAGAAGAAGAAGAAGAAGAAGAAGAAGAAGAAGAAGAAGAAGAAGAAGGGACCCATTTCATTTTCTAAAACCCCTCGATAAAATCCTTGGATGTTTTTGTTGTCTCTTTTCCCCAATCACAAAGGGGTCAGTGGCTCCTATCTGGGAAACCAACTGTGCCTTCAGTTAATGCATTGAGACATTAGCATTTAGATAACCCCTCTGAATATACGAGGTCAGGGAATTGAAAACAGAAGCAAAATAAATATGGTGAAGAATAAGAGTTCACATTTTAAATTAATGTGAAGTCAACTCTATTTTATCAGCAAAGCAGCCTCCTTTCAAAATGGGAGTACAAAGATAAATTACATTCAAACTGAAGGTGTTATCAAGTGAAAGGAATACTGTGGGTTTGATAGGCTGTAAGAATAGGACGGGTAGATTGAAGTGCAACATTTGTGACAGAGCTGATGAGAACAAAGAAAGGTCTGCTATAATGGGAACCAAAATAACCCAATACAGGCAGCGGTGGCAGCAATGAAAGTGTAGAAGATTTTGGTCAAATTTACAAAACACTTATTTTGTCACGCTCGTTGATTGAAGGATCGGACCAAGGTGCAGCGTGGTAGGCGAACAAATTCATTTATTAAATGACCACAGACAAAACAACAAAATACAAACGAATGTAAAGCTCTGCAAGCTACAAAGCAACTATACAAAAACAAGATCCCACAAAACTAAGGTGGGAAAAAGGCTGCCTAAGTATGATCCCCAATCAGAGACAACGATAGACAGCTGCCTCTGATTGGGAACCATACCCGGCCAACAAAGAAATAGAAAAACTAGAATGCCCACCCAAATCACACCCTAACCAAATAGAGAATAAAAGGGATCTCTAAGGTCAGGGCGTGACATCTTTGCTACATTTAGGCCTCTTACAAGCTTTGTTGTAGAAGACAAAACATCTGGACTACATACAAAGGGAATAGGGTTGTCTTTATTTGTAACTTGTTTATTTTTTACATCATATTCAAATAAATGTGCAAGTTAAGAGAATCCCGCTTCGTGTTTGTAGCTCATCAAAGGATTCCCCTTCTACGCTGAGGCTTTGTCTCGGGAATCGTACCTCCCATATCATTATTAACCACAACATGTGAAATGAGATGGAAATGGTTCAAATCGCTCAGGGACCAATCATGTTGCCACCATGCTGAGTGGTCCAGGGCCAAAACCACCAGTGCTCTGTCTTCTCTCAGTGGGCCTCTGCAAATCAAATGGCCATTTTATCCATCTGGGCTCTTGAGGTGGGTTTCAATATACTGGTGGGAGACACGCAACCCATCAGTATTCCAGTCAGCCTCTGTACAACATGAAGACCAAGCAAGCAAATACCCCTCACCCACACTCATGCAAGTACGCATGTGCACACACGCACACTTACGCACACACACACCATCCCCCTCCTCTCCAACAAGCTTTATTGAAACAAATTGCAGGTTCCTCCAGCAGCTGCACCTCAAGCATTTTCTTGGCTGAAGCAGCGGGAGGCAAGCCAGAAGGAAACATGATTAAAAGCTGACAAAAGGTCTGAGATGTGTCATCGGGCTCAAAGTCAATCAGCGCATCGTTATATGATCAGCTCGGAAGGGGTTCGGGGGCCGGGTTCCGGGGGCCACAGAGGTGGAGGAGGATGGAGGACCAGGTCATGTTACACAACACAGGCAGGTCGGGCACCTTTGACGATCCCATTGAAGTCAAGTGGCAAAATACGGCCCCAAACAGCTTGTGCATACTGGTGTTTAAACGCAATTAGAGGATTTCACTGCAGTCCTAGTAAAAGTGCTTACAGATTGACAAGGAGCATTGCTTTGAGCAGGCTGTAACTGAAGCCGCAGCGCAAATTAAATTGACTGGCAATAATGTTTTTTTTCTGCTTGAGAGCAAAATGTGGTGGCAGGTGGTAGTTAACATTTCAAAGTCTAAGCTTTCAGAGATTCCGACCACGGATGTTTTTGTAAGAAAACACAAGGACGGGGTAAGACAAAGACTTCACCTGAATGGAAGCCCTACTGTTTTGGTTGAGGTGAGCTCTGTAAAGGCATCAGGGGATTCTCTGCTGTCACATGCATTAGAGTACAATAACACAGAGAGCTGTGCTATCACAAGGGCACTTTGTCAGTGACACATTCCGCCATGGCTAGATTAATGGTGGTGGAGAAGCGGGAGCATTATTACCATGGATAATTGAAGGCCTGTAGATGGGGAAATGGGCTACTCCAACACAACTACCCCCTTCTCCCCCTCCTCTCCTCTGCCTGTCAATGGTATGGCCCAATGATTGGGGGCCTTGGGCTCAGTCGCCACAGCAACTGCACCAAAGCAAACAAAGGGGCTGAATGGAGGGAACACTATAACACAAAGAGCTACCTA
This sequence comes from Coregonus clupeaformis, assembly GCF_020615455.1. NCBI lineage: Eukaryota > Metazoa > Chordata > Actinopteri > Salmoniformes > Salmonidae > Coregonus > Coregonus clupeaformis. The sequence goes on along the minus strand of NC_059194.1, from coordinate 9,430,806 downwards.
GCGCAGTGGAAGATTTTGGAGATTAAAACCGTTACCTCACAAAGTTGCAAAATTGGGTAGTTGTGGTCGATGTTGTATTTCTTGTCCAATGGAGCTTCATGGTATAGCTAGCATGATCACATCCCTCTTTTCCATTTTCTTTTAGAATTTGAATTATTTATCTTCCCCTGTAGATGTGCTCATTTGCATTTGCGTAGGTTTCTGCCTTTCTAGGGAGTTTTTCCGAGCCACCATGCTTCTACATCTGCATTGCTTGCTGTTTAGGGTTTTAGGCTGGGTTTCTGTATAGCACTTTGTGACATCTGCTGATGTAAAAAGGGCTTTATAAATACAATTTCATTGATTGATTGATGGATATGCAAATAGTAACCCGTAGAGACATGATAACGTTCAATTGCACAGATGTGACATTGAATGTGAAATGCATGATGGAAGTCACTGTATAATGATTTAAATATCTGAGAAATCTGCCAATCAAATGGGTGTCTGAGAATACCACACAGAAACACTATTCACTGCAAATACAAAATAAACATATTTTTAGTGATTAACTGGGTTATCGGCAATCAAGTTCCATCCAAACCCCAGCAACAGCATTAATGTCTCAGATGGGATTTTAAAACGCAACACTCCAGCTACCAAAGAGTTTCCTAAACCACTAGACCATGTCACTGTTTGAAGTAAAACACCAGCATCGATGGGGCACACAGGAAGTTAACATTCAGGTGAAGATTAGATGTTTAGAGTGACCTGGAGTTAGTCCCACCCACCCAGTCCCACCTACAATGAACTTGACATTGAGGGGCCCCTTGGTCAGTCTAGTGTTGCTAGGATTAAATGGAGCCCCATAGGAAATAGCAACTTCAATGGCCTAAGGCTGGTTATTCATCCTTTTTAGAAGACTGACAGGAAATCAGACTTAATGGAAAGGTTTACACCTCCCTTTACCTCAGAACAACAATGAAAATGGACCACTTGAGAGTTTTATGAAGTACAAGCGAGAATTAGGACTTGGGCTTAGTGGGAATTAAATCTTGAGTAATTAAACTCCTGGATTCATTGTTTGGGCCTTATGGCACCTGCAAATTACAGGGGAAGGCAATGGTGGGTGGTCAGGGCCCTCTACAATTGATTTCTCTAAATTTACCAAAAGCTACACATTTTAACTCAGACTATGCTTAATGCAATTGCATTGAGGGATCAACAACAGAAGGCAAAAGCAATATGTTAGGGAAATCACAAATGTGTAAAAGTAAACTCACCATCCTTTAAAAAGGTATAGACAGTTTAGCTGACTATTCAAATCTCTTTTAGTGCAAAGTAATTTATAAGATGTGTAACCTGAGCTGCCATGCTGGAGATTCCCCTGGAGCTCGATTCATTTTCTCCCTTTAACGAGAGAGAGAGTTTCTACTCAACACTGTCATCCTTGGCTGCCTCGCTGATTCTGTTTGAAGTTTAATCCCCCGAAGGCCTGATTGTTTTCGACTGGAGTCCTTTGTCACTATGGTCAGAGAACAATTATCACCTGTGTTTAACCACACATTTAAGGGATGACTTGTAGACTAGTACTAGTTTACCTGTAGCTAGGGATGACTTGTAGACTAGTACTAGTTTACCTGTAGCTAGGGATGACTTGTAGACTAGTACTAGTTTACCTGTAGCTAGGGATGACTTGTATAATATATAATATGCCATTTAGCAGACACTTTTATCCAAAGCGACTTACAGTCATGTGTGCATACATGTTTACGTATGGGTGGTGCCGGGGATCGAACCCACTACCCTGGCGTTACAAGCGCCATGCTCTACCAATTGAGCTACAGAGGACCACATTACACATGTAGACTAGTACTAGTTTACCTGTAGCTAGGGATGACTTGTAGACTAGTACTAGTTTACCTGTAGCTAGGGATGACTTGTAGACTAGTACTAGTTTACCTGTAGCTAGGGATGACTTGTAGACTAGTACTAGTTTACCTGTAGCTAGGGATGACTTGTAGACTAGTACTAGTTTACCTGTAGCTAGGGATGACTTGTAGAAAGTACTAGTTTACCTGTAGCTAGGGATGACTTGTAGACTAGTATGAATTTACCTGTAGCTAAGGACAGACAAATATGTGCTGTAGTCCAGTATTTCTCAGTGGTAGTGCTGGTGCCATATGCATCAAGCATCTAAGAATAAGAGTGCTGATTTAGGATCAGTTTCGCCTTTTGGATCACAATGAATAAAATTAAATGGAGAGGGGAGACCTGATCCTTGATCAGCACTCCTACTCTGAGATGCTTGATACATATGGCCCCTGGGCTAGTACCTATGTGCACCTATATGGGCCCCAGGATGACGATCGAAAACAGGATTGGAAACACTGCCACTGGGGGTCAAAGATGGACTTCAGAATGATGGCCAGGATTGAGCTGATATGGATGCCTGGTGAAAATGAAAAAGTAGATTGATTAACTCATGGTCATGCTGGCCATGTGTAATATGGTCTATATCCCACTGGCCTAAGGGCTGCTCTGGGTATTACATAAGTTCAGCTACTCCACCTCTCTCTCTCTCTCTCTGTCTCTCTCTCTTTCCTTCCCTCCCGTATAGTATAGGCTGATTGATAACAACCTGCCAGTCGATATGGTGTTGCTAATTTTAGCATGTTTGCTCCTTCACCAGAGGACTGCAATAGCAATAGATAAATGTGATGCCCAAACCAGAATCCATCTCGAAATAGACGTCAATAAATTATTTCCCCCTGTCAGCCCTTGATATGAGTGATATTATAGATTCTATTCAGGAAATGTGTAAGACAGATTTTAAAGGGATACTTGGGGATTTTGGCAATGAGACCCTTTATCTACTTCCCCTGAGTCAGATTAATTTGTGGATACCATGTTTATGTCTCTGTGTCCAGTATGAAGGAATTTAGAGGTAGTTTCGCGAGCCAACGCTAATTAGCATTAGCGCAATGACTGGAAGTCTATGGGTATCTGCTAGCATGCTAGCAGATATCCATAGAGTTTCAGTCATTGCGCTAACAATAGTCAGCAATTGCGCTAGTGCTGGTTAGCAACTTCTTTCAAACTGTATGCAGAGACATAAAAATGGTATCCACGAGTTCATCTGACTCTGGGGAAGTAGATAAAGGGCCTCATTGCCAAAATCCCCAAGTATCCCTTTAACAGCATGAGCTGTACCAACAGAAATATAACCTACTTTTCTATATGTGAAGCATTCAAGTCAGTCTCAACAAATAACATTGCATGGAAAATAGGCTGTTTATTCCAGGAAAAGATGTCAGTATGTGTCCCATCAATATTTTATATTTCATTATCCTCTTAGTCTTCGACATTAAGCCGAAGATTCGATAATAGTTGGGATTATTTCTGTCAGTAGTGCTCTGTGATCCTTGGACTAGAATGATTTTGATCTGTGTGACACTACACTGTGTTCAGAAATGGATTCCAAAATCATTCAAATCAAGGACAAAGCAACATTTCAAAGACGCAGTCCATACATTTTCCTGCTGTCAATTACTAATTTAATACCTTTGGAGCATAGGCCTACGTATATTCTGAGAAGGAAGAATAACATGTTGAAGACACTGCACTAACATTATGTTTTGCGACCCACATATCAGCAACACTTTGGAACAGGAAGTGTTACTGCTTATATTTTGTTAGTGGCTACTTTTTACACCTCAGTATCTTGGGGGCTAATTTTGAGGAGAAACGTGTGATGACTATCTTATGCTCACAAGACACTGAGAGAAACGGCTAAACCATTTGAACCTGAATGGTATCGAATAACCTGGCCAGCTAGCTACCATGTACATATAGGTCAGGTCCATCTTGGATCCTCCGGTTCCTGCCCTGAATGTTCCCTCTGCTGTCACTTGTGATTAATCTCCTAATGTCCTCATGCAAACAGTGGAGACTGTTTAGCCATATCATGCATATGTATGAGCTAATAAATGTATCAGCCAAGCAGCATTTTAATCACTGTGCATCCTTTTTAGAATAAATGTACTGAGATCTATTTCATGGATGGAAAAATTGTGGCCCCAAACTATGTGGTCCTCTGTAGCTCAGCTGGTAGAGCACGGCGCTTGTAACGCCAGGGTAGTGGGTTTGAACCCCGGGACCACCCATACACAAAAATGTATGCACGCATGACTGTAAGTCGCTTTGGATAAAAGCGTCTGCTAAATGGCTTATTATTATTATGTATTATGAATCAACCACCTGCCTTACATTTTAGGGACATTTATGGATTTGGAGAACAGTTTGTGATGAAAATGTATTGGATAGCCCTTAGGTAAGAGGTCTGTATGAAGAGCCAAGATCCTACTTCAGATTTAAATCAGGAAATGGACAGTTGGGTGCATACTGTATGTATCTAGGACAACATGAGATGGACTGTGGTGATTAAGGAATCGATGATCATCTCAAAAATCTATGTTAATGTGCAATTATTTTAGCCCCTGAGCTACATTTCTTCATCAATGTAACACTTGAATTGTGTATTGTCCTTTAGAAGAGTGTTAATGCACATGGATATATACGGTTTGGGTTTTTCTGGCATCAGGGAGAATGGGACCCATCTGGAGCTGCATTAGACCAGCTAGTTAGGAGCATATTGGAAGAGTAAAGGAACCTTTAGTTTAGAACTGGGAAATTGCCTCTGTCAAGCCTGCTCGACACAATTCATAAAACATCTCGGAGTAAAATCACATTCCCAAAATGGAGTAATCTAACGGCGCATCTTGAAAATACATTCTGAGGCACATAGAGGAGCTACTTCTCAAAAGAGTAACCAAGAAGAAAGGAACAGGCTTTAGTCTGACGTGTGTATAGTATAGAATTAATTTCCCTTCTGTCTACTTTTTATTTTGTAGTTCCTACATTTAAATGTCAATTGCATCTCATGTGGCACCAAACGTTAGTTTGTTTACTGCGTTCAATAACATTGTATGCTATAGCATCTCCCACCAAACCGCTTTACTCAGCTTACAAAATGTAGCCATTCTATATTCACCCTATGTATTCCATCTTTTTTTTTTTACTAGAGCTCAAAAGACTCAACTCTGTCATTAAGGTGAAGTAATGGATTCAAGGTTAGTATAATCTTGCCTCAGGCATCCCCACCAAAAAGCTGTCTGTCTTATGGCTGGATGTCATTTGAGCTGGTGGAGCAGACCATTCTGTGGAACATCCACTGTTTATTTGGCAGAGCACTCTGACAGAACTGAGCCTAGACCTGAACAAAAGGCCACCTGACACAGTTGAAGCCCCATGTGTTGTGTAATACAGGTCTTGCATATCCATATCGTTCTTTATGGGTTCTAGGGTATAGCTGAGGTGTACAAGAGGAGAAGTCCCCAAAATACATCAGGAATGACAACCAGGCGATACATCCCTCTTGCCTCTGGCTTTGTCTATCCAGGGGTAACTTATTTCAGTGATCTGCTGGGGATTTTGGTTCAACAAGTCTTTCGAAGTCAGTTAAATAATTTCAAAAGGGTATAGCTGATCCCGGCTAATCCATTGACTGAAACCCCCATGAGGCTGACTGTATGGTTTCACCTACGTAGACCAGCGCTCAGAGGTCATGTTTGTTTGGCTGACTGGATCAAACCACCGAAGACTAATCCTACAGAATTAGGCCATTCATCAACCACCTCTTGACCATAGAGGCAGTAACCATTAAAATGGTTACAAAAGGAATGCCTGAGGCCTCTTTGAAAAGGCCTGCTGCTTCCCTTTTTGAGGTAAAGGTGAACTGAACCACATTTTGGTTAATGGTAACCTTTACAAAGAGTTATGTCTTTCACATAAGGATGTTGTATCATAAAAACAACTTGCTGAATCAACATAATTTATTTAAGGGTTGGAGGGGAATGTTGATTAAGAAGGCCTCCCGAGTGGCACAGTGGTCTAAGGCACTGCATCGCAGTGCTAGCTGTGCCACTAGAGATCCTGGTTTGAATCCAGGCTCTGTCGCAGCCGGCCGTGACCGGGAGACCCATGGGGTGGCGCACAATTGGCCCTGCGTCGTCCAGGGTAGGGGAGGGAATGGCCGGCAGGGATGTAGCTCAGTTGGTAGAGCATGGTGTTTGCAAACGCCAGGGTCGTAGGTTCACTTCCCACAGGGGGGCCAGTATGAAAAATAAAATAATGTATGCACTCACTAACTGTAAGTCGCTCTGGATAAGAGCATTTGCTAAATGACAAAAAAAAAAAAAAGTTGACTACATAAACAGGATTAAAGTAATTATTTGTTGACATCTAAATCTTCAATGTTTTGCTCATAGCGGCGTACCCAGCATTGATATTTGCTTGTGGACGGAGGGGTCATGCTATTTCGTGTTACAATATCTATTTTTCCTGGTATTCACACTAGACCCGTTTACACCTGGTTATAACTTGCGTCCTTTGTCCTGATCTCGTCCATATTCTGATTGTGCCCACATTTTTAGACAGGTGTAGACAATCAAAATACACATTGTGACCTGACTGTGATCAGGTCTTCCTGACCACCTCTGGAGGTAGTCAGACACGCATTGTATCGGATATCTTAGAAGTGCTGACAGATCTGGACAGAGAAACCATTTAAATCATCATTATTACGCCCTCTAAAATCATTGACAGGTGGCACCATTGACTTATGGCATCAACGTCTTACAATAAATAAATAGTATTTTTGAAAGAATAGCTTTGAAATTATTAGCATAAAGGTAGGGACCAGGAAATCTGGTCACAACACAGACACAGTGGACAGATAACAGACACATTTTATTCTGGACATGTGGGCATAATCAGAATGTAGACTAGATCAGGACAAAGGACCCATGTTAGCACCAGGTATAAGCAGGGCTACTGATAGACCATGCTGCTGTTACTAAGTCCAATACCATTACATTTTACCTGAAATCTGATGTGACAAGATTTCTTTCCTGTCTCACAACTTCTCAGGTAAATCCCATACCTCTCACCTCCCAATTATGGCCCAAACATTCTTTCAGGTCTTATAAAGGACCCAGTACAGATCATTAAAACATACAACTATGACTAATCTCCCATTTCACACTCTAAGCCTTTGACCTTTCCCCAATGTAATCTCTATTAGAAACCCTTTATGACTGAAATGACTGAAATGTACTTAACAAGTCTTGTCATCGCCGCACCTTTGTCAGCATCTTAGCAGCCAATTGAATGTGAAACGGCTCACCGGGCGACAAAACCCCTACGGTGAACTTTCAGGTCAAAAGATTTTGGTCGGGCCGGAAAGGTGGCTCCGACTGAGAGGCGGGAGCTTGGCGAGACTCCTTTGAAATCCCCTCAACTGGAAAATGCAGCTGCTTTTCACACGGAAAGGACCTGCCATGAGAACTGTGCCCATGACAGCACAGTGGATCGAATTCCACCTCCCGGCAGGTTATGGTCAGAATCGGATACTTCTGCTTTGTCAACTGGGCCAATAGCCTTTCTAGAAACAGTTGGACCAGTTGATTCTCAACCAAATGAGTCATTTTCAGATGCTAATGTAAGTTTACCCAGGAAAGACTAAACCAATGCACGAAGATGCATAAGCCCATGTGAATGAGCAAATAACCTAGTCCTGTCATTTTTGTTGTAGTTAGTGTAAAAAAAAAAAAAAACAGCCTTAGGTATCCTTGTCTGATGCCAGTGCTTGACTTGGGCAGGAGCTCACTGGAGCTGAGTACCAGCACCTCAAATGTTCTACTGCTTGAGCTCCTGTTCCTCTTATAGAATATTAGCTCAAAAGTATTGTGGAGCTCTTGCACCTAAATATAAACAACACCAGCACCCAAAATGAGTAGCAGAACCTACAGTGGGGAAAAAAAGTATTTAGTCAGCCACCAATTGTGCAAGTTCTCCCACTTAAAAAGATGAGAGAGGCCTGTAATTTTCATCATAGGTACACGTTAACTATGACAGACAAAATGAGAATTTTTTTTCCAGAAAATCACATTGTAGGATTTGTTATGAATTTATTTGCAAATTATGGTGGAAAATAAGTATTTGGTCAATAACAAAAGTTTCTCAATACTTTGTTATATACCCTTTGTTGGCAATGACACAGGTCAAACGTTTTCTGTAAGTCTTCACAAGGTTTTCACACACTGTTGCTGGTATTTTGGCCCATTCCTCCATGTAGATCTCCTCTAGAGCAGTGATGTTTTGGGGCTGTCGCTGGGCAACACGGACTTTCAACTCCCTCCAAAGATTTTCTATGGGGTTGAGATCTGGAGACTGGCTAGGCCACTCCAGGACCTTGAAATGCTTCTTACGAAGCCACTCCTTCGTTGCCCGGGCGGTGTGTTTGGGATCATTGTCATGCTGGAAGACCCAGCCACGTTTCATCTTCAATGCCCTCGCTGATGGAAGGAGGTTTTCACTCAAAATCTCACGATACATGGCCCCATTCATTCTTTCCTTTACACGGATCAGTCGTCCTGGTCCCTTTGCAGAAAAACAGCCCCAAAGCATGATGTTTCCACCCCCATGCTTCACAGTAGGTATGGTGTTCTTTGGATGCAACTCAGCATTAATACAGGTAATGAGTGGAGGACAGAGGAGCCTCTTAAAGAAGAAGTTACAGGTCTGTGAGAGCCAGAAATCTTGCTTGTTTGTAGGTGACCAAATACTTATTTTCCACCATAATTTGCAAATAAATTCATTAAAAATCCTACAATGTGATTTTCTGGATTTTTTTTCTCAATTTGTCTGTCATTTGTCGTGTACCTATGATGAAAATTACAGGCCTCTCTCATCTTTTTAAGTGGGAGAACTTGCACAATTGGTGGCTGACTAAATACTTTTTTCCCCCACTGTATTTCAGTCTACGCCAAGCACTGTCCAGTGCTCACACAAGGACCGGGATTGGATTTTAAGAAGAATCATGGTGGAGATCCAATAGCAGCCCTAATCAGTGCTCTGAGCATATCCCTATTGCTTTGTTGAAACGTACTGTACCCATTCACTGTACTGTACCAACTCACACACACTGAACTGTGTTCATATTTCAATCAATCACCAGGGTTATCAGTGCACTAATGATGTCGTTGACACCAATTTGAAAAGGTGACATGCTTACTGAAGTGGATAATGATGCTAATTAGCTAAATATCCCAGTGATGCATATGTAGCAACTCATCATATCCACCAAGGAACTATCGATTACCAGAAAATATGGAAAATCAATTTTTCTGTTTGCGTGTGTGTGGAAATGTATTTGGTCATATTGAGTTAATCCAAAACAAACCAACACATCGAACATCCATAGAATGTATTCCAGATAGAAGAATGTTTGGTCAACATCAACAGATAGTTTATATTGTTAAAATGTTTAGATCCTATCTAATACAAAGCTGAACAACATTGATTTATCTATTTCATGAATGTTTCTATGCCACAATAAAGCATTGTGTAGGCCTTGTGATGGAGGCATTAAACAACCTACAACTGATAAAACAAATATCTCCTCTTCTATGAAATTCAGCTGGCTTCAGGGTGACCCTGCGTCCTTGTCAGTGGAGGATGAGATGACTCCACAAAGCCAATGTTATATAGCCTCTTCTCCAGGTGACAGCCTGCACTCACAGGTCAGCCGTGTTTCATTTTGATCTGGCAGAGATGAAAAGAACATCAGACAGGTAGGCATCTCTCGCTGTCTGAACTAAGCTAACAAAGGGACTGTTGTGCTCATACAGTATGTTGTGTTTATTGTGCACGGCAACATCTCTCGAGGTGTAATCTGAGAACAGCAAAAACACTGTATTTTTTACATTGCTTTGAGGATCCTAACAAAACAGACAATACTCATATTTTCTCAGACAGTCTAATGTATATGGCTGCTGGCAGATGCTTTAGGGATGTTATTTAGATTCCCCGTTCACACGAGTAGACAAAAAAATCCTTACAATCGTATTAGAGGTAGAGAGAAAGAAAATGAATAAATTCAACTGTTACTAAAGCCTTATTTGCAATTAATGCTTCCCTTTCCAGCTCATTGCCAGCCTACGTAAGTTATCATTTACCATTCATTGTCCTGCTGATTACCAAGCCCAGATTCAGTTTCCTAGCTATATGAGAATAATAATGGTCTCCATTACAGCCAAATTAGTTTAATCTCCAAGTCACATGAGGGAATAAGACTGTAATCTACATATTTTAAATATAAAACCTGAAGATAGGAAATTATGTCATCAAGAGGTAATTCAGTCACACTTACCAAACACTTACCCATAGTACCAAAGCAATGTTTGGGAACATAAAACATAATTGTGAACTGTACCGTTCAAGTACAGTAGAGTTATAGGGTTATAGTGGATGTTTAAGCACATCAATCCCATGGTACCCCTGTTATCAATCCCATGGTACCCCTGTTATCAATCCCATGGTACCCCTGTCATTCAACACCATTTTAGATGCGTGTCAATCATACTATTTGTATTCTTTGGTTATGTACATATTAATACAACTATTATAAATAATTGCTTTGATTGCACTGGGTCTTTAAGTTTGTCCACCGTAAACAAACTAATATCTCCAGAGATTAGTTACATTAAGCTCTTCTATTCCAATACCAAACATAACAATACATGCAAATATGTCCTGTTTAAATTGTGGTCAAAATGCATTAACTGAGAATGAACCTGCTTAAGTGCATCACCATTCATCGCTCATTGTTTCTTGAATCGACATTGTAATGTTGCTCAGCAGACCATTAAGTCAAACGGGGGGCTTTTGTCTTAGCTAGAATGCACTGAGTGACATTTGTTTGTTCTATACCTCTAGGCCTCCTTATATCTATGCAGCCAGGGCCTCCTTTATCGACTAGCTTGCCTTATTGGTCCCATTTATTCCATGCTGCATGGCGGATTAGAGTCATTGAATGAAACCAACAGTTATCTATACAGGCCCGCATATGACATAAAGGCATTGTGGGAGTTAATATGCAATTATGAAGAAACCCATTTCCCTGCTATTCAATAAAGGAACAAAAGAGGACTGCGTACTATTTTGTTAATGCAGTGGATGACAACAAAAACGCATAAACAGAAGCTTTGCTTTATGGAAATGTTTCCCATTAACCCTTTGCTATACCCCTGTGTCTGTTCTGAATCTCTCTGAGGAACAAAGGAATCAAACCAAAATTGTATTCAGAGGAAAGTCATGGTCAAGTAAAAGCCATTGCAGAGTTGGGGGGTTGGAAGGTAGACTGCTCTGAAACATAATTTTGAATACATTTTGGCGGTTCAAAATTTGTTAAAACGCTCTAAGCTATCTGTCAAGTGAAATCCAAATTACATTTGCTGAATATGCCCTCATTTGCATAAGTAAAAACAGCAGTCTAATGGATATTAATGATAAGACACAACCAGGGTTATCTGCTGGTCGGAGTCTGTCACAAACCAAGAAAACATACTGTAGCTACGGGCTCATACACTGGCCAGGTGCACATAGTGAGGAGATTTTCATAAGAAATGAGTCAGCATTCATCATCATTACGAGGATCAATATGACAAATAGATGTTTGTAGCTGTTCCTGAAAACCCATTAGACATCATTACAGTGATCAATAAGTAGCTATATGCTGTATTATGCAACCCAGTCTCATGAGCTTAATGTATACTGTATGTGAATAACCAGCTACATAGAAAATGCTGTTCAGTGAGGCCTGATGTTGGTGACCAGGTGTAAACACTATTTTTAGATCATGATTTCTATGAGGAGAAAGCTCCATCAGATAAGGGAGACCATTCCCTTCCTCAGAGATAGAGTACACCTGAAAACTACATTATGAGCACCAAACTTAAAGAAATTGCTATTTATTGAGGCTACTAGCAAGATTATTTATGTCAGCCAGAAGAGATGAATAAATATGCGTTTCACATTTCACTCTCTACAGCGTGCCATGTGCTCTGCATCACAATACCAATCATCCATACAAACGATCATCTAAGACTGTCAGATAAAACAGGCATATTTATTATCCTACACAGTACATCCATAAAGATTGACTGTACATCTGCAGGCTTGGTTTTACCCCAGTTTTCCATTTTCATTTGGGTTTTGTAATGTAATATGCTTAATTCAAACAAATGCCAATAGAAAAAAGAATACATTACTACACAATTTCCATTACATTTTGGAGACTCAGCAGATGCTCTTACCAGAACAACTTACACCAACAACAGATTTGGTAGAGCATTATACATCATTTTCCAAATGGAATCTGGGAATCACAGGAAGATTGTTGCAAAAGGTCTTATGAATCATGCATTACCATATTTCCAACTTCTGCAAGAGGCATGTACAGATTGATTTACATTGCATAATTAATCTCCAGCATAATCAATGGGAGTTTTGAAATGTATATCCACATCGGTAATGGGGGAAATGCTCACACTTGCACTACTGGGCAAAACAATACTTTTTTATTGCAAAGCAAATGCGTTACTGGGTCCCCAAATGCTTGTATGATGAGCTCTTATTCAGTTTGAGTACCTAATCAATTTACAGCCACAGCCCCCATACTAGTGCCATAGATCATTTAGTTGCATCCTTGTCTGATAGGCCCATGCTACCTCAACGCAGCCAGATAATTTTTATTTTTTAATTACTTTTTATTTATTTATTTTTTATTTTATTTTTTTCGGGGGGAATGGATCAGCTTAATATTGCAGATAGATTGTATCTTCTATCAATGTAATTGTCTGCATCACTTCCAATCCCCCATGTTTTTTTTTTTTTATATACATATATATACTCCACTTTATTACTTTTCAACCCCACCATCCTTTCCCTACTTGGAGTAAATTAGTGAACAACAATGCCCAGGCCTCTACTTCCGGTCTATACTTACTATCTACACCTTATGGACAGAGTTAATTTTACAATAATTCTATTATATATATATATATATATATATCTTTATTGCTCCTGAACTACTTCTACTCTCAACCTCTCCGATCATTTTCATGATGTCCATCCGGTTTGCTTCTATATGCCATAGTTTTCTAACTGTGCTCTTTCCCAAAAGCTCCCAACATACAACCTATATACTTATTATGGACACAGCCAGATAATTTGCTTAAGATAAATTAATGAGTATTACTCCTTCTCAGTCACAACAACATGAAGTAATAATGACCCATGGACATTTTAGTTCCACTGTGGAGATGCAGAAACACAAGTATCCAATAGAGCCATATGCTGTAGGGTTCATATGCTGTAGGGTAGGCTTTATATTGCACTGGAAAAATAGTCAAGGATAATATACATTATTTATGCTTAATGGGTAAAAGTATAGGGGTTAGATCCTCCGAGATCAATACCTTCCTCTCTTATGTGAGACTTGGAAAAACTGCCTATGAAAACATTTCTACTTAATATTAGTTCCTCTTTTATTACTTTGCAGCTCAGTCAACAGCAAGCTATGGAGTTCTAATGAATTCCCTTGAAATAGATGTAATCCTCCCGATTGGATGCGTTTCAACAACCTCCCCTCCACTTTTAATTAGAACTGCAGTCACTCATTTGCTATCATTGTTTAAAGAGTCCTGCTCTCGAATTCCAAACTCAGGTAATTAATCATGGAGAAGGCAGGCAGCAGTTACAGTAGATTACAGAATGGCACTCTGAGTTGCCTGATTGCGTAAAGATTCCTATATTGTGTTTATTTTACTGTAACGTGTATGAGATGTTTACATGCACTTTAAAGTTAAGTTTGATGTGATAGTTATACGACTTTTCTATTGATAGAGCAACAACAAAACACTATTTTTTAGGCTTACGTGATATGCACAATACGTTTAACCATTGCTGGGGCTTTGCTCATGTCATGGCCCAGTCAACGAAAATGGAAACGTATTTTCATAAGTACGATATGTTCTATCCATCATAGGTTTCTTGCAGTAAACAAAGAACCATCAAAGCTCCTTGGGTGGATTCTTGGGATTATGGGGTTATTATTGCATTGCATGGTAGCTTGATGATGTCATCCTAATTAGGCTCCACTGGGCTCACACAGTCTCCCAGTGGCAGAGGAGTGAAATGACATGTTGCTGTTATTGTAAACAATGGAATGAGGATTCCACAATAGAATACTATCCTGATAATAGACCTGTGAGAGCACTAGCCTGCATCCAATACCCTCTGCCTATATATTCCATTATACTCTGTCTTCCATGACACTTTCACACTGTTCCCCTCATGCACTTTCCAATTTACACCTGTACCGGTGTTCCATATTTTTCTATCCATAAAATGCAGTCATAAGGAAGCATGAGTTTCTATTCTGAGACTTTTATGTCTTGCGGATCCATCATTTTCCCTATATGCCCCTCTCTATATGCTCCTGTCTCCCCATCCTCCGCTCTTTGTTCCTTGAATGGAGTCACATATGCAGACGAGGGCTATGCCACTGTATAAATGTGAGAATATTTTATCTGCGATCATTAGGGCTCTGTACTCAGGGCGGGGGATTGGAGAGAGTGGCTTAAAGGGCAACACAGTTTGCCTTCATTCAGCCCTCAGCTTGTAGAACAATGTGGCTTGATGGAGGAGGTTTTTCACACAGTGCCAAAGCCACAGAAGGAACACTCTAAAAGGGGAATACCAAAGTAAATCTACTGACAAACTATGACAAGCCCTGTAATTCTGCAGGATAACCTACGATACCACCACTACCCCTCCAAAATACACTGTAGGCCTACTACATGGGGATAATCATGATATTAGTGACAAATATGTAGTATTGAATTGTAATAGTTTGCTGTGGGGAACAATTTGATTAGTGGTGAGTTTTACAGTGCCTCATAGTCACTGCCCCCATCCAGTGAAAGTTCAAATTGGCTACAAGCTATTATTGAAGACATAGTAAGGATGTAAGTCTACATAAGACAAAAAAGGATATGGCATTAGGCTACTATTGTTACCATAGTATCCAAATACTCAGTGATATGACAAGAGTCAGGTGGGAAGTGTTGTGTCACTGTGGTGGAGAGGGTGTTCTAGGAACAAAGGGCTTTTATGCATGCATGGTCTTGAAAGGGTTAAGGTGTGCACCAGAAATGCTCACAAACATGTGTATGCAAGCTATTTTAGTAGGCTTTGACATCACAATGAACTCCCTATCCCGAATGTAGGCTATACTAACAAGTCATAAAGCTACGTGTGTAGCTCTGAACACATTTTTAACGGTGCGTAATGCAACCGTTAAAAAAGTGTGAATATATTGCTGTGTAGGCTATGTGATTATGATATGAGGTTGTTTTCCAACTTGTAAACCACCATATCGGATCGGTTTCCCGCTTTCCAAAACTACCCTTGCAGAGAAAGAGTGCGCTGCAACCTGATCATAAACTTGGTTTAAGAAGAGAGCCCCGCCCTCCTTTCAGCTTTCCCGTCTCCTTATAACCAGCAAGCCTGCTGTACAAGCGCTTATACACACGAAGAACACTGGAGCAGTCCAGTTCACCAACCACCCTGGAAACGAACTCTGGCTGTAAACCTGGAGGATTACATTGGTGCTTTTGCATAGAAAGGAGAAGAACAATCATGGATTTTCTCAATCATAACTATTTGAGTGCACGCAACCCATATGACTATACCTTCAATTTTTGGAACGACTATCTGGGTCTGTCGACGTTGGTCACGAAGAATAACAAGCACATGATGCCCCAAAACCCAAACTCCATCACCGAGTCCCTGAAAGCAACCCTGGGTTTGGATGACTCCCCAGAATGTGCGTGCGTAATCTCGGGCAGTAGTGGAGGAGGACACTTGGACTGCTGTTGTCCATCCACGAGCCCTCCGCCTACCTCCATCCTGGACTTGAAGGAGCGCTTTTCAATTCTCAGTCCATTCCAAAACCAAATCGGTGGCATCCCACTACAAGACCGGGACTTGGGCTTCGGGGGAAGCTTCGCAGGATTTGACCTGTTCGGAGTGGAGAGGAAGATGCGGAAGCCAACGTCGAGGAATAAACAGGAGCCCAAAATCTGCGTCTTCTGCAGGAATAACGGTGCTCCGGAGGAGGTGTATGGCTCCCACGTTCTGAAGACACCGGACGGGAGGGTGGTGTGCCCCATTCTTCGGGCTTATACATGCCCTCTTTGCAGTGCCAATGGTGACAATGCGCACACAATTAAGTACTGCCCACTCTCCAAAGATCAACCAACCCAGCGACCATTAAAGGGAGGGAGGGCAGTGGGTGGTAAGCGAATGAAAATATTCTAGAAATAGATTTTTACACAAGTAAAGAAACTAAATTGAATTGCACTGAACAATTTTCAGATGACTGTTTCGATTGCGGCTATAGCATATCCCAGTCCTCATGGCTAAGGCTACATTATTTCGTAAAGGAATAAAACAATATATTGATTTTATTATTTTTTCCAAAATCTCTTATATTTTTATAGTTGCTTTATTCACATAGATGTTTTTATTCGTTATACATTGAATTTATTTTCTTCTTATAGTGTGTAGCTATTTGAGTGTTGATTTAAATTCACCTATATTCATAATCACAATGTGTGAATAAATGCTAAGTGTTTTGTGGGGTACATGGATTTATGAGGGCGTGAGAAGGTTGTGATTGTCATGTTACCAGTACTTTTTACTGTAAGCGTAGCTATTTCTTTTGTCTTTGAAAACCAAAGTTATGTTTGCCATTAAACAAGGGTAAGAATGTTCATGAATAAAAATGTTTCCATTCAAGATGTCTGTAAAACAAAGTATGGCACTTTGAGGCCCATTCCTCTGTCTGATCCTACACAACACAGTTTCAAACTTGCTCTGAAGTTGACATTTAATATCTGTAGCATAAAAAAAAAAAAACAAGACAATGACTTCTCTGTTATAGCCTGGTGTTTTCTGGGTAACTTCATAATCAATAGTAGCCAAGCCAAATGACTTTCACCTCCCATGTCACACAGACAGTTGATTTCATCACCCAGACTTATGAATAATCATTTCCCAAATACGATACACCCTTGATGTTTACATTCCCATGAGAGGGTAACACACTGGATATAATTGCTTGTAGGCATTTCTTTTCAATGCAGTTTTTATCAACAATTACCCCAAAAAGTCCTCAATAGAGGACTGCACTGGGAGGCAAGGAATGCTCTGCAATAGTGGAGTCAGGAGGACAATTGACTTTGAGAAAATTGTGGGATAGTGCAAATGAATGTTATTAAACAAGCCTTTCTAAAAACAATGTATTAGGCCCCTTTTGCATTATTTCCAGGAATAAATCCAAAAAGATGCAAATTTATTGTGAATGTAAGATGGAAAGTTGTCACTTGCGGGACTGCACATTTCTGACAGTTATGTTAACCAAAGGATTATACAATTTTATTGAAGTGAAATGAGGAAGAGAGATTTGCTGTATTGTATATAAAGTTGAGTTACGTTTATTCAGTATTTTAACATTTCAAGTGACTTCAGAGGGTACTACCTCAACAGGATTTTGTACTTACATGTAAAATGTCAACAGCAGTTTATTAATATAGTGCTGCCATTTATAATAAGGGTTTAAATAGTATTTTTGATCTTTGTATAACGTCATTGTATTTTCTTTTGCTGCATTTAAACATGACAAAAGTGTATTTCCAATAAGCTCTACTCATTCTTCACCAAAACCTGATTGTCTGTACATAGTGTTATCCCTACTTAAACAGTTTGTTTGTTCAATGTTACATTCTTGGGGGTGTTTGCAAGAGAATGGAATATATTGAAAACAGTTGACATTTTGCCACTTGTAACAGAGGTTTTTGATTAAATGAAATTAGAAAAAAGAAACACTGTTGATCTTTGTTATTTATTTTACCACAATTTCCCTGTATGCTGCCTGTGCAGAATAATACGATATGAATTTGTTAGTCCCTGTATGCTGCCTGTTCAGAATAATACGATATGAATTCGTTAGTCCCTGTATGCTGCCTGTTCAGAATAATACGATATGAATTAATTACATAAATAAATAGCTTATCAAATGTTATAACTGATGCCTTGATGTTATTGATCGACTTGATAGACACAGACCTCGTTCACCAGTTTACATGAACAGTATCTCATTGCCATTGTTAGATATTAAATGTAGGCTAGACCATACCATTAAAGATTGCACATAAATTATAATTCTTGGCCCTATCTGTCATTGGCTCCGCCTACAGAACATGAAAGTCCATACTTCAACAGATGGAGGGAGTGGTCTTCCTACACTCTAGAAGTCAAAGTCTCTCTGCATGAGAGCCACCTCAGCTGGACAAACCAAGCCCCATGGTTGTTCCAAGCACTTGCCCGTTGTTTATGAAGGCTGCCCACTCTGGAATGTCTAGGCTTGTGTGCCTCCCCATTCAACACAGATCATGTTTGCACTGAAGTCTATTGAATAATAGCCCCCTCTCCTAGCCTCTCTGTCTCCTATCTCTGGAATGGCAGCAGCCAGCAGCCCATAACTTCTGCACCTCTTTTGAGAAAGGGGGATTCAGACAGACTGTATACACTAAGCACTCAGGTGCTGTGTTGAGGCCTTGGGCACAGCCATCCACACCTCTCAGCCCTCTCCTCTTCATCTCTCCCTCCCTCTCATTCTCCAGCTGGGGCCCTGCATTAAAAATGGATGGATACTAAGTGCAACAGGGATTTATCTCTCAGAGAACACTGGTGGGGAAAAGCCTGGAGGGGAAAATTTCAGACAAACATGGCTGCCATACCAGGGCCTATTCTCATGCTGCCCCACCACATTAGCTGTGCTGCCAACAGGATTTGAGTAATCTAGTTAGTTCCACCATTTATGGGATGAATATCTAACATGATTTTATGATGGGAAATGGCTGCCTGTCAATATCATACTGTAAGCCTGTATTATGCAGATAATAGTCTTTGTACAAAGCATGAGGAGGAATGACAGTATATGGATTGGGTTCATATTATGGCTGTATGTGTTATGTAATGATGCCAAACAGTAAACAAATAATTATTATTAGTACCATAATTTGGCACTTATACTACAGGCCTACTGTAAAGACTTCCCAGTCAGTAGAGGCCATCCACTAGTTTTATGAGGGGAATAACATGAATGAAAAGTAAATGATGAATCTCTTGGATGTGTATACTGGGTTGTTATTGTAGAGAATACCTCTAATTATGTAACACTATGCTCATATATAAAATGTCCTCACAAATCTCCCATTGACATCAATGCATCATTTACAGAAGATTTGATAGACGTACTCAGGATGGGATTCAATCCGATCGTGCTTGTAGACAAAGCGTCTTTTAAAGGCAATGTTACTGCTTTGGCAGAGATTGTGTCCAAGGTCAATGCTGATGTCGGCTTAATTGTAAATTACCTTTAAATGTCAAGAAGGGATTCGGATTGAATCCCGGCCTTAGCTGAAGTTAAGACTTGGCCCTAACTTAATAGCCTACTGCAGACTGCATCGTATGTAGAAATGTAAAGGTAAAAGAACTTCACCAATAAATCTGCATTCACATATCTCATGGCTAGATGACTATGTTCAAATAAATTCACTTCTATTTCTATATAATCTATCATTGATACTACCTACCTATTACAATGCACAATGCCAACCATAATTCAGCGGGGGATTTCTATACCAGACGCTCCCACCTGGAACATGAACCTGCAACTCTCTGGACACTACTTTTGTAGCCCTGACCTCTATCATACAATGCTGAATAAACATGGGTCACTATTTATATTACAGTGCTGGGGCGAATCGCTGTTAGCGTGGGCTAAAAGGACACACTCACGCTGTTTGGCCCCATGGCCCTTCATAGGTCCCCCTGTCATTTTCTACATGATAACATTATTGAAGATGGATAATTGTTTACAGGGCAAGGTGTCACACTTATTGGCTTCCTCCCCGCTCCGCTTTCTCAGAATCATTGTTCCTAACGATGCTGCCTTTCATCACCTGGGGACCTTGTGGAGAGCATATTAGACAGGACTAGTGCATGAAAGCCATTCCAGGGAGGACGGTTAAGTGTATCCAACATATTGCTTGCCCCAGCTTCCCGTGGACCTGACATGCATGAATCATCGAAGAAACATGAGTCCGCATATGGAGGCGTATTAGTGGGAAGTCTTCCACTACAGTAAGTTGCCATTTGATGGTGTAAGATTCGAGCATGTTCATATTAGACATCATTCATAAATATAGGACTTTTATAAGACACATTCATGTGGTCATTGTTGAGATTATTAAGATTGAAGTTCATTGTGGTCATTACTTTCTATTATCTAACTGATTTTCTTTTTTATTATTGGCACTTTAGTGCTCTTTACTATATAATTATATGTACTGAATACAATTTACGAAACACACCCATGCTTACATTTTCAAGCCCCTTCTTGCACCCTTCATAGCTGGGTGTGCCTCTAATGGCCTACCTGTAGGGCCATCCTTCTTTCTCATACCAATTCTGCACATTTGGGGAGGAGCACAACACCAACTTGACACCATGCACTTGCAAGGCAAGCACACTATCTCTGTGCCAATAGAATGAACACACTTGGCAGGATGTAGAACGCAGGGTCGCTAATATACTTTGGCCCATGTTACAGAGTAGTACTCTTGGTGGATTAATTCAATGCATACAATGTAAGCTAAAATTGCATCCAACCAGAATAGCAACTTTCATTACAATTGGCCTGAGGTTGTTGTTTTCTTACTGTAATAGCCAATATTCTGGTGTTAAGTTGTTATTTTCTCATTCTATAATGCCGAGGAGTGGATAGCTGGGGGGTAGTCGCTGTTACAGATTGAGATTGGATCTGTAAAAGTACAGTAACAGAAAATAAATCACTTATGCTACCATGGAAATGCTACTGTCATGATGTGTAATCCTATGGGAGATTCCTATGGGAGCTAGTGTAGCCAAGCAGAGAAGCATCTGTTAACCACATGAAAGGACCACATAGGACACAGTATATTACAGAATTGTCTTTCTGTAAGCCTTGTTGTTGTTATTGTGCATAACCAAAACATAGACACAAAGAGCTATACAGTATAAGCCTATAGCTGTGGAAAAACTCATAATGTGATTCCCATTTATACTGTAATTGATTTAAGAACTGTCATATTGCATTTGCTGTCAGTTCTCAAGTGTCCATAGTGATACACTAGGTCTTTCATGCAAAAATATGATTTCACTCCCAAAATCCCTAACCTTATATAATAAAAGTTTAAATACATTCAGATTCAGGAGGTTCCTAGTTAGTCTCTGTTTGTGTTTGGCAGTGGGAAAATTCCAGAGCTTCATAGAGCTCCCATGTGGTTGTGGTTTGGGTGAGATGCACAGTAATGCGTTTGTGACGCAAGTGGGAGGAAATTGCAGAAGCTTCCTGTGCAACTGCTTTTATACCACTCCCAGGTGGATAACAGGCCTGGCTGTAACATTACAGGCCACACCAGGGGTTTCATTAATATGTGAGGCCGCATGGCCAAGGCTGAAAGGTGTCCCAATAGTGCCCCCTATAGGCTGATATATGAAGTACACACATACGCATGCACAGAGAGAGAGAGAGAGAGAGAGAGAGAGAGAGAGAGAGAGAGAGAGAGAGAGAGAGAGAGAGAGAGAGAGAGAGAGAGAGAGAGAGAGAGAGAGAGAGAGAGAGAGAGAGAGAGAGAGAGAGAGAGAGAGAGAGAGAGAGAGAGAGAGAGAGAGAGAGAGAGAGAGAGAGAGAGAGAGAGAGAGAGAGAGAGAGAGAGAGAAAATTAGACCCAACCAAATCATGAGAAAACAAAAAGATAATTACTTGACACTAAAAACAGAGATAGCTAGAATGCTATTTGGCCCTAAACAGAGAGTACACAGTGACAGAATACCTGACCACTGTGACTGACCCAAAATTGAGAAAATCTTTGACTATGTAGAGACTCAGTGAGCATAGCCTTGCTATTGAGAAAGGCAGCCGAAGGCAGACCTAGCTCTCAAGAGAAGACAGGCTATGTGCACACTGCCCACAAAATGAGGTGGAAACTGAGCTGCACTTTCTAACTTCCTGACAAATGTATGACCATATTAGAGAAACATATTTCCCTCAGATTACACAGACCCACAAAGAATTCGAAAACAAATCCAATGTTTGATAAACTCCCATATCTATTGGGTGAAATACCACAGTGTGCAATCACAGCAGCGAGATTTGTGACCTGTTGCCACAAGAAAAGGGCAACCAGTGAAGAACAAACACCATTGTAACTACAACCTATGTTTATTTATTTTCCCTTTCGTACTTTAACTATTTGCACATCGTTACAACACTGTATATAGACATAATATGACATTTGAAATGTCTTTATTCTTCTGGAACTTTTGTGAGTATAATGTTTACTGTTACATTTTTATTGTTTATTGCACTTTTGTTTATTATTTATTTCACTTGCTTTGGCAATGTAAACATATGTTTCCCATGCCAATAAAGCCCTTAAACTGAAATTGAATTGAGAGAGCGAGAGAGACTATGGTTTCATTCAGTAAACAGCTGTAATTTCCATGTTATGCCTTGCTGTTTGGGGGGATTCAGAGTGTATGATGGGATAGTAAAATTGCTAGTACATTACCACCACCTGGTGTTGTTTGATAAGCATCACCACAGAAAACGAGGAGTAGACCTACCATAGTGTAATTGAGTTCCAGAAGGTGTCAGTCTTATACAAGCCTGGAAAAAGGCCTTTTTGGATCACATAAAGCTACACTCTGCAGTCTGTGTTTCAGCCCAACGGAAGCCCCAACTTTATTTGGAACAGAAGCTGCATCATTGGGAAATGTAGCCGCTTTCATTTATACGTGGACCATGGATGCAAGGAATGAAAGTCCATGAAATCAACATAATAAGTTCAGATCTATTTTTTGTTTACAATTCACTCAAATGACAAATAAAACAAACAATGTATTGATACATTCTTATATTTTGGGTTATGAAAGGTGAGACAATTGTACTTAGCTCATAGAGATTGTGGCTTTAAGTGGCGCTATGGTTTTACACACATTTGGCATGTACTTAAAGTATGGTAAACCTTAGCAACAGACAGTGCATAGGTAGTATGTTTTATTTTTTAATTTAAATTTGAGTTTATTTTTTATTTAAAAACAATTTTCTTTTTTTCTTTTTTTTTAGGGGGTAGATCAGCTTTACTATTTCAGATAGATTGTAACTTCCAACAATGTAATTGTCTGCATCACTTCCAATCCCCCATACAGTGAGGGAAAAAAGTATTTGATCCCCTGCTGATTTTGTACGTTTGTCCACTGACAAAGCAATTATCAGTCTATCATTTTAATGGTAGGTTTATTTGAACAGTGAGAGACAGAATAACAACAAAAAAATCCAGAAAAACGCATGTCTAAAATGTTATAAATTGATTTGCATTTTAATGAGGGAAATAAGTATTTGACCCCTCTAAAAAACATGACTCAGTACTTGGTGGCAAAACCCTTGTTGGCAATCACAGAGGTCAGACGTTTCTTGTAGTTTGCCACCAGGTTTGCACACATCTCAGGAGGGATTTTGTCCCACTCCTCTTTGCAGATCTTCTCCAAGTCATTAAGGTTTCGAGCCTGACGTTTGGCAACTCAAACCTTCAGCTCCCTCCACAGATTTTCTATGGGATTAAGGTCTGGAGACTGGCTAGGCCACTCCAGGACCTTAATGTGCCTCTTCTTGAGCCACTCCTTTGTTGCCTTGGCCGTGTGTTTTGGGTCATTGTCATGCTGGAATACCCATTCACGACCCATTTTCAATGCCCTGGCTGAGGGAAGGAGGTTCTCACCCAAGATTTGACGGTACATGGCGCCGTCCATCGTCCCTTTGATGCGGTGAAGTTGTCCTGTCCCCTTAGCAGAAAAACACCCCCAAAGCATAATGTTTCCACCTCCATGTTTGACGGTGGGGATGGAGTTCTTGGAGTCATAGGCAGCATTCCTCCTCCTCCAAACACGGCGAGTTGAGTTGATGCCAACGAGCTCGATTTCGGTCTCATCTGACCACAACACTTTCACCCAGTTCTCCTCTGAATCATTCAGATGTTCATTGGCAAACTTCAGACGGGCCTGTATATGTGCTTTCTTGAGCAGGGGGACCTTGCGGGCACTGCAGGATTTCAGTCCTTCACGGCGTAGTGTGTTACCAATTGTTTTCTTGGTGACTATGGTCCCAGCTGCCATTAGATCATTGACAAGATCCTCCCGCGTAGTTCTGGGATGATTCCTCACCGTTCTCATGATCATTGCAACTCCACGAGGTGAGATCTTGCATGGAGCCCCAGGCCGAGGGAGATTGACAGTTATTTTATGTTTTTTCTATTTGCGAATAATCGCACCAACTGTTGTCACCTTCTCACCAAGCTGCTTGGCGATGGTCTTGTAGCCCATTCCAGCCTTGTGTAGGTCTACAATCTTGTCCCTGACATCCTTGGAGAGCTCTTTGGTCTTGGCCATGGTGGAGAGTTTGGAATCTGATTGATTGATTGCTTCTGTGCACAGGTGTCTTTTATACAGGTAACAAGCTGAGATTAGGAGCACTCCCTTTAAGAGTGTGCTCCTAATCTCAGCTTGTTACCTGTATAAAAGATACATGGGAGACAGAAATCTTTCTGATTGAGAGGGGGTCAAATACTTATTTCCCTCGTTAAAATGCAAATCAATTTATAACATTTTTGACATGTGTTTTCTGGATTTTGTTGTTGTTATTCTGTCTCTCACTGTTCAAATAAGCCTACCATTACAATTATAGACTGATAATTTCTTTATTAGTGGGCAAATGTACAAAATCAGCAGGGGATCAAATACTTTTTTCCCTCACTGTATGTTTTTTCTCTCGCATATATATATATATATATATATAACATACAGTGGGGAGAACAAGTATTTGATACACTGCCGATTTTGCAGGTTTTCCTACTTACAAAGCATGTAGAGGTCTGAAATTTTTATCATAGGTACACTTCAACTGTGAGAGACGGAATCTAAAACAAAAATCCAGAAAATAACATTGTATGATTTTTAAGTAATTCATTTGCATTTTATTGCAAATGAATATACACACACACACATACACATACATACACACACACACCCATATATATACACATGTACCTATTACCTTTATTTCCTCCGATCATTTTCATGATGTCCATCTGGTTTGCTTCTATATGCCATATTTTTCTAACTGTGCTCTTTCACAAAAGCTCTCAACCTATAACCTATATACTTATTATGGACACAGTATGCTTTAGATTAGTTATCTTGTTCTTATTAGTTGTTGTTATTAGTCCCATCCTTCAGCTCCATTCAACAGCTTCCATCTCTCTCTTAACACCATCCATATTGGATTTCTATTTGCCATATATTTCTCAACTGTACTGTGATTTTTTACAAAAGTTTTGAACCCTTCTATTCTCATTGTTTGTACATATCGTAAATTGAAAATATTTTTTTTTGCTAAAAGTATTATTATATTATTGATCAATTGACTATGACATTTCAGATCACCCAGTAGTGCTATCTGCAGGGTTAGCTCCAGGTAAATATTGAAATCCTTTAGCCATTCCTGGACCTGTGTCCAAAAACAAGCTACAAATAGACAGTACCAAAACAAATGATCTAATGATTCCATATCTTCGCAGCAAAATCTGCAGAGCTGGGAAGATTGTATCCCCCATATAAATACCATTCTATTGGTAGCAAGAATTTTATATAATCATTTAAATTTAAAAAATCTAAGTTTTGAATTCGGCGTTGTTTTGCGTAGCAATTCATAAAAACTATGCCATGGAATCGGTACGTCAAAATTCTCTTCCCAACTATTTTGCAATCTATATGGGACGGCTGTCAATCCTTTGGTCCTTAAATTAAACTGGTATACTTTTTTATTTATCACAATTTTCTTTAACCAATTATATTCTTTAATGCAAGTTCCTTACTTTTTCCCCCTTCCACATTCCTTTCCCATTTTTGCGGTAATGCTGCAATTATTTGGTTGCAATTTTGGGTAGAGCAGACATTTCCATATATTTCTGTTAGCTGCATGTGCGACATAACTCTACCAGTCCTACCTATGATATCATTTACGATAGGTAGTGTGTTTGCATTACAAATAAAATGGCACACTTTGCAAACTTCCCTCACTCAGTATATTGCCGTTTCTTTACAAGAGTGTAATAGACAAATGTGGCACAGTTTCAGGTTATGTGGAATGGGTCTTCTTTGCGACCACGATGCATGCAGCAATGATAGTAGAGCCATCTATGCTTTTTAGTATTTAAAATGTATTCTCAAAGACTCAAGCTTTTATATATCTCTCTCTGTGTGTGTGTGTGTCACTTAAAAAATGTTTACATATCTTGCATTACTCATCTCATATTTATATGCTGTATTCTATACTATTCTACTGTATCTTAGTTTATGCTGCTCTGACATTGCTCGTCCATATACTTATTTATATATTCTTAATTCTATTGCTTTACTGAGATTTGTGTGTATTGGGTATATGTTGTGAAATTGTTAGATATTACTTATTAGATATACTGCACTGTCGGAGCTAGAAACACAAGCATTTCGCTACACCCGCAATAACATCTGCTAAACGTTTGATTTGATTTGATTTGATTTGTGTGTGTGTGTGTGTGTGTGTGTGTGTGTGTTTGTATGACAATCTTGTGACGCAAGGCGGCCAATAGCAAGACGCCCCATAGATGTAAGTACCTTTTCAAACACTAGATGGTGCTATATTACATAATAGTAGTCACTGCAAACCAACACAGCAGGCTTCACTTTTATAGGACCTCCACAATGACCTGGCTGTGAAGTAAACTGCCCTGAATAAGAATTGTGTATTCAATACCATTAATCAGAAGCATGTAGCTAGCTGTACAATCAACTAGCTAATGCAGTACAGGAGTGCTCCATTAGCTACACATACCTATTAAAATAAAATGACGTAATCATCCAATATTGTACATGTGTGTGCAGTCTTCACAAGGGGATGATATGTAGTTACATTAGACCTATAAATTAGGTTCCTGTGAATGAGGTGATTTTGACAAAATTGTGGTCAAACAATCACAGCAGGACATGGGCTCTATATGGCCAATGAAAACATTATCAGTTTGTAAGTCTAGCAAGGCAAACAGCCAGATCTCCTCCACACACTATTACACAATACTGATGTTGAAAGGTGCTATATAAACAAACTGAGATACATGCTGGATGGATACTACAGTGGTTAGAAGACAGGCTAGAAGACACACTTCACAAATAGTGGTTTTAGTTAAATGTCCTTTCCATAAAAAGTCCCCAATCAAACATTTGTGCATCAAGTAGTCTGGTGAAATTCTAAATGTAATCCATTAGAGATCTTTATTGTTGGTCACAAACATTTCCTTTATTTTTGTGTATAATACTACTTAGGACGAATATTAGTTTTTAGATATATTGTGAATTCTCTCCTCGGTCTATAGCTGATATCAATTAATTGATCCTTTTTTATATATTTTGCAGTATATTCAATATTTTCTTCACAACAGGAGAACCCTACGATGGCACAGAAGTTTTTAAAGACCAAACCATCTGCTACACTCACCATTAATCCTCACTTAACACACCAAGCATAACTCAGGGAGCTAAAGTATCCCAATCATTTCCAAAGGAATTTAACCATTCTCAGCTTCTCAAAGAAGCCCCAAGTAATAGCAGGCACCAGTGGGGTTTTATGGCTTCCCCCATGAATGTTAAGGCAATATGGTCGCAGGCTGGCCAGGGGTGGGGATTGACTTGTTTCCAAACTCTTAATTCAATTTGTCATCTCCATTCAGGGGGCTCAAGTGGTCTAATTTGTGTTCAGGAGGGGTAATAAAGTCATAGCCCCCTATATTACTGCCAGGAGGAGGGGTGGGGCCATGAAGGAAATGTATACATGGGAGGGTTGGAGGGAGGGAGGTGAGGGAGGGATGAAGAGGAGGGGATGGAGGGAGGGGAGGGATGGGAGAGCGGGATGGAGGGAGGGGAGGGAAGTGTATTGACTCTTTGGGGTCTCAGGCGGACTGCCTGTCTCTGTCGTTGACTCGTCATCCCTCCATCACAGCAGCCGTCAGCACACCGCCGCCCCCTCCCCGGCCCGGCCTCCATTGTCCCCCTAATTAGATTGCCTTTGTTGGTCTAATACTTTTGCCATCTGGTCGGCTGTCAGGGCCCCAGCAGGGCCGGAGCTGGGCCATTGTTGCCTGGTCACGGGGCTGTGGCCCTCCTCTCTTCATAGCCTCCTATCCTCCTTTCCTCCACTTGGCTATAATAGGTTTCTCTGGCTTCCTCTCCTCCACCTGCTACAATAGGTACCTCTGGCCTCCTCTTCTCCACCTGCTACAATAGGAACACTCTGGCCTCCTCTTCTCCACCTGCTACAATAGGTACATCTGACCTCCTCTCCTCCACCTGCTACAATAGGTACCTCTGGCCTCCTCTTCTCCACCTGCTACAATAGGTACCTCTGGCCTCCTCTCCTCCACCCGCTACAATAGGTACCTCTGGCCTCCTCTTCTCCACCTGCTACAATAGGTACCTCTGGCCTCCTCTCCTCCACCTGCTACAATAGCTACATCTGGCCTCCTCTTCTCCACCTGCTACAATAGCTACATCTGGCCTCCTCTCCTCCACCTGGCTACAATAGGTACCTTCTGGCCTCCTCTTCTCCACCTGCTACAATAGGTACCTCTGGCCTCCTCTTCTCCACCTGCTACAATAGGAACCCTCTGGCCTCCTCTTCTCCACCTGCTACAATAGGTACATCTGACCTCCTCTTCTCCACCTGCTACAATATGTTTCTCTGGCCTCCTCTCCTCCACCTGGCTACAATAGGTACCTCTGGCCTCCTCTCCTCCACCCGCTACAATAGGTACCTCTGGCCTCCTCTTCTCCACCTGCTACAATAGGTACCTCTGGCCTCCTCTCCTCCACCTGCTACAATAGGTATGTCTGGCCTCCTCTTCTCCACCTGACTACAATAGGTACCCTCTGTTCTCCTCTTCTCCACCTGCTACAATAGGTACCTCTGGCCTCCTCTCCTCCACCTGGCTACAATAGGTACCTCTGGCCTCCTCTCCTCCACCCGCTACAATAGTTACCTCTGGCCTCCTCTTCTCCACCTGCTACAATAGGTACCTCTGGCCTCCTCTCCTCCACCTGGCTACAATAGGTACCTTCTGGCCTCCTCTTCTCCACCTGCTACAATAGGTACCTCTGGCCTCCTCTTCTCCACCTGCAACAATAGGTACCTCTGGCCTCCTCTTCTCCACCTGCTACAATAGGAACCCTCTGGACCTCCTCTTCTCCACCTGCTACAATAGGTACATCTGACCTCCTCTTCTCCACCTGCTACAATAGGTACCTCTGGCCTCCTCTCCTCCACCTGGCTACAATAGGTACCTCTGGCCTCCTCTCCTCCACCCGCTACAATAGGTACCTCTGGCCTCCTCTTCTCCACCTGCTACAATAGGTACCTCTGGCCTCCTCTTCTCCACCTGCTACAATAGGTACCTCTGGCCTCCTCTTCTCCACCTGCTACAATAGGTACCTCTGGCCTCCTCTCCTCCACCTGGCTACAATAGGTACCTCTGGCCTCCTCTTCTCCACCTGCTACAATAGGTACCTCTGGCCTCCTCTCCTCCACCTGCTACAATAGGTATGTCTGGCCTTCTCTTCTCCACCTGACTACAATAGGTACCCTCTGTTCTCCTCTTCTCCACCTGCTACAATAGGTACCTCTGGCCTCCTCTCCTCCACCTGGCTACAATAGGTACCTCTGGCCTCCTCTCCTCCACCCGCTACAATAGGTACCTTCTGGCCTCCTCTTCTCCACCTGCTACAATAGGTACCTCTGGCCTCCTCTCCTCCACCTGGCTACAATAGGTACCTTATGGCCTCCTCTTCTCCACCTGCTACAATAGGTACCTCTGGCCTCCTCTTCTCCACCTGCTACAATAGGTACTCTCTGGCCTCCTCTTCTCCACCTGGCTACAATAGGTACCCTCTGGCCTCCTCTCCTCCACCTGCTACAATAGGTACTTCTGGCCTCCTCTTCTCCACCTGCTACAATTGGTACGTCTGGCCTCCTCTTCTCCACCTGGCTACAATAGGTACCCTCTGGCTTCCTCTCCTCCACCTGCTACAATAGGTACCTCTGGCCTCCTCTTCTCCACCTGGCTACAATAGGTACACTCTGGCCTCCTCTCCTCCACCTGCTACAATAGGTACCTCTGGCCTCCTCTCCTCCACCTGGCTACAATAGGTACTCTCTGTTCTCCTCTTCTCCACCTGCTACAATAGGTACGTCTGGCCTCCTCTTCTCCACCTGGCTACAATAGGTACCCTCTGGCTTCCTCTCCTCCACCTGCTACAATAGGTACCTCTGGCCTCCTCTTCTCCACCTGGCTACAATAGGTACCCTCTGGCCTCCTCTCCTCCACCTGCTACAATAGGTACGTCTGGCCTCCTCTTCTCCACCTGGCTACAATAGGTACCCTCTGGCTTCCTCTCCTCCACCTGCTACAATAGGTACTCTCTGGCCTCCTCTTCTCCACCTGCTACAATAGGTACCTTCTGGCCTCCTCTTCTCCACCTGCTACAATAGGTACCTTCTGGCCTCCTCTTCTCCACCTGCTACAATAGGTACATCTGACCTCCTCTTCTCCACCTGCTACAATAGGTACCTCTGGCCTCCTCTCCTCCACCTGGCTACAATAGGTACCTCTGGCCTCCTCTTCTCCACCTGCTACAATAGGTACCTCTGGCCTCCTCTCCTCCACCTGGCTACAATGGGTACCTTATGGCCTCCTCTTCTCCACCTGCTACAATAGGTACCTCTGGCCTCCTCTTCTCCAGCTGCTACAATAGCTACCTCTGGCCTCCTCTCCTCCACCTGGCTACAATAGGTACCTTCTGGCCTCCTCTTCTCCACCTGCTACAATAGGTACCTCTGGCCTCCTCTCCTCCACCTGGCTACAATAGGTACCTTATGGCCTCCTCTTCTCCACCTGCTACAATAGGTACCTCTGGCCTCCTCTTCTCCACCTGCTACAATAGGTACTCTCTGGCCTCCTCTTCTCCACCTGGCTACAATAGGTACCCTCTGGCCTCCTCTCCTCCACCTGCTACAATAGGTACTTCTGGCCTCCTCTTCTCCACCTGCTACAATAGGTACGTCTGGCCTCCTCTTCTCCACCTGGCTACAATAGGTACCCTCTGGCTTCCTCTCCTCCACCTGCTACAATAGGTACCCTCTGGCCTCCTCTTCTCCACCTGCTACAATAGGTACCTTCTGGCCTCCTCTTCTCCACCTGCTACAATAGGTACCTTCTGGCCTCCTCTTCTCCACCTGCTACAATAGGTACTTCTGGCCTCCTCTTCTCCACCTGCTACAATAATTACCTCTGGCCTCCTCTCATCCACCTGCTACAATAGTTACCTCTGGCCTCCTCTCCTCCACCTGCTACAATAGTTACCTCTGGCCCGGCTTCTCCTCTGGCTGCCACCATAAGGCCCCTTTCACACTTGAAGGAATTAGGAAAAGATTGATGTACCCTCTGTTGGTGTGAGTGCACCAAGGGGCACGGCTTGGGGACTGTCTTTCTCCCTGACCATACTGTGGAGAGAAGGCAACACGCCCTGTTTACAAACAGCCAGTCCCCGTTTTACTTGTCTTGGTTGGTTGTAAACTAGCAGATTTTCATATTGACTAAACTTCACATTGCCATTGGTTGATTCTCAGTGGGGTTTGTTCAGTGGATTGTCAGGGCCTTGAAGAAATATGACTTATAGATTAATATTTTGATTGATTAACATTTTGATTGATTTATATTTTGGTTTTGAGAAAGAGGAGAGAGGACACGAGGAGTATGCAATTGAGATCCTCCCATTGCGATGGCCGTATTCTCTCCATAGTGAGAGACCTCCTGATTCAACAGATGGCAGTGTGGTCTTGGTCAATGGTCATGATGAATGGACTACCACAGGAAGATATACTTTACTCTCCATGGTATGATCCACTTGTACTGTAGTTTGATCATCAGCGACTGGGCTCTTTGCTATTGAACATTTGATATAGTCATTATGAAATGGACATCTCAAGTGAAAAGAGAGGTTAAAAAGGTTGCTGAGACGTCTTGCACAGGATGACAACAAAGTCTACACTAGCATCCTCCGTGTTTCTCCTGCTGTGTTGTTTTTTAGGGGGAGGAATGTGTGAGAGTTCAACTTTTCCACTGTTTGTTCCTTTGGGTTCCTCTCTTCTTCACTATTTTAAACAGAGACATGTAATGGATAACCATAACCCCTAGGTGACCCTGACCCATTGGTTGACAAATTTTCCACATACCATAATGTCACTCTTTCATCCATCCCTCCACAACATCGTCCATCTGTCACCTGACAGGGCGAGACTCAACTATGGCCAACCTGGTCACCACGTTACAGGGTACCACTACGAATATCATCATATGTGTTTTGAAATGTGGACACAGAGGTCTAGAGGGGATACAGGAAGGAGATGCAGGGTGGGAGAGAGATACAGGACTAGCCCTTTGTTACTGTCCGCACAACTCAAGGCTGTAGTGGCATTTGCCAAAGAGGAGACATGAACGTAGAACTTGTGTTATAATCCCTGTGTCATCTCTGTAAACAAACTGAAAGTGGTCTGGACAAATTCAGATTGAAGTCTGTGTTATCCTGGAGTGGTCTGGACAAATTCAGATTGAAGTCTGTATTACCCTGGAGTGGTCTGGACAAATTCAGATTGAAGTCTGTATTATCCTGGAGTGGTCTGGACAAATTCAGATTGAAGTCTGTATTATCCTGGAGTGGTCTGGACAAATTCAGATTGAAGTCTGTATTATCCTGGAGTGTGTGGGTTCATAACACCCTGGTTAGAGAGTAGAGAGACTGTTCGCTATCATCTCAGAGTCTCTGCCACACTGTCAGCATGACTATCAATCTGACCCTTTAGTGGCCTTCTCATCTGATCGTCCAGAAATGTCACAAATTAAGCCAAAATGCCTTCACACATTTAGAAAGAGGACTATAACTAAAACATTAGCTACATTCTACATACCATATGCTTAGAATGTGTTGCACGCTTGCTGTCTCATTCCAGCCATTTTTCCATCAATGAGTGTTAAAAAATATCAAAAATGTGGAGAGAACACAGTCCATCAACAAACAGCTTTGGAGCGTATTATTTTCGCTGTGAAAGTTTGCAGAGAACTTATCAACTCTGAATAACTTAGAGGCTCATATTAAAGGCCTCAATGCTTGAAAGTCATACTTCATTAAAACGTCTGACTTATCTTGTGCTGATGTGCATGCTCTTGAAACACGTGTGCACTCTTCATGTAATTAACTGGGAGTTGGTTTAAAAGGAGAACATGTCTCCCATAGCAAAAATGTGGTGTGAATGGATTCTGCTATGATAATTATGAGATCTTGTCAGGTTTTTCTCACATTGAAATTAAATAAAATACCCCACTCCCAAGAATAATAATAAAAAAAAAGGAATTAAACATTAAAGCCATATTAAAACAAACATTATACAATTATAAGGTGCACTTAAGGCAAGTACAATCTCTTTCAATCTTTCCCTGAGAGAGAGATATCAAGAAGAGTGCTGTAAAAGGCATTGCACGCTGCCCATTTTACCCCATGGTGGCGTGCATCACCACCGGTCCACTAGCTCCCTGGATAGGCTAAACGAACGAGCCTAACCAAGAGGCCTTCATCCATGAGTGACTCCAATCTCTCTCCATCTCCAGGCCCTGATGCTTCTACACACTCACAGGGTTAAAATAAAACTTACCGCTGAACCATATTGCCCTCCCTCCCTCACTCCCTCACTCCCTCACTCACACTCTCTCTCACTCGCTCCCTCCCTCCATATCCTTTATTCACAGCTGCGTAATTGGTAGTCAATTTGAGCTCCCCCTTTTCCTATTGTGGGCAGATTTTGCTCTGACAGAGTGCGGAAGATTAATGTCCACGAGCAGCCGAGGGGTGCTCGCCTCAGCAAGCATGGGCGCCCTAAATTCATTACACCAATTTCCCCCTGTCCTGGGCTCCCCTCACACACTCACACAAAGAAAAGAAATAGAGAATAAAAATAATGGAACAAGTCAGAAGGCTTTAGTGAAAGAAAAGAAAAAGGTAGGAAAGGAAGAAAAGATGAAAGAAGCTATATGGTTTGTTTTTCAGTGTACATCCTAGCCCATAGGCATATACAGCATGTATACACTATACATTGATGCTGACAGTCATCCTTAAAGGATTTTAGATGGGCATGACAATCCTACATGTTTTGTTTCCATTTCTGTCCATATTCTGTCCAGTATTCTATTCATTTTGTGAACGGATTGAATGCATTTTTATCTATTCTAAAGTATGCAAAAAATATCATTGGAATATGCATGTATGTTTAGCCTAATTGCCTTGAAAATACATTTGGTTTACATATCGAGAGCACAACGTCAGTTCAAACAATAATGATTAAAATCGGAAGCACTACTTTGATCGAAGCAAATCACAACATCCTTTTATTTACTGAAGCAAACCCTCGTGAGCTTGTTGCACATTAAGATCTCCTTCACTGGTTTCAAGCTCTTTGGCTGACCAGGAAACGCCTTGAACTTTGGTATGATAAGAGTGACCTGTCCACTGCGGTTGGCCCATAATTGTGATGATTTATATATCCTGCCAAAGCCCTCCTCTCTCTCACTCCCCCCACCCAGTCTGTCTGTCTCCAGCCCATGCCCTGTGAGATGGCACCCCGCCCCAAGGTCCGGAAGAGGAGCTGCTGTCCTGGGGCCGAGCCCATGGAATTGTCCCCCTCAGTGACAGGCCCGTGGAGAGCCCCGCGAGCACCGTCACCACGAGACCCATCACAACCCTGCCCTACAATGTGCTGTCTGTCATCTGTCAGCCGGCCGGCTGGCCGACATCACCAAGGCCAAATGCAATCTCCCATGTCACTGCCACATCCTGTCTGGTGTTGGGACTATACAGATGAAAATGTGCCTTTTGGCTAAATCTGGCACATTGACAGATATGTTTATTCATGTACATTGTCAATGTCAAATGTAATGAGGTTGTTGTTTGGTTCTGTGCATGTTTGGTGGCCATTTTTAAGATTTCAGGAAATTCCATGGTGATAATAATGCAAGCTGTGTGAATGTCCAACCAATATGTACAGTGGGGGAAAAAAGTATTTAGTCAGCCACCAATTGTGCAAGTTCTCCCACTTAAAAAGATGAGAGAGGCCTGTAATTTTCATCATAGGTACACGTCAACTATGACAGACAAAATGAGGGGAAAAAATCCAGAAAATCACATTGTAGGATTTTTTATGAATTTATTTGCAAATTATGGTGGAAAATAAGCATTTGGTCAATAACAAAAGTTTCTCAATACTTTGTTATATACCCTTTGTTGGCAATGACACAGGTCAAATGTTTTCTGTAAGTCTTCACAAGGTTTTCACACACTGTTGCTGGTATTTTGGCCCATTCCTCCATGCAGATCTCCTCTAGAGCAGTGATGTTTTGGGGCAGTCGCTGGGCAACACGGACTTTCAACTCCCTCCAAAGATTTTCTATGGTGTTGAGATCTGGAGACTGGCTAGGCCACTCCAGGACCTTGAAATGCTTCTTACGAAGCCACTCCTTCGTTGCCCGGGCGGTGTGTTTGGGATCATTGTCATGCTGAAAGACCCAGCCACGTTTCATCTTCAATGCCCTTGCTGATGGAAGGAGGTTTTCACTCAAACTCTCACGATACATGGCCCCATTCATTCTTTCCTTTACACGGATCAGTCGTCCTGGTCCCTTTGCAGAAAAACAGCCCCAAAGCATGATGTTTCCACCCCCATGCTTCACAGTAGGTATGGTGTTATTTGGATGCAACTCAGCATTCTTTGTCCTCCAAACACGACTGAGTTGAGTTTTTACCAAAAAGTTCTATTTTGGTTTCATCTGACCATATGACATTCTCCCAATCCTCTTCTGGATCATCCAAATACACTCTAGCAAACTTCAGACGGGCCTGGACATGTACTGGCTTAAGCAGGGGGACACGTCTGGCACTGCAGGATTTGAGTCCCTGGCGGCGTAGTGTGTTACTGATGGTAGGCTTTGTTACTTTGGTCCCAGCTCTCTGCAGGTCATTCACTAGGTCCCCCCGTGTGGTTCTGGGATTTTTGCTCACCGTTCTTGTGATCATTTTGACCCCACGCGGTGAGATCTTGCGTGGAGCCCCAGATCGAGGGAGATTATCAGTGGTCTTGTATGTCTTCCATTTCCTAATAATTGCTCCCACAGTTGATTTCTTCAAACTAAGCTGCTTACCTATTGCAGATTCAGTCTTCCCAGCCTGGTGCAGGTCTACAATTTTGTTTCTGGTGTCCTTTGACAGCTCTTTGGTCTTGGCCATAGTGGAGTTTGGAGTGTGACTGTTTGAGGTTGTGGACAGGTGTATTTTATACTGATAACAAGTTCAAACAGGTACCATTAATACAGGTAACGAGTGGAGGACAGAGGAGCCTCTTAAATAAGAAGTTACAGGTCTGTGAGAGCCAGAAATCTTGCTTGTTTGTAGGTGACCAAATACTTATTTTCCACCATAATTTGCAAATAAATTCATAACAAATCCTACAATGTGATTTTCTGGAGAAAAAAATTCTCAATTTGTCTGTCATAGTTGACGTGTACCTATGATGAAAATTACAGGCCTCATCTTTTTAAGTGGGAGAACTTGCACAATTGGTGGCTGACTAAATACTTTTTTCCCCCACTGTATGCACTATTTACAACCAATAGTTCTGGCCATGCGTTATGATTGACAGAGAGTTGATCAAAGCCATGATTCATTTCATGATAAATCATGACTTAATACATTTTCACACATGGTTTTGAACTGAAATTTGATTTAAAGTATTTTGCATGACTGAAATGTAGCTGCAGAATAAAGGCTATACCCATCAATTCTGTTGCTATCATATTCATAAATAGCACAAATTGCAAATATTTACCATTTACTGTGGGAAATGAATATTTCTCATCTATTGGGGTAACAGTTGATAAAATGTATTGAATTCCTACCTCATTTGTATTTCTTTTTCTAGTTTTGTCAGTAACTTGCCAGACGGCCATCTTTGGTGGTGGCAGTTGAGTCTCTGAGGTTTTCTTCCCAGGGTGGATTCATAATTATTTGTCCTGCCTTCAAAGCCCTTGGCAGATTAACATGGCAACAGTGCTGTGTGATATGGCCTGCCATGTAATTTATGTACCTTCCCTGGCTCAAGGGTTTGCCTCTGCACCTGTTAGGGACCTACAATAAGCAGTGTCCATGCCAGGACTGTTATGTGTGTAGAGATGGTGACTATGTCTATGGGGGTAGCTGTAGCTGTGCAGGTCAGCTTTTGAAAGCAAATAATACTCCCCCCCCCCCTCCTTTTTCACATGAGTTGTGATCGAGAGAGAGCGCCTAAGGGGTGCACTTCGAGGCCAACCAATAAATCCTTGGTGACCTCATACTGTAGACGAAATAGATGAATCGATAGGCGCAACATAAAAGGCCTCCACTGTGGTAATGTGGACAAGGTGCACCGGCCGTCTCAACAGTAGCTCCTTCCTTCACAAAGTTCAAGATGGATGGGACCGGTACCACTGCCCAACGATAAGAGCTAGTTTACAAGTTTCCACTTAGCAGCACCTGAAGACCCTAGACCAAGGATTGGAAGACACCCCAAATGTTTAACATTAAGGTTTCATCATTGGGAGGAGAAGTGGGAGCATCGGGGGAAGGGGGAGGGGAGGATGGGAATATGACAGAGCGCCAGTGGGTGCATGGATGGGTAATGGTGAGTTGTAATAAAGATGTCATGAGCAAACATCAAGAGACACAAAGTCTCAATTTCAGCCAAGGTGCTGCCAGCCAGATGTGGAGGTATGAAACCGCGATTGGACCATAACCCGACCCGTCTGCCATGCTTAATCCAAACCTAACAAGCAGAACCTCTGAGCCCTTTTGAAGTGGGTGCCAAGAGGTGTCCAGACCCTTAACGACTGGCAATTTATTACAACACCGTCCTGCTGTGAGTGAGAGGTCGAAGTATGCCTGGTGAACCCCATAAAGCCTTCACCGTCTCCCCTTCTTTCTCTCCTCTCTCTCCTCTCTCCTGTCCTCCACCCCCTCACTGACCCCATTTCTTCTCCCACTCTCTCCCCTCCAGCACCTGTTTAACACCTTGGTCCATTTATGACCTTTGTCAAGCTGCTGTTAAGTGTTTCATGTTACTTTTACCCTAGTAGGGGTGCAATTGGCTGTGCAGACTGGGGCTGCATGTGGTCCTCAGGCCTGCTGGACAGGCTCTTAGTAGCCAGCTCTTCCCTCCTCGTTACGTGTGCCTCGGGACGATGAGGTGAACACATTAACTCCTCCTAGAAACAGACTTGGCCTGGGAATACAGAGCGACTCATTTAGAATGTGTTGAGAACCTCTTTGGGTGTGAGCTCTGATAACGAGGCATTTGGGGAGGGCTAGATTGAGTGTCATGTTTAGAAGCCTAAAAAGCAGTTATCTGAACTAACAAACAGGAAGAATCTGTCCTCTGAACTGGTTTGGCGCTTGTCCTAGTTTCTTTATGTTGAGTTATGTTGGATTTATTTTAACATGTCAGACATCCTAAATATGCTCTCAGAAATCACCAAATTATTTCAAAATTGCATTTCTGTCAGTGTTAATAGAAAATTCAGCACAACCTGGGGGTGACTTAGGCCAAGACCAGATGATAAAATAGAAGAAGAAAGAGCATGTGAAACAAAGCACGTCCTGAAATTGCTCCCTGCCTTTTATCAAAACAAGTGTGAGGCCACAACATCCAACTGAAACAAAATGTGCACAAATTTGCACCCTCAAACATGAAATCATGTTTGTTCTCCATACTTTGCCCCCTGTCTTTTTGACACTGC
Source organism: Coregonus clupeaformis (assembly GCF_020615455.1). Taxonomy (NCBI): domain Eukaryota; kingdom Metazoa; phylum Chordata; class Actinopteri; order Salmoniformes; family Salmonidae; genus Coregonus; species Coregonus clupeaformis. The sequence goes on along the minus strand of NC_059194.1, from coordinate 9,391,741 downwards.
CAAATAAAAGTATTGGCCTACATATGGGGTGTGCGAAAGAAAACTTGAGGAGAGAAGAGGAAAAAAGAAATCAAAGAAAATATCGGGCAAACAGATTTACGACTGCCTCTTAACCAGCAGCAGTAGAGAGCTCAGAACTGTAGTTCTGAAAGCCTGCCTCTTAACCAGCAGCAGTAGAGAGCTCAGAACTGTGGTTCTGACAGCCTGCCTCTTAACCAGCAGCAGAAAGCTCAGAACTGGGGTTCTGACAGCTTGAGATGGGTAAAAAGGAGGATTCCTTAAAATGGCTTTACGACTCTTGTTATCAGGACTAAATAAATCAATAATAATCCCACTTAGGAGAGGCCTACATATTTCACCACTCTGCTCTCTCATTGGTGGGGCAGTTTAGGCCTGGCTGCAATGTTTCTGGGACTCTTCCTGATCCCTCAATTTGTATCTGGATGTGAGCTTGATCTTTGCTGACTGTTTTGAATGAAAAATATTGCATGGTTCCTGCATTGGTGAGCTTCAGAATATCTTAAAACTACAAAATTGGTACGTTATACTGGAAACAATAGAACACCATGAAAAATCTGGGAAACCAGGCCTGCTATTCATAGCAGACTTTGAAAAGGCATATGATAAAGTACGACTGGGGTTTATATATAAATGCCTGGAGCATTTCCATTTAGGAGAATCTCTCATTAAATGGGTTAAAATCATGTATAAAAACCCTAGGTGTGAAATAGTAAATAATGGCTATTTCTCCGAAAGTTTTAAACTGTCAAGAGGTGTGAAACAAGGTTGTCCACTATTGGCATATCTATTTATTACGGCCATCGAAATGTTAGCTATTAAAATCAGATCCAACAATAATATCACAGGATTAGAAATCCAGGGCTTAAAAACAAAGGTGTCATTATACGCTGATGATTCATGTTTTCTTTTAAATCCACAATTTAAATCCCTTCACAGCCTCATAGAGGATCTAGATACAGTGGGGGGAACAAGTATTTGATACACTGCCGATTTTGCAGGTTTTCCTACTTACAAAGCATGTAGAGGTCTGTAATTTTTTATCATAGGTACACTTCAACTGTGAGAGACGGAATCTAAAACAAAAATCCAGAAAATCACATTGTATGATTTTTAAGTAATTAATTTGCATTTTATTGCATGACATAAGTATTTGATACATCAGAAAAGCAGAACCTAATATTTGGTACAGAAACCTTTGTTTGCAATTACAGAGATCATACGTTTCCTGTAGGTCTTGACCAGGTTTGCACACACTGCAGCAGGGATTTTGGCCCACTCCTCCATACAGACCTTCTCCAGATCCTTCAGGTTTCGGGGGCTGTCGCTGGGCAATACGGACTTTCAGCTCCCTCCAAAGATTTTCTATTGGGTTCAGGTCTGGAGACTGGCTAGGCCACTCCAGGACCTTGAGATGCTTCTTACGGAGCCACTCCTTAGTTGCCCTGGCTGTGTGTTTTGGGTCGTTGTCATGCTGGAAGACCCAGCCACGACCCATCTTCAATGCTCTTACTGAGGGAAGGAGGTTGTTGGCCAAGATCTCGCGATACATGGCCCCATCCATCCTCCCCTCAATACGGTGCAGTCATCCTGTCCCCTTTGCAGAAAAGCATCCCCAAAGAATGATGTTTCCACCTCCATGCTTCACGTTTGGGATGGTGTTCTTGGGGTTGTACTCATCCTTCTTCAGACGGGCCTGGACATGCGCTGGCTTGAGCAGGGGGACCTTGCGTGCGCTGCAGGATTTTAATCCATGACGGCGTAGTGTGTTACTAATGGTTTTCTTTGAGACTGTGGTCCCAGCTCTCTTCAGGTCATTGACCAGGTACTGCCTTGTAGTTCTGGGCTGATCCCTCACCTTCCTCATGATCATTGATGCCCCACGAGGTGAGATCTTGCATGGAGCCCCAGACCGAGGGTGATTGACCGTCATCTTGAACTTCTTCCATTTTCTAATAATTGCGCCAGCAGTTGTTGCCTTCTCACCAAGCTGCTTGCCTATTGTCCTGTAGCCCATCCCAGCCTTGTGCAGGTCTACAATTTTATCCCTGATGTCCTTGTCAGAGCTGGCGTAGGGGTGGTGTGGAAATCAGATGCAGGATGCAGAAGTAGTCCAAAAATACTTTAATAAAAGTCCACAGAATGAACGGCTACAAACAGAGCCGGAGGCACAAGAAAAATAACGCACTCAGCGTAATACACTAAACACGCACAATAGTGCAGACTCTCTACAGCAATAGAGCACAAACTAGACATGGAAACACCTGCTGACAAATGAACAACTACACACAACCACAAGACAGAAACAACGAGAACTTAAAGGACACATAATCAAGACAAAATGAGAAACAGTTGTACCAAAACAGACCAAACCAAACGAACACAGAAACAACGAACGGTGGCAGCTAGTACTCCGGGGACGACGACCGCCGAAGCCTGCCCGAACAAGGAGAAGGAGCAGCCTCGGCAGAAACCGTGACAGTCCTTACACAGCTCTCTGGTCTTGGCCATTGTGGAGAGGTTGGAGTCTGTTTGATTGAGTGTGTGGACAGGTGTCTTTTATACAGGTAACAAGTTCAAACAGGTGCAGTTAATACAGGTAATGAGTGGAGAACAGGAGGGCTTCTTAAAGAAAAACTAACAGGTCTGTGAGAGCCGGAATTCTTACTGGTTGGTAGGTGATCAAATACTTATGTCATTCAATAAAATGCAAATGATTACTTACAAACCATACAATGTGATTTTCTGGATTTTTGTTTTAGATTCCGTCTCTCACAGTTGAAGTGTACCTATGATAAAGTGGATGCCTTGCCAATCCACTAAGCAGGATGCCTTGCCATTCCACTAAGTAGGATGCCTTGCCATTACACTAGCAATGCAGTATCACAGGTCAAGGTATTCCTTCTTCACATACTGTATCGACACATACTGTATTCACATACCGGATCGACATCATGAAAATGATCGGAGAGGTTGAGGGTAGAGGAAGTTCAGGAGTAAAAACAAACTAAATATAATTATTGTAAAATTGATTGTGTCCATAAAATGTATATAGTATGTATAAACTGGAAGTAGAGGCCTAAGCATTGTTGTTCACTAGTATACTCCAGTTAGGGAAGGGGTGGTGGGGTTGGAAAGTAATAAAGCGAAATATATTTTTTAAAGGATATGTATATGTATGTATGTGTATATGTATTTGTATGTATGTATATGTATATATATGAAATTGTTAGATATTACTGCACTGTCGGAGCAGTAATAGCTACACCCGCTATAGCTACACCCGCTATAACATCTGCCAAACACGTGTATGTGACAAATACAATTTTATATAATATATATTTGAGAGAAAAAAAACATATGAGGGATTGGAAGTGATGCAGACAATTACATTGATGGAAGTTACAATCTATCTGCAATATTAAAGATGATCTACCCCCTAAAAAAAAACAAGAGAAAAAAAACTGTGTACGTTATACAGTGCATTGTGGGTACTGTAGCTACAGCTCCTGAAGAATGATGCTTATGCTATGAACACTCCATATACTGAGGATGGCAGTCATGTCCTGCCTCCTCCTTGAGACTGCTGCCGGCTGAATGGCTGTACCATCCTCATCCCATCTCAGATATTATAGCAGTATGTATCTGTCTTTCTGTCTTCTACTTCACCTGTCAGATACAACGTGTCTTTTCCAGCTCTTCTAAATATGCTTCTTCAGTTTGCTCTGCTAAGGAAGTGGTGCCATATGTTTGTGTGTGTGTGTATCATCCTCAAGTTGGTGAACACTCACAGTTCTGACATTATGAGATTCAAACAATGCCATAGCAATGTGTACAGTAAGTTCCTGCTATGTTATGTTCTTCTGCCCTCCCTCCCTGACAGTATGTTATATATCTGCTTTTATTCAGAGGTGTTATCTGGCACAGGAACTGCCTGGGAAATTCACCAGTTGCATTGCAAACTTGTAAATTACATGATGCGCGTACATGTGTGCGCATGTGTTTGTGTATGTATATACTTGCATAAAGTGCACACGTGTGATGTCACATGCCTGGACTCTTGCATTCGTCTCTGATTTGTACTTCCTACTGAGCACACACGTCAGTTCAACATCTAGTTTTGATTTACATTTGGTTGGTTTGTCAACTAACGTGAATTCAATTTTCAAGTTGGGTGAAACTAAGATGAAATTCCCTTATGTTTATGAATTTTTTCAAATTCAAATCAGTTTTTGATTCAACATCATCATATAGATTTTTTGGGTTGTCATGATGTGGAAACAACGTTGATTCAACCAGTTTTTGCCCAGTGGGTCGAAACGTGTTGTGGCATGTTCAACAGGGTCACCTAGTCAAGTCACACAAACAATACCTTGGAGGAAAAAACCATGACAGGAAATAGAACAGGCTGTCCTGATTGACTTGGTCATTTATTGCACATCAGATGAGTGTCACATTCTCCAGCTCATTCAAAACTATTAACAGGTCATAAATGGGGGTTAGACAGGCTTGATTTTGTATCCTCTGAAAGTACAGTATGTGAAGAAGGAATACCTTGACCTGTGATACTGCATTGCTAGTGTAATGGCAAGGCATCCTACTTAGTGGAATGGCAAGGCATCCTGCTTAGTGGATTGGCAAGGCATCCTGCTAAGTGGAATGGCAAGGCATCCTGCTTAGTGGAATGGCAAGGCATCCTGCTTAGTGGAATGGCAAGGCATCCTGCTTAGTGGAATGGCAAGGCATCCTGCTTAGTGGAATGATAAGGCATCCTGCTTAGTGGAATGATAAGGCATCCTGCTTAGTGGAATGATAAGGCATCCTGCTTAGTGGAATGGCAAGGCATCCTGCTTGCGCTACGGCAAAACAAATCAATAGGCAATACCACCCAGCCATGTCAAAACAGTCCTCTCCCGCTGAGAAAACTGTTAAACCCATAAAATGTAGGAAACAGGAAACTAACAAGGAACAGACCAGTGGGGAAACTGCTGGAGGGGGTCGTCCCAAGCGGGTATGGGGGGGGCTACTTACCTCGTAGGGGGCTATTTGGGAGGTGATATGGTGGTGGGTGTGCCATGTTTCACCCTCCCACACCTCACCCGCCTCACGCCTGGCACGGCAGGGGTTCCTGGATGGCACTGCCTGCCTGAAGCCCATATGACCAATCACTCAAGTGGTTGAAATGTTTTCTAAGGGACCAGGCAGCAACTCGACGCAGCCCAGGCTACGCAGGGGTCATTGTCTGGCTGGGATGGCCACTTTGCTACCGGCTGGCCTTTCAGTGACATGTTTCTGGCCAGCATTATGGGAATTTAACCGCAAAAGGTATTTCTATGTGCACTATGTCATCACGCACAGCCTTTTATCTGAAGCAAGTCAATTTGATGGAAACATCTCTGGTGGGAAAATGTGCATATTGTTTTTATGCAGATTTTAGAATATTCACATGAAAATCTGTCGCCAATTGGATGGAAACATAGCTAGAGGTATATAATACTACAGGATTACTTCAGTGAAAACGGATTATCTTGGATTGTTTCTCGCTTTGTGTCCGACCATACATTTGTTGTTGTGGGGCATTCTGGGGATTGTGGTGCTGAGCCTGTTGAGAGGCCAGTGAGAAAGAGAGGGAGCGACACTTCGATTCAATTTCCTGAAGAGCAGTGTTTACGAGTCTGTGACATTATAGCGTAGCGACAGGGTCCCACATCAGTCTGTGACATTATAGCGTAGCGACAGGGTCCCACATCAGTCTGTGACATTATAGTGTAGCGACAGGGTCCCACATCAGTCTCTGACATTATAGCGTAGCGGCAGGGTCCCACATCAGTCTGTGACGTTATAGTGTAGCGACAGGGTCCCACATCAGTCTCTGACATTATAGTGTAGTGACAGGGTCCCACATCAGTCTGTGACATTATAGCGTAGCGACAGGGTCCCACATCAGTCTGTGACATTATAGCGTAGCGACAGGGTCCCACATCAGTCTCTGACATTATAGTGTAGCGACAGGGTCCCACATCAGTCTGTGACATCATAGTGTAGTGACAGGGTCCCACATCAGTCTGTAACATTATTGCGTAGCGACAGGGTCCCACATCAGTCTGTAACATTATAGTGTAGCGACAGGGTCCCACATCAGTCTGTGACATCATAGTGTAGTGACAGGGTCCCACATCAGTCTGTAACATTATTGCGTAGCGACAGGGTCATCTTAGTGGTCAAACAACTGTCACGGTTGGATGCAAATGAATGCAAAGTGCTACTATTTATTTTCAATTTTGGTTTATTACATTACACCCGACATAACTGATTGTGGCGCTACACTGGCCCCATGTAATTAAGGCTAATTGTACATCTTCAAGCATGTTTTCGAAAGACAGTGTCCAATATGGATGATTTAGCATTCAAACAATGTAAGTACAATGAAACCTCTTTGGTTTCATTTATAGAAAATACATATAATCGTTCTCATAACTAGTCCATGTATGAAAACATTAAAAGCTCATCATAAAAAAAGTAATACACAATTCTTATTATTATAGAGGAGAAATGTCAACTGAAATGTCAACCATTGTCCACCTCCACATTTGATCGATTTATCAGAGCCTACAACTTTATTCCCTTCTTCCAGGAGTTCTGCTCCTTGACATGAATCTGAACATTTTCCCAAGGCAAAGACTATAAACTCTGAGTTTTACAAGTATAACATGGTTCACGGCAACTATGTCCTCTACTCAGATGTCCAGCTTTACCACACGTGAAATAGATACCTGGCCTGACTTGATTGAAAGCCAAGGCCTGACTGTTTTTCACTTTTTCAAGATCCCAGTTAGCATTTTTTGGCACACTTTTCATCCTCCTCAACTGCTCGCAAGCTTTAAAAGCCTGTTAACTATTTCAGAGATTTAAAATGGTGAAATGTAGCCTGTTGCAGTGAAGAGGGGAAATTGCCATGGGAACAAGCTGTAAGCAACGGGGCCATGTAGATACAGCATTAGTTACCTTACTCAGAGTAGGAGCAACTACCACTGTGGCCTGGTTTACACGCACCTGTTCCTCTCTTATACAGACAGACACACTCATAGTATGAGCCACACACAATGTCCATTATGCAGCCCACCTGCTCCCAGCATATCACAGGATTTATTGTACTGTAATATTGGTCAAAGGGTAAACCTGTAACAGCCATGGGATAACTGTTTGAACCAGCCTTTTCCCAACACACAAATTGCTATGTCAGAAACAAAACATATGGAACTACCTACCCCAATAATAGAACTAACTAGCCCAATAATTTGATTATATGAAAAATTTAATTTGTAACTGTTCTCAAAGAATGTGACATGGTTGCATTTCAAGAACAGCTCATCACAACAGTATGAAGACAACGACTATTTTAATAGAAGTCTGCGACCAACTTTGCTCAGGTGGTAAATCACTTAAATGGCTGGGCTACTAACCTATGGTCACTCCATTTAGGATATGCAACCCAGTTTGATCCAAATACCACAACCAACCATGTGTGGTTTTCATACAATGATCCTTATAGAACATGTTAGGAGTCTGAAAGTTGTTTAAAATGGTTTGTTAATTACATTGACCATTGGCATTATGTTTAAAAACAGTGCCTTCAAAAAGTATTCACACCTATAGATTTTTACCACATTTTGTTGTGTTACTGCTTTAATTTTAAATGGATTAAATTTAGATGTTTTGTCACTGGCCTACACACAATACTCCATAATGTCAAATTGGATTAATTAAATTAATTACAAATAAAAAGCTGAAATGTCTTGAGTCAATAAGTGTTCAACCCCTTTGTTATGGCAAGCCTAAATAAGTTAAGGAGTAAAAATGTGCTTGACAATTCACATAACTTGTATTGACTCACTTTGTGTGCAAATAAAGTGTTTAACATATTTTTTTGAATGACTACCTCATCTCTGTACCCAACACATACAATTACACTATACAATTACACTATATATATATATATATATATATATATATATATATACACACACATATATACATACATACATACAGTGAGGGAAAAAAAGTATTTGATCCCCTGCTGATTTTGTACGTTTGCCCACTGACAAAGAAATTATCAGTCCATAATTTTAATGGTAGGTTTATTTGAACAGTGAGAGACAGAATAACAACAAAAAAATCCAGAAAAACGGCTGTCAAAAATATGTTATCAATTGATTTGCATTTTAATGAGGAAAATAAGTATTTGACCCCTCTGCAAAACATGACTTAGTACTTGGTGGCAAAACCCTTGTTGGCAGTCACAGAGGTCAGACGTTTCTTGTAGTTGGCCATCAGGTTTGCACACATCTCAGGAGGGATTTTGTCCCACTCCTCTTTGCAGATCTTCTCCAAGTCATTAAGGTTTCGAGGCTGACGTTTGGCAACTCAAACCTTCAGCTCCCTCCACATATTTTCTATGGGATTAAGGTCTGGAGACTGGCTAGGCCACTCCAGGACCTTAATGTGCTTCTTCTTGAGCCACTCCTTTGTTGCCTTGGCCGTGTGTTTTGGGTCATGTTCATGCTGGAATACCCATCCACGACCCATTTTCAATGCCCTGGCTGAGGGAAGGAGGTTCTCACCCAAGATTTGATGGTACATGGCCCTGTCCATCGTCCCTTTGATGCGGTGAAGTTGTCCTCTCCCCTTAGCAGAAACCCCCCCCAAAGCATAATTTTTCCACCTCCATGTTTGACGGTGGGGATGATGTTCTTGGGGTCATAGGCAGCATTCCTCCTCCTCCAAACACGGCGAGTTGAGTTGATGCCAAAGAGCTCCATTTTGGTCTCATCTGACCACAACACTTTCACCCAGTTCTCCTCTGAATCATTCAGATGTTCATTGGCAAACTTCAGACGGGCATGCATATGTGCTTTCTTAAGCAGGGGGACCTTGCGGGCACTGCAGGATTTCAGTCCTTCTAGCGCAAAACATTAGTTATCATTGAAAATGAAAAATTACCCACTGGATCATGATACTTTTCTGGTAAAAAAAAGTGGGGGTGCAAAAACATACACTACCAGTCAAAAGTTTGGACACACCTACTCATTCAAGGTTGACAGTTCTTTTGTGTTTCTTCCATTTGCGAATAATCACACCAACTGTTTTCACCTTCTCACCAAGCTGCTTGGCGATGGTCTTGTAGCCTATTCCAGCCTTGTGTAGGTCTACAATCTTGTCCCTGACATCCTTGGAGAGCTCTTTGGTGGAGAGTTTGGAATCTGATTGATTGATTGCTTCTGAGGACAGGTGTCTTTTATACAGGTAACAAGCTGAGATTAGGAGCACTCCCTTTAAGGATCAAATACTAATTTCCCTCATTAAAATGCAAATCAATTTATAACATTTTTGACGTGCGTTTTTCTGGATTTTTTTGTTGATATTCTGTCTCTCACTGTTCAAATAAACCTACCATTAAAATTATAGTCTGATCATGTTTTTGTCAGTGGGCAAACGTACAAAATCAGCAGGGGATCAAATACTTTTTTCACTCACTGTATATATTTACAAAAGTATGTGGACAGCCCTTCAAATGAGTGGATTCGTCTATTTCAGCCACACCCGTTACTGACAGGTGTATAAAATCGAGCACACAACCATGCAATTTCCATAGACAAACATTGGCAGTAGAATTGCTTTACTGAAGAGCTCAGTGACTTTCAACGTGGCACCGTCATAGGATGCCACCTTTCCAACAAGTCAGTTCATCAAATTTATGTCCTACTATAGCTGCTCTGGTCAACTGTAAGTGCTGTTATTGTGAAGTGGAAACGTCTAGGAGCAACAACGGCTCAGCCGCGAAGTGGTAGGCCACACAAGCTCACAGAATGGGACCGCCAAGTGCTGAAGCGCGTAATGAGTCAAAATTGTCTGTCCTCGGTTGCAACACTCACTACCGAGTTCCAAACTGCCTCTGGAAGCAATGTCAGCACAAGACCTGTTAGTCGGGAGCTTCATGAAATGTGTTTCCATGGCCGAGCAGCCACACACCAGCCTAAGATCACCATGCGCAATGCCAAGCTAGGCTGGAGTGGTGTAAAGCTCGCCGCCATTGGACTCTGGAGCAGTGGAAACACATTCCCCCCGAATGTATAGTGCCAACTGTAAGGTTTGGTGGAGGAGGAATAATGGTCTGGGCCTGTTTTTCATGATTCGGGCTAGGCCCCTTGGTTCCAGTGAAGGGAAATCTTAACCCTACAGCATACAATGACATTCTAGATGATTCTGTGCTTCCAACTTTGTGGCAACAGTTTGAGGAAGGCCCTTTCCTGTTTCAGCATGACAATGCCCCCGTGCACAAAGCGAGGTCCATACAGAAATGGTTTGTTGAGATCGGTGTGGAAGAACGTGACTGGCCTGCACAGAGCCCTGACCTCAACCCCATTGAACACCTTTGGGATGAATTGGAACACTGACTGCGAGCCAGGCCTAATCGCCCAACATCAGTGCCCGACCTCACTATTGCTCTTGTGGCTGAATGGAAGCAAGTCCTCACAGTAATGTTCGAACATCTAGTGGAAAGCCTTCCCAGAGGAGTGGAGGTTGTTATAGCAGCAAAGGGGGGACCAACTCCATATTAATGCCCATGATTTTGGAATGAGATGTTCGACGAGCAGGTGTCCACATTCTTTTGGTCATTTGGTGTATCTGTAAGGTCCCTTAGTCGAGCAGTGAATTTCAAACACAGCTTCAACCACAAAGACAAGGGAGGTTTTCCAATGCCTCACAAAGAAGGGCACCTATGGGTAGATGAGTAAAAAAAAAAAAAAACATACATTGAATATCCCTTTTAGCATTGTAAAGGTATTAATTACACTTTGGATGGTGAATCAATACACCCAGTCACTGCAAAGATATAGGCATCCTTCTTAACTCAGTTGGCAGAGGAGAAGCAAACCACTCAGGGATTTCACCATGAGGCCAATGGTGACTTTAAAACAGTTAGAGTTTAATGGCTGTGATAGGAGAAACCTGAGGCTGGATCAACATTGTAGTTACTCCACAATACTAACCTAATTGACAGAGTATTCCAAAACATGCATCCTGTTTGGTAAAGCAATTAACTTTTTGTCCTGAGTACAAAGTGTTATGTTTGGGTAAAATACAACAGAACACATTACTGAGAACAACTCTCCATATTTCCAAGCATAGTGGTGGCTGCATCATGTTATGAGTATGCTTGTAATCATTAAGGACTGGGGAGTTTCAGGATAAAAAAGAAACGGAATAGATCGAAGCACAGGCGCTGAGAGATGAATTCACCTTTCAGCAGGACATTAACCTAAAACACAAGGCCAAATCTACACTGGAGTTGCTTACCAAGAAGACAGTGAATGTTCCTGAGTGGCCGAGTTACAGTTTTGACTGAAATCTAATTGAATATCTATGGCAAGACCTGAAAATGGTTGTCTAGCAACGATGAACAACCAATTTGACAGAGCTTGAAGAATTTTGGGCAAATGTTGCACAATCCAGGTGTGGAAAGCTCTTAGAGACTTACCCAGAAAGACTCACAGCTGTAATCACTGCCAAAGGTGACTCAGGGGTGTGAATACTTGTGTAAATGAGACATTTCTGGATTACATTTTCAATACATTTGCCAACATTTCTAAAACATGTTTTCACTTTGTCATTATGTGGTATTGTGTGTAGATGGGTGAGAAAAAAAATCAATTTAATCCATTTTGAATTCAGGCTGTAACACAACATTTTGAATAAGTCAAGGGGTCTGAATCCTTTCTGAAGGCACTGTCCCTACAAGAAAACAGTACCAACAATTATAAATCAAGTTCCTGAATTTCTAGAAGGCATGAGAAACTGGGGCGAGAAACTAAGCAGCCGTGTCTTCTTCAGTTTGTCTAGCCGCCAACCTACCTCTGTTGTCTGCATTTCCCTGCCTCGCCTCACTCTCCTCTCCCCTTTCAGCTGCCCAGTCATTTGGGCTGATCATGAATCATGGAAATTGATGATGCTGTCACCCCTCAAATCCCCCTGCCCAGGGCTTGACCGGGGTGTGTGTGACTATTGGTCGGTCAAGCCTGCTTAGGGATGCACTGCAGGCCTACCCTGGAGAAGGGCAGGCCGGCCTGTCAGCCCCGCGGGTCATGTAACCTCCTAACCGTGGTGAATGGAAGGAGGAGGGAATGAAGACGTCCTGCTTAAAATACCAGAGGTGGCCCAGTCTCCCCACAGTCTCCAGTCTCCCCTTCCAGTTCCTTGTCGCCACCTTTCCTGTGCGCTAGCCCTGTGTCATCCGTCTTAATCCGAGTGCTGACGACACCCTACTTTGGCCAGAGAAGATTCCCACCAACTACATGGAGATATCTAGAGAAGTTAGGAAGGAGGAGAAGTAGCAACGTGGAGGAGTAGCAGCATGTGTTCCTCTGGTTTTTTGTTGGTTTTGAAAATCTAAGCCTCAGCATATCTGTAGAGAGTCGAATATGATTCAGCAAACTAAAATTAGCGAGTTATTGAAATAAGAACTGGTGTATTACACTTTGAACTCATTCCAGAACAAATAAAGGGTGTTAAATTAAGTAATGTGCTTGATTTTATAGTTACATGTCATTGTGCTTACCTTGACATGAAGCAGTCTGTACTATCCCCTGGTCACTTTCCTCTCACAAAAAGCCCTGCTAGAATAAAACAATAAAATACATGAGTGTTGTGATACATTACCAAAACAACCGGAACATTTTCCTATGTCCTCTATAATTTTTAGTTTTCAATGTGAAAACTGCAAGCCAGGCTTGCACTCTCCAGACCAGACTTTCTTTCTAACTCCACTAATGGCTTCTGCAGAATGTTGTTATTTTTTATTGTGAGGATAAATCTGCTGTAACAAGCTGAAAACACCCGTAAATCTGGCACTGGGCTCAGGTTGCAAAGAGACATTAAGGGTCAGCGTTGCTATGGTGATGCATCAATCCTTCTGGAGGCCGAGGAGTGTGCCATTAAAGAGTGGACTGTCTGTGACAGAGTTACTATTGTTATTGTGGGGCGGCCATTAGAGCATTCTTTGAGGACACAGATTGAGAAGATCTACTTAACCTCTCTGAAGCATGTCTGCACTTTGGCCTTTATGTGCCAGCAAATGTCCATCTATGCTCACAATATTATTAATTCAAATACACGTTCGTTACTTTAAATAACTACATTACTTAGAATATGAAACAGAGGTAACTTATTATCATAGGCCAGAAGGAGAGCCCCTTTACTGGCCCTTGGACACCATTTCCAGCAGCATCTGCTCTCCCATCCACAAATCGAGCATGTTCAACACAGCCTAGCTTGAGATGAAGGGTAGGGATGCAGGGTAGTATGAAGAAATATAGTTTTTAATAAAAATAAGATTCACTGAGGTATTTACATTATTTTTTTAAAGACATGCAAGTGTATGTTCACACCATGCTGCTCTTGGAAAACCTGCTACAGTTAATTGGTAATAAGTGCCAAAATATATTGTTTTTCAGAAAAAGGACATGCCATCCAATTTTCAGTATACAGTATGTCGAACACTGTCATGCGACTGGAACCTGACCCTATGGGACTGGAACCTGACCCTATGGGACTGGAACCTGACCCTATGGGACTGGAACCTGACCCTATGCTGCCTAGTTGTGACATTCCCTCAGTGATGGACACAGACTCTAATCAACATTACATTTGCTGCCCACACAGCCATTTGAGAATGATCAAGCATGACTGACTTTACTGTCAAATAGAGAACGACAAGATATGTACCTAATTTGAAGGTATTGACCACATAATGCTAGTGGGAATGTTCTTAATTGGAAATACTTCCATCATCTCATTGGAAATAACTGCTCCTCTAGTGTGCTGTATGACTAATTACCTATGCATTTTCCAGAACCCTTTGTTTAGCTATAGCCTGCCCTTTGTGTATCCTTCAGTTCCAGAACGTTCAGCTGAAAGAGAATGGATGTGCTAAACTTCCATGGTATTTGACAAGGGTTTAATGTAATATAGAGTATCTATCCTTTCTAAAAAAAAATATTGATTTGCGCTCTGTGGAAAAAGTGCCTTATTGGGCAGTCACTAAGTTAACATTAGCCTGTCCGTTTCATGTTTCCCAGAGTTATCACTGTGGATGGACAGAACCATATATTTTGGCACCAAACCACCATCACTGTTCATTTTAGAAAATTGCTTTAAAATGCAGTTAAAATTACCAGAGGTTTGTCACTTATTTTGACTGCAGAGTAATCTTGAAGCGCACTGGGACAGGCAGAAAGTTAAGGGGTTATTTAATTCCTGAATTAATGTTCTACCTTGTACTGCTTCAATATGGTTTACCATAACCATGTTGTTGTGTTGTTTTGAAAATCAATCCAAATACTTTTCTTTCATCATTGTGTTGGGAGCAGGTAGAATATGACATCAATTTTGCCTTTAAATGTTCGGTCCATTTTGTCCCGCCAGAACCAGGCTCATCTTCCATTTCACATCCACTTTCCTTTTACCCAGTTGGGAGAAGGTAAGCTATGCATGCTGTTATGCTAATGTATAACAAAAAGTATTTAAATATTGCAACATGACCACTAAAAATAGCCAAACTTTATTCATGGTTTGAGTTGCAATTTTGTTCAGATTATAATATTATCTTGTGCACTATTTTTATTTAATAGTGATTTATGAGCATGAACTGATAGCTGTAGCTAGCAAACAATGTTTTAGCATCCACTAGCCATCCCCTAGCCATGTAGCTTTGCATGTTAACTTTTACCTTTGCCGTTTTGATTCCTTGGTAGAACGAGTATTAATTGTATTCTCACTGGTCAGGCTCTGAGGGTTATTGCCTTGCTATCCAACAGGTGTTCAACTGTGTTCAACCGTGCTCAGCTGGTAGAGCACGGCGCTTGTAACGCCAAGGTAGTGGGTTCGATCCCCGGGACCACCCATACACAAAAAAATGTATGCACGCATGACTGTAAGTCGCTTTGGATAAAAGCGTCTGCTAAATGGCATATTATTATTATTATTATTATTATTATTATTATTATAGGTGTGAATGCAGTCAAAAGACAGAACCTGTTGTACTTTATCTGTTTAACTCTCTATTCAGGTATGGTGCCTTTTGATTTGAGAATTACAAATGCTTTATTGGTTCTTATACATTTAGTCATAGTACTGTAATTTAGTTTCATTTATCTGTTTTTATCTTATATATTTTATTTTTAATCATTTTAGGAATGGTAAAATGTTTTCAGTGTAAACATAAATGACTAAAACCAGATATAAAGTAGGTAGAAACAATAATGGAGCTATTTTTTTTTTATAAGATCATCTTTGAGAACTAACAATCACAACAACAAAACATCTTGAATCTTCAACATTTTATTTTTATTTTTATTTCACCTTTATTTAACCAGGTAAGCCAGATTGAGAACAAGTGCTACCAAAAAGAATTTACAAATGATGGAGTCATCCATGATTCACCAAATTATATTTTGAAAGAGGAAACAAAATATTTTAAGCGGCAGGTAGCAGGTAGCATAGTGGGTAAGAGCGTTGTGCCAGTAACCGAAAGGTCGCTGGTCGCTGGTTCTAATCCCCGAGCCGACTAGGTGAAAAATATGTCTATGTGCCCTTAAGCAAGGCACTTAACCCTAATTGCTCCTGTAAGTCGCTCTGGATAAGAGCGTCTGCTAAATGACAAAACAAATATATATAATAATAATAATAATAATGTTTTCCTTTCAGTCTCCTCCATTTCCATTGAATGATGTTAACTGTAAGGATATCTTTCCTAATAATAATAATGTAAAATTACCCATTTACAGAAAGACCTGTGCCTGATTCATGTTTAGAGGCCATGCAATTCAGTACTCATCTCGAAAACAAAAGCAATTTAGGTCAAAAGAGTCCATACTAACAAAGGAAATAGGTCTAACAGAACAGATAGATAGCAATAAAAACTGTAATATAGAGGCTCTGAATAAATTAGAGGAAAAATAAATGGATATATTATAATAATAAAGCAAACTGGATGGAATATGGGGAAAAATGCACCAAATTATTTTTTTTTCTTCAACATAGAAATGCTACCAAAAATAATTTACTGAAACTGGTTACAAATGACAAAGTCACCCATGATTCACCAAATTATATTTTGAAGGAGGAAGCAAAGTACTTTAATCATATGTTTTCGTTTCAGTCGCCTTCATCTCCTCTAACTGAAGCTAACTGTAGGGATTTTTTTCTATTGATAATGTAAAATTAACAGCCATACAGAAAGACTCATGTGAAGGTGAAATTACAGAGGAGGAACTTCTGGATGCAATTAAAGACTTTAAGTCCGGGAAAACTCCAGGGTTGGATGGCATACCAGTCGAGGTATACCAAACCTTTTTTGATATACTCAGAGGACCGTTATTAGCATGTTTTAACCACTCCCATGTAAATGGTAGATTATCAGACACTCAAGAAGATTTCATTATTACTGAAACAGGATACACGTGAGAAATATAAAGATCCAGTCCATTAAAAAAATTGGAGGCCCCTTACACTTCAGTGTTGTGATGCAAAAATTCTAGCAAAATGTATAGCGCATAGAATTAAAAAGGTATTGTCGGACATTATTCATTCTAATCAGACAGGTTTTTTACATGGACAATACATTGGAGATAATATAAGGCAAGTACTGGAAACAATAGAACACTATGAAAAATCTGGAGAAAAAAAAGGCCTGCTATTCATAGCAGATTTTTAAAAGGCATTTGATAAAGTACGACTGGAGTTTATATATAAATGCCTGGAGATTTTCCATTTAGGAGAATCTCTTATAAAATGGGTTAAAATCATGTATAGTAACCCTAGGTGTAAAATAGTTTTTAAAAATGCTATTTCTCAGAAAGTTTTAAACTGTCAAGAGGAGTAAAACAAGGTTGTCCACTATTGGCATATCTATTTATTATGGCCATCGAAATGTTAGCTATTAAAATCAGATCAATAATAATTTCTAGGGATTAGAAATCCAGGGCTTAAAAACAAAGGTGTCATTGTACGCTGATGATTCATGTTTTCTTTTAAATCCACAACTTGAATCCCTCCACAGCCTCATAGAGGATCTAGATATATTTTCTAACCTCTCTGGATTACAACCAAATTATGATAAATGTACTATATTACGTATTGGATCACTAAAAAATACAATTTTTACATTACCATGTAGTGTACCAATAAAATGGTCTGATGGTGATGTGGATATACTCGGAATACATATCCCAAAGGAAATAAATGATCTCACTTCAATAAATTTTAATAGAAAGTTAGCAAAAATAGATAAGATCTTGCTACCATGGAAAGGTAAATACCTGTCAGTTTGTGGAAAAATCAACCTGACTAACTCTTTAGTATTATCCCAGTTTACCTATTTGCTTATGGTCTTGCCTACGCCTAGGACAGAAATTATGAAATATTAAAGCATTAGACCTATCACTAAAAGCTTCAGTCATACTCTCCTGAGTGGCACAGTGGTCTAAGGCACTGCATCGCAGTGCTAACTGTGCCACTAGAGATCCTGGTTCAAATCCAGGCTCTGTCGCAGCCGGCCGTGACTGGGAGACTCATGGGCGGCGCACAATTGGCCCAGCGTCGTCCAGGGTAGGGGAGGGAATGGCCGGCAGGGATGTAGCTCAGTTGATAGAGCATGGCGTTTGCAACACCAGGGTTGTGGGTTCGATTCCCACGGGGGGCCAGTACAAAAAACTATGTATTCACTAACTGTAAGTCGCTCTGGATAAGAGCGTCTGCTAAATGACTAAAATGTAATGTAAATGTAATACAAAAGTTATACTTAAATCCGAACTGGTTCTCAAGCAAATTAGTAAGATTGTCTCACCCCATGTTCAAGAATGGCCTTTATTCAGATTACAACCTCTCACTTTCAGTTATTTGAAAAGGAACTCATCTCCCAAATATCACTATTTTTAAAACAAGCAATAGAAAGTTGGTTGCAATTTCAATTTAATCCTCCAGAAACGACAGAACAAATAATGCAACAAATATTGTGGTTAAACTCAAATATACTACTTGATAAAAAAACATTATTTTTTGAAAAAATGGTTTAAAAAGGCATAATGTTCATAAATTATATCATAGGTAGGACTGGTGGAGTTGTCGCACATGCAGCTAACAACAACATATGGAAATGTCTGCTCTACCCGAAATTACAACCAAATAATTGCAGCTTTACCGCAAAAATGGATGAGGAAGGGGGAAAATGTAAGGAACTTGTCTGTCAGCCCTGCATTAAAGAACATAATTGGTTAAAGAAAATTGTGATGAATAAAAAAAGTATATCAGTTTCATTTAAGGACCAAAGGATTGACAGCCGTCCCATATAGATTGCAAAATAGTTGGGAAGAGATTTTTGACGTACCGATTCCATGGCATAGTGTTTATGAACTGATACTCAAAATGACGCCGGATTCAATTTAAATTATTATACGAAATTCTTGCTACCAATATAATCGTATTTATATGGGGATGCAATCTTCCCAGCTCTGCAGATTTTGCCGTGAAAAGATTTTGGTACTGTCTATTTGTAGCTTGTTTTTGGTCACAGGTCAGGAAATGGCTGAAGGATTGCAATATTTACCTGGAGCTAACCCTGCAGATAGCACTACTAAGTGATCTGAAAAGTCATAGTCAATCGATCAATAATATAATAATATTTTTTGCAAAAATCTTTATTTTCAATTTACAATCTGTAGGAACGAATAGAAGGGTTCAGAACTTTTGTGAAAAATCACAGTACAGTTGAAAAATATATGGCAAATAGAAATCCAATATGGATGGTGTTAAGAGATAGATGGGAGGTGTTGAATGGAGCTGAAGGATGGGACTAATAACAACTAACAACAACTAATAACAACAAGATAACTAATAATGTAAGCATACTGTGTCCATAATAAGTATATAGGTTATAGTTTGAGAGCTTTTGTGAAAGAGCACAGTTAGAAAAATATGGCATATAGAAGCAAACCGGATGGACATCATGAAAATTATCGGAGAGGTTGAGGAAGTTCAGGAGTAAAAACAAACAAAATATAATTATTGTAAAATTGACTGTGTCCATAGAATGTATATACAGTGAGGGAAAAAAGTATTTGATCCCCTGCTGATTTTGTACGTTTGCCCACTGACAAAGAAATGATCAGTCTGTAATTTTAATGGTAGGTTTATTTGAACAGTGAGAGACAGAATAACAACAAAAAAATCCAGAAAAACGCATGTCAAAAATGTTATAAATTGATTTGCATTTTAATGAGGGAAATAAGTATTTGACCCCCTCTCAAATCAGAAAGATTTCTGGCTCCCAGGTGTCTTTTATACAGGTAACGAGCTGAGATTAGGAGCACACTCCTTAAAGGAAGTGCTCCTAATCTCAGTTTGTTACCTGTATAAAAGACACCTGTCCACAGAAGCAATCAATCAATCAGATTCCAAACTCTCCACCATGGCCAAGACCAAAGAGCTCTCCAAGGATGTCAGGGACAAGATTGTAGACCTACCATTAGCTGGAATGGGCTACATGACCATCGCCAAGCAGCTTGGTGAGGTGACAACAGTTGGTGCGATTATTCGCAAATGGAAGAAACACAAAAGAACTGTCAATCTCCCTCTGCCTGGGACTCCATGCAAGATCTCACCTCGTGGAGTTGCAATGATCATGAGAACGGTGAGGAATCAGCCCAGAACTACACAGGAGGATCTTGTCAATGATCTCAAGGCAGCTGGGACCATAGTCACCAATAAAACAATTGGTAACACACTACGCAGTGAAGGACTGAAATCCTGCAGCACCCGCAAGGTCCCCCTGCTCAAGAAAGCACATATACAGGCCTGTCTGAAGTTTGCCAATGAACATCTGAAAGATTCAGAGGACAACTGGGTGAAAGTGTTGTGGTCAGATGAGACCAAAATGGAGCTCTTTGGCATCAACTCAACTCGCCGTGTTTGGAGGAGGAGGAATGCTGCCTATGACCCCAAGAACACCATCCCCACCGTCAAACATGGAGGTGGAAACATTATGCTTTGGGGGGGGGGGGGGTTTCTGCTAAGGGGACAGGACAACTTCACTGCATCAAAGGGACGATGGACGGGGCCATATACCGTCAAATCTTGGGTGAGAACCTCCTTCCCTCAGCCAGGGCATTGAAAATGGGTCGTGGATGGGTATTCCAGCATGATAATGACCCAAAACACACGGCCAAGGCAACAAAGGAGTGGATCAAGAAGAAGCACATTAAGGTCCTGGAGTGGCCTAGCCAGTCTCCAGACCTTAATCCCATAGAAAATATGTGGAGGGAGCTGAAGGTTCGAGTTGCCAAACGTCAGCCTCGAAACCTTAATGACTTGGAGAAGATCTGCAAAGAGGAGTGGGACAAAATCCCTCCTGAGATGTGTGCAAACCTGGTGGCCAACTACAAGAAACGTCTGACCTCTGTGATTGCCAACAAGGGTTTTGCCACCAAGTACTAAGTCATGTTTTGCAGAGGGGTCAAATACTTATTTCCCTCATTAAAATGCAAATCAATTGATAACATTTTTGACATGCGTTTCTGTTTTTTTGTTGTTGTTATTCTGTCTCTCACTGTTCAAATAAACCTACCATAAAAATTATAGACTGATCATGTCTTTGTCAGTGGGAAACCGTACAAAATCAGCAGGGGATCAAATACTTTTTTCCCTCACTGTAGTATGTATAAGCTGGAAGTAGAGGCCTAAGCGTTGTTGTTCACTAGTTTACTCCAATTAGGGAAGGGGTGGTGGGGTTGGAAAGTAATAAAGGGAAATATATTTTTTAAAAGGATATGTATTTATATGTATGTGTATGTCTATGTATGTATATGTATACAGTATATATATATATATATATGCATAACCAAAAGTATGGGGGATTGGAAGTGATGCAGACAATTAAATTGATAAATCACCTAAATAAAAGCTATAATTCCAAAAATGTCATGGCATGGGGCCCCCATTGATTTTGTTATACTGTTTAAATCACTCAGATAGCATAATTACACGCATAAGCCATGTCAAAATGTCTAGAATTGCAGGAAATTAGCAATTTTCTCTCTCAGCCGGCCCTATGACTGTTTGTCTTTTCCCTAGTTACAGGTAGACACAGTGACATGACAATAATACAAACGGTGACAGTGTTTCCCCTAGAGGGCCCTCCTCTTGGCCACAGAGACAAAATGTTGCTGTTTTAAAGCTAATTTCCTGGAATTACATATTTTGCCATGTGGCAGAGAGAAAATGTTACAGTTTTAAAGCTAGTTTCCTGCAATTCTACACATTTTGTCTCAGTCTTAATTTCCGTTATTTTGATATTTGTCTTAATTAAGCCACAAACATTTTTGATAGACAAGGCCTAGTTGGTAGTGTAGGCCTAGTTGTTAAAACCCAGTTCATTTGTTGAGGAGCCTACCAAAATGTTTTAAAGTTTGAAACATTGTCATTGATTTTGTGATTTGTTTTACATCACAGGAACTCAAAGATATTTAGTCAGATGACTGGCCTCAGTTTGCTCTTGATAACGTCATCAGCGGTTGATGGGAACCACATGCCTGCACTCTGTTTCAATGAACTGAAAAGTTTAATGGAAGACTTTTAGAATGACATGGGCCCTATCAAGGTGAACATTATTGTGGTATATACTGAGGAGCTGAGAATGCCCCTCTCTCTCTAAGTACTCTGTCTTTTCTAGGCTATTAAAACATTTGGCTCACGCTAGCTGTTGAAAGAGGCCTGAAATGGATAAATTTAAGAATGGAGAATGTTTGAAGTATACAAGTATCACTCAGCAACATTAAGCAGTTGTTATGGAGGAATTTGTCTTCACTAGTTGTTCTCATGCTTGAACTTGGGGGTCAAGAAAGATATATGTTACCTTTCCGTTGGTGCTACATGTGACAGTTGAGTATGCATGCAAGAGCTTGATTTGTGTATTTTACAATAAGAATAATTATTGAAGTCTCTTGAATACCACTCCCATTTACATGTTACTTTAAAAAAAGGGTTTTATGCAAACCTTTGATTCATTTGTCCTATTGCTATGGGAACGTTGTCCCTGAGCCTTCACATTGATGTGGTTGTTCAAAATGTTTGACTGAACAAACTTAGCAAGCGCATGACCTCTCTCTGTGCTGTGTCCCCTGTCCCATCATGGAGTCCTCCCTTATAAAACAAAGTGATAAATGCTAAAACGTGGAATCCTAAAGCCATTACCAGGCTCATTTTTATAAGATCCAGAGAAGGAAGAAAAACAAAATGATTGAGCAGGGAACATCCCTTGCTGCCGAGCCATTTCGCATTTGACTGATCTACAGCCAACCGTGAAGTCTTTGATTGTGAAACAACTGGCATTCATTAATGCTTTTCGGGGCAACTCAGACTAGGACCTGGCAGTTACTGTGAGAGTGAATGAATCAAGGGGATGGTTAGTTGGAGACCAGTGAGGCTAGAGCGTGAGATCTCTCTTTCACCACCTGCTCTGGTTCTTTGTCTGGACACCTTGTTGGGAATGCTCTCCATCGGATATGGACTGCTCTGGTGGAGGTTCACAAAACGCAGAGCATTTGATTCAAGAGCCAGAGGTCTTCTTTGATCTTCTTCCGGTCAGTCTCTTGTCGATTTAGGCCCAAGGTGAAGTTGAAGCAAACACAAATTGGCAGGCAACAAGTGCTTGACTTGAGACCGAAATAAGTTTGCTGTACACAATGACCAAGTGCTTTGCTAATCTATTATTTAATTATGAAATAGTGATTATTGAATTATTATTAAGCAGTTCTAGTTTGTACTATGTCAATATCTTTTTCACTTGTGCCAATGCTCTGAAAATATGCAATATAACTGAAAGTAAAAGCTAGACACGTGTCAGTCCTCTGTTTTGTGATTTGTTGTGTGCCTGGCAGTTTTTAGGATATGGAATAAGCTTTAATTAATATATTCCTATTGCGTGCATGACCCCTGACTTTTTCTTTAATCTTTCAAAATGTTTCTATTTCTTTTCGATGCGAGCTTGATGCCAAGTTACCTCTGATGAGAGACTAGGATTCAGACACAAGACAATTTCTGTCTTCTCCCCCATAAAAGGACATATTGTTAGGCCTACTGCTGCTAGGTAGCTCTCTCTCTGCTCTCTCCCTCCCCTCTGTCTGTCCTTGATTGCAGGAGTGAAGTCTGGTGTGCGGGAGTCAGGGTTCCAGCTGCAGCTCATTCACCATAATCACCTCAGCCTTTAAGACCCGGTCAAACTTACCACTCATCGTCAGATCATAGTCAAGACGACCATGTTAGTCTCGCTGCCGACTCAACCTGTTTATTTTTGCTCTTTGTGTTTTGGCTTGTTCTATTTACTTTTTCTCCTGTGCCACAGATATTTGGAACCTGACTCCTGCCTCCGCTTCACTCCTGCCACCACCATCCTGCTCTCCATTACCGGACCTCTCTTTTGGACTCACCACGGACACTAGGACATTACGGTACCACACCTGCCCTGATCTGGATCTGTTACCCTCCCGGTAACCTGGACTTGCTCTTCCCCTATATTGGGAAACCTGGACTTTGAACATTGTAAATAAACCTGTTAAAACTTCTCTGGCTTGGTGTACTGGTCTGCATTTGGGTTCTTATCCAGTTAAATCATAACAGTATGATCTGACCATCATGAACCCAGCAGACAGTAGCTCGGATACCACCCCAGAGTGCACTCAAATTTGGACTGCCATAGCCAATCAGGGCATTTTACTTGGCCAACATGATACCCTGTTTAAGACGATTGCTGAGGACAGTCAGGTGCTGATTAATCAGGTTCAATTACTCACCAATCAAGTGTCTGCCCTTACTACCCCTTCAGCCCAGATCAGAGAGCCTTTTGTTCCTGCTCCAGAGCGCTATGACGGGAACATGGGAACCTGTGGCGATTTTTTGACTCAATGCTCGTTAGTGTTTGAACAACAGCCCCTCACCTACGCCTCAGAAAGAGCCCGTATTGCCTACCTTATCAACTCTACTAGCGGTTCCGCTCGTGCCTGGGGATCCGCGGTCTGGGAGAGTCAGTCGGACATTTGCAACACTTACGTTGCCTTCACCACTGAGATGAGGAAGGTTTTTGACCACCCCGTACGAGGCAAGGAGGCTGCGAAACGGTTGTTTTCTCTTCGGCAGGGGGCTCGCAGTGTGGCGGAGATGGCAGTGGAGTTTCGGACTTTAGCAGCAGTGAGTGGTTGGAATGACGAGGCATTACAAGGAGTGTTCATCAATGCTTTGTCTGAGACTTTAAAAGATGAATTGGTGTCATATGATGAATCGCCTACGCTGGATAATCTTATTTCACTCACCATCAGGTTGGATAATCGGATTCGGGAGCGCCGCCGGGAGAGGAGTGTTAGTTCCAAGCAACCTGTCTGTCATCAACAAACTCCTCCCCGCATCTTCCCTACGGAGAAAGCCGTGTCTTCCCGAGTCGATACGAGGAGCACTGAACCCGAAGCCATGGAGGTGGGTCGTGCACGGTTGTCCTCAGAGGAGCGTGCACGTCGCATTCAGGCTCGGGTCTGCCTGTATTGTGGAGAAGCTGGTCATTTCGTTCCTTCCTGCCCAGTTCGTCCGGGAAAAGGGCCGGCTCATCATTAATGGGAGAAGTTTTGGTGAGCCGAGCAGCGGATTCTTCCTCTTCTCCCCGCATTCTGCTCCAGGCATCCCTCCAGTGGCAGTTCCAGAATCTCTCTGTTAGTGCGCTGATTGACTCTGGTGCAGACGAAAGCTTTTTGGATAGAGAGTGGGCTCAACAAATGGATTTGGAGACTGTTCCTATGGACTGTCCGCTGCAGGCTAAGGGTCTGAATGGACAATTGTTGACCCATATTACCCATCAGACTGTTCCTGTTTGTCTTAGAGTGTCGGGAAATCATCAGGAGAACATTCAATTCCATATTATCGACTGCCCACAGACCCCTCTGGTCCTTGGTATCCCCTGGCTCATAAGACACAATCCACACATTGATTGGGTGACAGGTAGAATTGTTTCATGGAGCACATTTTGTCATGTGAATTGTTTGTGTTCTGCTCTGACTCCTGCCAGTACTGTGCCTCGACCTCCACTGGAGTCCATGGATCTTTCTAATGTTCCTGACGTGTATCATGACCTGGCATCCGTTTTCTGCAAACACAGAGCTACTTCTCTTCCTCCTCACCGGCCTTACGACTGCGCCATTGACCTCCAGCCAGGAGCCCCGCTCCCCCAGCAGTCGCCTGTACAATCTCTCCCGGCCGGAGACGGAGGCTATGGAGAACTACATTCGGGACTCCTTGGCGGCAGGTATTATGCGTCCTTCCTCGTCACCTGTAGGAGCGGGATTCTTTTTTGTTGCTAAGAAGGATAAGACCCTCAGACCCTGTATTGATTACCGTGGACTTAACAACATCACCATTAAGAACAAGTATTCTCTGCCTTTGATTAATTCTGCTTTTCCCCTCCTTCATGGTGCTACCATCTTTACGAAACTGGATCTACGAAATGCGTATCACCTGGTGCGCATTCGTAAAGGTGATGAATGGAAGACTGCCTTCAACACACCCTTGGGACATTTTGAGTATCTGGTTATGCCTTTTGGGTTGTCTAATGCCCCTGCTGTTTTTCAGGCACTAGTCAATGATGTCCTTCGGGACATGTTGAATCGGTTTGTTTTTGTCTATCTGGATGATATCTTGATTTTCTCAGAGTCCTCCCAGGAACATGAACTGCATGTGCGCCAGGTGTTGCAAAGGTTGTTGGAGAACAAACTGTTTGTGAAGATGGAGAAATGTGAATTTCATGTGTCTGAGACCTCTTTTTTGGGTTACATCATCGCTCAGGGGGAGTTGCGGATGGACCCAGCTAAGATCTCTGCTGTCACGGACTGGCCAGCCCCTCTACCCGCAAACAACTTCAACGATTTCTGGGGTTTGCGAACTTCTATAGGAGGTTCATCAAGGACTACAGCCGCATTGCGGCGCCACTCACCGCTCTCACCTCCATCTCACGACCGTTCGCTTGGAATGAAGGGGCCGAATCAGCGTTCGAAGAACTGAAACATCGCTTCGCCTCGGCTCCCATTCTGATGCAGCCGGACCCCG
The DNA here is from genome assembly GCF_020615455.1 of Coregonus clupeaformis. Classification (NCBI taxonomy): domain Eukaryota; kingdom Metazoa; phylum Chordata; class Actinopteri; order Salmoniformes; family Salmonidae; genus Coregonus; species Coregonus clupeaformis. Next base: position 9,365,530 of record NC_059194.1, on the reverse strand, counting down.
ACCGCCAGTTTGTCGTGGAGGTGGATGCATCCGACACTGGGGTAGGTGCGGTGTTATCACAGCGTTCTTCTGAAGATAACAAACTGCATCCCTGTGCTTTTCTCTCAAGGAAACTTTCTCAGGCAGAGAGGAATTATGATGTTGGCAATCGCGAACTGCTCGCCGTTAAGCTGGCTCTCGAGGAGTGGCGACATTGGTTGGAGGGGGCGGAACAACCCTTCATCGTTTGGACGGATCATAAGAATCTGGCTTACCTCCAGTCAGCGAAGCAGCTCAACCCCCCGTCAAGCCAGGTGGGCACTATTTTTTGGGAGATTCAATTTTTCTCTGTCTTACCGTCCTGGGTCACGCAACGTCAAGCCTGACGCCCTGTCTCGTGTTCATTCGGCTGTTGATACTGGTAGTAACCCTGAACCCATTTTGCCTCCTACCTGCAGTATTGCGGTCGTCACATGTGACATCGAGGGGATTGTTAGACAGGCTCAACATCATCAAGCTGACCCTGGGAGGGGTCCTCCTAACCGGATGTTTGTCCCTGAGTCTGCTCGCTCCCAGGTACTTCAGTGGGCTCACTCGTCTCCCCTTACCTGTCACCCTGGAGTTTCGCGGACCCTTGACTTTGTGCGACGGAAGTTCTGGTGGGCCACGATGGAGGCGGACACTCGAGCCTTCATTGCTGCTTGTACGGTATGTGCACGAAGTAAGAACTCCACCCAGGCCAGCGCTGGTCATCTACGACCTCTACCTATACCCAGCCGGCCCTGGTCGCATATCGCTATGGATTTTGTCACTGGACTTCCCCCTCGTCTGGAAAGACTGTAATTCTTACGGTGATTGATCGTTTTTCTAAGTTCGCTCATTTTTTGGCCCTACCTAAACTGCCCACTGCCAGAGAGACGGCTGATATTTTGGTTGAACATGTGTTCCGCTCTCATGGTCTACCCACGGATATTGTCTCTGACAGGGGTCCCCAGTTTGTCTCCCAGGTGTGGAAAGCTTTCTGTAAAGCTTTGGGCATTACATCCAGCCTGTCCTCTGGATATCACCCCCAGACCAACGGGCAAGCCGAGAGAGCGAACCAGGAGATGGAGACCGCTCTTCGCTGTGTCACAGGGTCTAACCCCTGGGTCATGGAGCTCCATGCTCCCCTGGGTGGAATATGCTCATAACACCTTGACTAACGCTTCCTCTGGTTTGTCTCCTTTTCTGTGTGCTCTGGGTTATCAACCTCCCCTGTTCCCTTCTCAAGAGAGGGAACTGGCGGTACCCTCGGTGCAGTCCCACATGCGCCGCTGCTTCAAGGTCTGGAGGAAGGCCAGGGTAGCTCTGTCCCGAGCTTCGGCGTACATGCAGAGGCAAGCCAACCGTCACCGGTCCCAGGCTCCCGGTTACTCTCCTGGTCAAGAGGTATGGCTGAAGTCACGGGACCTTCCATTGAAGGTGGAGTCTAAGAAGATGGCGCCTCGTTTTATAGGACCGTTCAAGATACTGTCTATTGTTAACCCCTGCGCGGTTAAGCTACAGCTTCCTGCCTCCCTACGGGTTCATTCCACCTTTCATGTTTCCCAGATTAAGCCTGTGTCGGTTAGCCCTCTGTGCCCGCCCTCTCGTCCCCCTCCTCCGCCCAGGATCGTGGGTGGGGGTCCGGTCTACACTGTCCGGCGACTTCTGGATGTTCGCCGCCGGGGTCGTGGTTTCCAATACCTGGTGGATTGGGAGGGTTATGGTCCTGAGGAACGTTCCTGGGTGCCCAGGAGCTTCATTGTGGATCCTGCTCTGGTCCGAGAGTTTCATAGGTTACATCCCGATAAACCCCGTCGGCCGCCAGGTGGCGTCCGTAGAGGGGGGGGTACTGTTAGGCCTACTGCTGCTAGGTAGCTCTCTCTCTGCTCTCTCCCTCCCCTCTGTCTGTCCTTGATTGCAGGAGTGAAGTCTGGTGTGCGGGAGTCAGGGTTCCAGCTGCAGCTCATTCACCATAATCACCTCAGCCTTTAAGACCCGGTCAAACTTACCACTCATCGTCAGATCATAGTCAAGACGACCATGTTAGTCTCGCTGCCGACTCAACCTGTTTATTTTTGCTCTTTGTGTTTTGGCTTGTTCTATTTACTTTTTCTCCTGTGCCACAGATATTTGGAACCTGACTCCTGCCTCCGCTTCACTCCTGCCACCACCATCCTGCTCTCCATTACCGGACCTCTCTTTTGGACTCACCACGGACACTAGGACATTACGGTACCACACCTGCCCTGATCTGGATCTGTTACCCTCCCGGTAACCTGGACTTGCTCTTCCCCTATATTGGGAAACCTGGACTTTGAACATTGTAAATAAACCTGTTAAAACTTCTCTGGCTTGGTGTACTGGTCTGCATTTGGGTTCTTATCCAGTTAAATCATAACACATATAAATTAAACCACACTTAAAAACCCTTAAATTTTGTACGTCAAACCTGTCCGAACCTCAGTGCCGCACCACATCAATGTGATTGCTTCTCAAATCTTTTGACCCAATGAGGTGGTTGCCAGGATACAGCCCAGCCTTGCCAGAAACCCAGTAAATATTGGACTTAAGTGTTCTGCAAATCCCATATCAACAGCTCAGCGTCTGCTGACAGCTGAGTGAAATGCACATTTCCTGGCAGAAAAAAATTAAGAATAAATTAAAAATAGCTGTGGTTGTGTGCCTTCTTACCAGAGCATCTGTTTGGGATCTGTTTGTATTTTTCCTTCATTAGATTTTCCTTCCCCTTCGAGATATGGCTCCCTTGAACGTTCACCATTTCAGTGAACGCTACAGGATATGCTAATTTTCATTCTGCATGCCAAAGCTGATTATCGCCTTTATCAAGCTTTCATCAATTCTTTAGGCATTTCTCATGCGTGCTAGATCAAACATTGCCGTGGGTTTGCAATAATTTGTTGAGACGTGAGTTTGCAATTATTTGTGGAGACTTCAGAGCTCAGTCGGGATAGCTTTCTTTAAAGGTAATACAACAATGAAAGAAGTATGTAAGACAACAGCGAAGTAAATGTGATTTGGGATATTACATAACAGCAAATAATTGAAGTAATAGGAAACTTTCAAAGAGAAAGAGTAGAAAGTCATAAATTACAATCATATGTGACGGGTCTTCCTCCCCCAATGTTATGAAGAGGACATTAGAAAGAGCACCCACAAATACATCTGTCATAGCTTGTCAAGCCTTGTATGACGAGTCGGATCTTTCAGCCAGTAACGTGTAATAATGTCCTGTAATTTCTCCTATCTGCCTCTAATCTTGCCTAATGAAATTGTCACCCGACACCAAGTTTGAGGAACGCTTGGGGAAGAGACAGTCTATAATTGCCTGGATAGAGTTGGCCTCCCAAGAGGCCTATCCATCAGTTAATCTTGTTATTGCTCAGAGGATGAGAATTGCATTTAGCTGGATTGTCATTTTTTCCAATAAAATATTTTTGTAAGCAAATATCATACAAGGTACAGTACTTGTGGTACATAATTATGTTTATACAGTATTGTTTAGATGCTAAATTAATGTAGAATCCTTAAATGGTACTCTTGAATAAATCTGTCATAAATCAACTCTGTAACACAGCAGGAATATGTTGTAGTCACAAGTGTTATTACCAAGAGTACCCTTGCCAGGTGCTGTGGGATTAACCTGTGCTCTATGATGAACTTGATTGTCTTGATCCTCTTTCAAAATCATGTTAAAGTTGACTATTGGAAAATATGAAATGGATGTTGCCATATAGAACCATACAATTGAACAGGAAATGTGTGATTGTCTTTGTGATTATGCTATTTAGTTAACATTGTTGGATCAATTCCAAAGCTAAACAGACTCATATATATTTCTGCTTTAGAGGTCAAAAAGGTATGCACGTCTGCTACTCTAATGATAAAAAAAAAATGAGAAAATGGCTCTTAATAATAACGTATGGTCCCAATCTAGCCATGTCCTTCTCTGGAACCCCAGAATGTATGTTCCACGGGTAGAACGCTGCCTAACAGATGCTTCTTGTGTCTTTGCCGCCCTTTCTTGTAGCTGCTGAGGCATTCTGAACTGATTTGGGAGATATCGTAAAGCAAATGATAAATTTGTACCCTGTCAAGTGAGGCTGTGAGTTGAAGATTTCCTTCTGGAATCATGCAAGAATGTCATATATTCCAATTGATTGCTACTCCCTCAACTGGAGGCAGAATACATTACATCATTAAGGTAGAACAGAAAAATAACTTTGCCTTTGTTTCAGCTATTGTTCTGACATCTAACAGCCCATTTGATGCAATAAAGATATATATACGCAGACATACATTGACCATGTGTATCATATATGTAGCCTACAGTAGGACTTTAGTTTCTCTCAAAAGTTTATGTTCATTCCTTCCTTCGCTATATTTTCCATGAACATCTCTCTAATGGTCCTTTGTTTCTTTAGATTGTGTACTGTAACTGCCACTACACATCTGTCAAAGACTGCATAAACTATGATAATGTTTTCTCTTAAAATGTTTGATATTTTCTGCCCCTTGATATCTTTCCACTGTGTATGTTGACAAGAACATTATTCCATTTAAGAGTGTGCTCCTAATCTCAGCTTGTTACCTGTATAAAAGACACCTGTCCACAGAAGCAATCAATCAATCAGGTTCCAAACTCTCCACCATGGCCAAGACCAAAGAGCTCTCCAAGGATGTCAGGGACAAGATTGTAGACCTACACAAGGCTGGAATGGGCTACAAGACCATCGCCAAGCAGCTAGGTGAGAAGGTGACAACAGTTGGTGCGATTATTCGCAAATGGAAGAAACACAAAAGAACTGTCAATCTCCCTCAGCCTGGGGCTCCATGCAAGATCTCACCTCGTGGAGTTGCAATGATCATGAGAACGGTGAGGAATCAGCCCAGAACTACACGGGAGGATCTTGTCAATGATCTCAAGGCACCAAGAAAACAATTGGTAACACACTACGCTGTGAAGGACTGAAATCCCTCAGCGCCCACAAGGTCCCCCTGCTCAAGAAAGCACATATACAGGCCCGTCTGAAGTTTGCCAATGAACATCTGAATGATTCAGAGGAGAACTTGGTGAAAGTGTTGTTGTCAGATGAGACCAAAATCGAGCTCTTTGGCATCAACTTAACTCGCCGTGTTTGGAGGAGGACGAATGCTGCCTATGACCCCAAGAACACCCTCCCCACCGTCAAACATGGAGGTGGAAACATTATGCTTTGGGGGTGTTTTTCTGCTAAGGGGACAGGACAACTTCACCGCATCAAAGGGACGATGGACAGGGCCATGTACCGTCAAATCTTGGGTGAGAACCTCCTTCCCTCAGCCAGGGCATTGAAAATGGGTCATGGATGGGTATTCCAGCATGACAATGACCCAAAATACACGGCCAAGGCAACAAAGGAGTGGCTCAAGAAGAAGCACATTAAGGTCCAGGAGTGGCCTAGCCAGTCTCCAGACCTTAATCCCATAGAACATCTGTGGAGGGAGCTGAAGGTTTGAGTTGCCAAACGTCAGCCTCGAAACCTTAATGACTTGGAGAAGATCTGCAAAGAGGAGTGGGATAAAATCCCTCCTAACATGTGTGCAAACCTGGTGGCCAACTACAAGAAACGTCTGACCTCTGTGATTGCCAACAAGGGTTTTGCCACCAAGTACTAAGTAATGTTTTGCAGAGGGGTCAAATACTTATTTCCCTCATTAAAATGCAAATCAATTTATAACATTTTTGACATTCGTTTTTCTGGATTTTTTGTTGTTATTCTGTCTCTCACTTTTGAAATAAACCTACCATTAAAATTATAGACTGATCATGTATTTGTCAGTGTGCAAATGTACAAAATCAGCAGGGGATCAAATACTTTTTTCCCTCACTGTATGCCACCCCGGATCCTATTGTACTCTGAGAGATTAGCAGAATTTGAGCCATGCCTGTGAATTATACGGTGTGAGAAAGGTTCAAGGGGCCTGGGGAACTGCTGCCGCTGCATCTCTGCCATGGCGGTGGCTGGTAATCCCCAGGCCAGAAGCAATAAAACTCTGGTTTCTACTGTACTTGCCAGCTGACCATCTTACTATATTTGAAACATAAATAGCATGAAATTCCCAGGGCCATATCAAAGCCCCAGCCCCTTCATTATGACATCAGAGCCCTCTGAAGTCAACAAGCATGAAGGCCCACTGGTTCTCTGCGTGGGTTCACAGCCTTGAAGGGGATCGCTTACAATTAGGGGGGTGGAGATGTGGGAGAAGGGGGGAGAGAGAAAGGATTATATCTATCACCATACTGACCGACTCTCCTCTAGAAGTCTGCCCACCATTTCCCTGGCAACTTCTCCAACTGTTATGACACTCGACAAAAAAGATGGTGGCATGGTCGTAAATTAAGCACGAAAGCGGGTATCAAATATTTATGGCCGAATTAACGCATGAAATGAATACGTTTATGAGGATGCTGATGGAGATGCAATGGAGTTTGCACACATCTCAAGAGGGATTTTGTGGTCCTCTGTAGCTCAATTGGTAGAGCATGGCGCTTGTAACGCCAGGGTAGTGGGTTGGATCCCCGGGACCACCCATATGTAAAAATGTATGCACACATGACTGTAAGTCGCTTTGGATAAAAGCATCTGCTAAATGGCATATTATTATTATTATTGTTCCACTCCTCTTTGCAGATCTTCTCCAAGTCATTAAGGTTTCGAGGCTGACGTTTGGCAACTCGAACCTTCAGCTCCCTCCACAGATTTTCTATAGGTTTAAGGTCTGGAGACTGGCTAGGCCACTCCTGGACCTTAATGTGCTTCTTCTTGAGCCACTCCTTTGTTGCCTTGGCCATGTGTTTTGGGTCATTGTCATGCTGGAATCCCCATTTACGACCCATTTTCAATGCCCTGGCTGAGGGAAGGAGGTTCTCACCCATGATTTGACGGTACATGGCCCCGTCCATCGTCCCTTTGATGCGGTGAAGTTGTCCTGTCCCCTTAGCAGAAAAACAGCCCCAAAGTATAATGTTTCCACCTCCATGTTTGACAGTGGGGATGGTGTTCTTGGGGTCATAGGCAGCATTACTCCTCCTCCAAACACGGCGAGTTAAGTTGATGCCAATTAGCTCGATTTTGGTCTCATCTGACAACAACACTTTCACCCAGTTCTCCTCTGAATCATTCATTCAGATGTTCATTGGCAAACTTCAGACGGCCCTGTATATGTGCTTTCTTGAGCAGGGGGACCTTGCGGGCGCTGCAGGATTTCAGTCCTTCACGGCGTAGTGTGTTCCCAATTGTTTTCTTGGTGACTATTGTCCCAGCTGCCTTGAGATCATTAACAAGATCCTCCCGTGTAGTTCTGGGCTGATTCCTCACCGTTCTCATGATCATTGCAACTCCACGAGGTGAGATCTTGCATGGAGCCCCAGGCCGAGGGAGATTGACAGTTATTTTGTGTTTCTTCCATTTGCGAATAATCGCACCAACTGTTGTCACCTTCTCACCAAGCTGCTTGGCGATGGTCTTGTAGCCCATTCCAGCCTTGTGTAGGTCTACAATCTTGTCCCTGACATCCTTGGAGAGCTCTTTGGTCTTGGCCATGGTGGAGAGTTTGGAATCTGATTGATTGATTGCTTCTGTGGACAGGTGTCTTATACAGGTAACAAGCTGAGATTAGGAGCACTCCCTTTAAGAGTGTGCTCCTAATCTCAGCTCGTTACCTGTATAAAAGACACCTGGGACCCAGAAATCTTTCTGATTGAGAGGGGGTCAAATACTTATTTCCCTCATTAAAATGCAAATCAATTTATAACATTTTTGACATGCGTTTTTCTGGATTTTTTTGTTGTTATTCTGTCTCTCACTGTTCAAATAAACCTACCATTTAAATTATAGACTGATCATTTCTTTGTCAGTGGGCAAACGTACAAAATCAGGGGATCAAATACTTTTTTCCCTCACTGTACGGTTCTGAGAAGTAGACTCCTTCTATAGTATCCCTGTCTGTTCTAAAGCTTTCAGGGGTTAAACTCTGTATGGATACCAATGGGCTCTTTCCCACATAGACATTCTGGTCCCTTTTTCCAAACCAAACCCATCCTGGTAGTTACAATACATAGACAGAGGCTTGCTTTGAATCCCAGTCTCCAGATAGATCAAACCCACTCCACAGTATTTTGGGATGTGTTGACAGAAGCCGGCTGTTCCAGCAAGGCACTCATTTGAGTCAAAACCAATGAGATGGCTCATTTGAAATGCACAAACCCACTATTCTGAACAATTGGCTGCAGACATATTAATCATTTTGGTCAAAAGTATATAAATATTTTTTTAACTAGGCAAGTCAGTTAAGAACAAATTCTTATTTACAATGACGGCCTTACCCTGCCAAACCCTCCCCTAACCCGGACGACGCTGGGACTATGGGACTCCCGATCACGGCCGGTTGTTATACAGCCCGGGATCGACCAGGGTCTGTAGTGATGCCTCTAGCACTGAGATACAGTACCTTAGACTGCTGCGCCACTCAGGATCCCTCTATGGATCACACACATTTTTTTTTTTAAACAATTGCAATGATTTAGGTTACAAACACAAATGTTTTGGTTTCTATACAGTACCAAAATAGGGTTCTCTGGCTTGTAACCATAGCGGATCCATTTTAGATGCTTTTTTTTAAGGTTCTATATACAGTTGAAGTCGGAGGTTTACATACACCTCAGCCAAATTCATTTAAACTCAGTTTTTCACAATTCCTTACATTTAATCCTAGTAAAAATGTCCTGTTTTAGCTCAGTTAGGATCACCACTTTATTTTAAGAATGTGAAATGTCAGAATAATAGTAGAGAGAATGATTTATTTCAGCTTTTATTCCTCATGATGCCATCTATTTTGTGAAGTGCATCAGTCCCTCCTGCAGCAAAGCACCCCCACAGCATGATGCTGCCAACCCCGTGTTCACGGTTGGGATGGTGTTCTTCGGCTTGCAAGCGACCCCCTTTTTCCTCCAAACATAACGATGGTCATTATGGCCAAACAGTTCTATTTTTGTTTCATCAGACCAGAGGACATTTCTCCAAAAAGTACGATCTTTGTCCTCATGTGCAGTTGCAAACCGTAATCTGGCTTTTTTATGGCGGTTTTGAAGCAGTGGCTTCTTCCTTGCTGAGCGGCCTTTCAGGTTATGTCGATATAGGACTCGTTTTACTGTGGATATTGATACTTTTGTACCGGTTTCCTCCAGCATCTTCACAAGGTCCTTTGCTGTTGTTCTGGGATTGATTTGCACTTTCCGCACCAAAGTACGTTCATCTCTAGGAGACAGAACGCGTCTCCTTCCTGAGCCGTATGATGGCTGCGTGGTCCCATGGTGTTTATACTTGCGTACTATTGTTTGTACAGATGAACGTGGTACCTTCAGGCGTTTGGAAATTGCTCCCAAGGATGAACCAGACTTGTGGAGGTCTACACATTTTTTCTGAGGTCTTGGCTGATTTATTTAAATGTTCCCATGATGTCAAGCAAAGAGGCACTGAGTTTGAAGGTAGGCCTTGAAATACATCCACAGGTATACCTCCAATTGACTCAAATGATGTCAATTAGCCTATCAGAAGCGTCTAAAGCCATGACATCATTTTCTGGAATTTTCCAAGCTTTTTAAAAGCACAGTCAACTTAGTGTATGTAAACTTCTGACCCACTGGACTTGTGATACAGTGAATTATAAGTGAAATAATCTATCTGTAAACAATTGTTGGAAAAATTACTTTGTCATGCACAAAGTAGAGGTCCCAACCGACTTGCCAAAACTATCGTTTGTAACAAGAAATTTGTGGAGTTGTTGAAAAATGACTTTTAAAACCTCCGACTTCAACTGTATAACTATGCTCATAAGGTTCTAAATGGAACCTGTATGGTGTTATAAAGTTCTATAAAGGACCATTCATAAAAGGTTCTATATAGCACCAAAAAAGGGTTCCTCTATGGTTACAATCCTTTTTGGGACATGTAGAACCCTTATTCATGGTTCTGCATATAACCTTTTTGGAGAATGGTTCCTCAAGAGAACGAAGAACCTTCCTCAATCTCAGTTCTTTGTAGATCCTTTTGAAGAACCATACAGGGTTTTTTATTCTGGTTAGCCATATTATATTGTTAAAATTCCTTAGGTGTTATCGTTGTGTTAATTGACAAGTTGAATCAGGTGTGCTAGCTGTGGAACGGCTGGGGGTCCCTGAGGAGAGAATTGAGAACCACTGATTTAGACAACAGTTGTCAATTGACACAAGTCCATATGTGAGTCTTTCACATGACACAATTGCTGGCCATAATCATGTTTAACATGTATTAGCATAACACAACAGATTAGATAAACTGGAATGACACTCTCACTCACAGTTGCACAAAAAGAGCTGTGAGCAAACCACACCCCAAAATATTCTAATGAGCCACTGCCCCTGCATTTGTATTATCCCTAAAAGAGGAAAGAACCATTTTCTGAACTGCATATAACCATTAAAGGGCTCAAAGGATTATTTCAGTCATTATGGTTTCACATAGAACAATCACCCTTACCAAATAACCCTTGAAGAACCCTCATTTTTAAGTGTGTGGAGAAGTCAACAGCTTTCTTTAATTAAGCTTCAAACAGTATACCTGTGGATTTAAAAAAACATGTGTTATATTGTTTTCATAACTTACTGGCATGGCTTCAACATTGTTTTATTTTGAAGTACTAAGTAGTGCTGTTCTGAGCATGTTAGGGTGGCTAGTGAGTAGTGAGGCTAACATTAGAAATTCTGAATTGTAATTATATTGTAGTGAAATAAATGCCAACAGGTGTGCATAGTAGGAACTAGTTTCGGTAACACTTTCTATGAGAGTGATACAATGTCATAGCATCCATTTGAATGCCTTATGACACACATTGTGTTAACACATAAGGGCTGTTTAAATTTGAATTGAAACTACTGAAGTTCTGATCATATTTCCATGAAAATATACTGTTGTTAAGTATTTAATTGAAATTAATATGTGCAAAATAAAATAACCTGTTGAATTGAGAAGGATGCCAGAGCATATGCAAGAGCAATTGACACAAAACACTAGTTTTCATTTTAATGTGTTTCTTGACAAATACACTAAATTTATTAGGGCACAGTATCAAAAAACTGTGTTTCTTCAATTGGCCAGATTCAGTAGATACACATGTTAATAATCCATATTATTTCCTTGATTGTTTAAAAGGAAATACTGAGACATTTAAAACTCAGGATAGAGTCTACAGTGGAATGTGCTTAAATGGCTGTCCTTGGCAGCAGAAACATGTCCCCCCCACCCCTTATACATTCATATATATATCAGCATGCCAAACTTAAGAAAGACAATAATTGTTGATGATAACAATAACCAAGCACGCATTCCCAACAGCGGAATAGAGCCAGATTCTGATGGTTTCTGCGGCCTCCGTACAACACATATCCCACATCAAGATGAAAAATGAAATTCCTAACGATGGATGACTAGGGCATTTGAAGCTGCCGGATGGGAATAGTCATCCAATACTGGGATACGATCCCAAATCTCTGTGTAATGGACCCAGCTGCCTTGTCAGTCATTTGAACAGTCCGCTTTTTAATCACACAAACAATAATGAATCAGTCCATGCCCAACGGACACATTTATTTGGATTCTCTTATGAGGAGCCACTCTCCTGACAGTCTCTGGCTGATTATACTGGGCAAAATAGCCTTTAGCAGAAACATTTGATACAACAACCCAAGATGCATTTGTTCCAGATCAAAAGAAAATGTAAGTTTATACAACTAGCGCAAACTTGACTTATAGTTCATCTAAATTGCAAATTTGGCTCGCTTAGATCAGCGACCTTTGCTTTGGGTTTGTTTGCTTAGCTACATGATTAGAGGTTGGAGAGATGCCTGTCTTTCTTTTTAACCAGTAGCTCCTTCCACTAGCACGAGCATTATAACTACACTTCAGCAGCATAACAACACTGGAGCAGCATAACTACACTAGAGCACCATAACTACACTAGAGCACCATAACTACACTAGAGAAGCATAACCAAATTGGATCAGCATAACTACACTAGAGCAGCATAACTACACTAGAGCAGCATAACTACACTGAAGCAGCATAACTACACTGGAGCAGCATAACTACACTGGAGCAGCATAACTACACTGCAGCAGCATAACTACACTAGAGCAGCATAACTACACTAGAGCAGCATAACTACACTAGAGCAGGATAACTACACTGGAGCAGCATAACTACACTAGAGCAGCATAACTGCAAAGAAGTAGCATAACTGCAAGGGAGTAGCATAACTACACTGGATCAGCATAACCACACTGGATCAACATAACCACACTGGATCAGCAAAACTACACTAGAGCAGCATAACCTCACTGCAGCAGAATAACTACACTGAAGCAGAACAACTAACCTAGAGCAGCAAAACTACACTGCAGCAGCATAACTACACTAGAGCAGCATAACTACACTAGAGCAGCATAACTACACTGGAGCAGCATAACTACACTGGAGCAGCATAACTACACTGGAGCAGCATAACCACAGTGGAGCAGCATAACCACAGTGGATCAGCATAACTACACTGCAGCAGCATAACTACACTGCAGCAGCATAACTACGCTGCAGCAGCATAACTACGCTGGAGCAGCATAACTACGCTGGAGCAGCATAACTACGCTGGAGCAGCATAACTACACTGGAGCAGCATAACTACACTGGAGCAACATAACTACACTGCAGTAGCATAACTACACTGCAGTAGCATAACTACAATACAGCATTATAACTACACCGCAGAGGCATAACTACACTAGAGCATCATAACTACACTAGAGCATCATAACTACACTGGAGCAGCATAACTACACTGGAGCAGCATAACTACACTGGAGCAGCATAACTAAACTGCAGCAGCATAACTAACCTAGAGCAGCATAACTACACTGCAGCAGCATAACTACACTAGAGCAGCATAACTACACTGGAGCAGCATAACTACACTGGAGCAGCATAACTACGCTGGAGCAGCATAACTACGCTGGAGCCGCATAACTACACTGGAGCAGCATAACTACACTGGAGCAGCATAACTACACTGGATCAGCATAACTACACTAGTGCAGCATAACTACACTAGAGCAGCATAACTAAACTGCAGCAGCATAACTACACTGCAGCAGCATAACTACACTGCAGAAGCATAACTACACTGTAGCAGCATAACTACACTGCAGCAGCATAACTACACTAGAGCAGCATAACTACACTAGAGCAGCATAACTACGCTGGAGCAGCATAACTACACTGGAGTAGCATAACTACAATACAGCATTATAACTACACCGCAGAGGCATAACTATACTAGAGCATCATAACTACACTGGAGCATCATAACTACACTAGAGCAGCATAACTACACTGGAGCAGCATAACTACACTGGAGCAGCATAACTACACTGGAGCAGCATATCTACACTGGAGCAGCATAACTACACTGGAGCAGCATAACTACACTGGAGCAGCATAACTACAATACAGCATTATAACTACACCGCAGAGGCGTAACTACACTAGAGCAGCAGCATTTAAACACTAGAGCAGCATAACTACACTTCAACAGCGTAACTACACTGGAGCAGCGTAACTACACTGGAGCAGCATAACTACACTGGGCCAGCATAACTACACTGGAGCAGCATAACTACATTGGAGCAGCATAACTACACTAGAGCAGCATACCTACACTAGAGCAGCATAACTACACTAGAGCAGCATAACTACACTGGAGCAGCATAACTACACTGGAGCAGCATAACTACACTGGAGCAGCATAACTGCAAGGGAGCAGCATAACTAAACTGGAGCAGAACTACAATTGAGCAGCATAACTACACTAGAGCAGCATAACTACACTAGAGCAGCAGCATTTATACACTAGAGCAGCATAACTACACTGGAGCAGCGTAACTACACTGGAGCAGCATAATTACAAGGGAGCAGCTTAACTACACTAGAGCAGAACTACACTAGAGCAGCATAACTACACTAGAGCAGCATAACTACAATAGAGCAGCAGCATAACTACACTAGAGCAGCAGCGTAACTACACTAGAGCAGCAGCGTAACTACACTAGAGCAGCATAACTACACTGGAGCAGCATAACTACACTGGAGCAGCATAACTACACTGGAGCAGCATAACTACACTAGAGCAGCATAACTACACTGCAGCAGTATTACTACACTGCAGCAGCATAACTAAACTAGAGCATCATAACTAAAGTGGAGCATCATAACTACAGTGGAGCAGCATACCTACACTGGAGCAGCATACCTACACTGGAGCAGCATAACTACAAGGGAGCAGCATAACTAAACTAGAGCAGAACTACAATTGAGCAGCATAACTAAACTAGAGCAGCATAACTACTCTAGAGCAGCAGCATTTAAACACTAGAGCAGCATAACTACACTTCAACAGCGTAACTACACTGGAGCAGCGTAACTACACTGCAGCAGCATAACTACACTAGAGCAGCATAACTACACTAGAGCAGCATAACTACGCTGGAGCAGCATAACTACACTGGAGTAGCATAACTACAATACAGCATTATAACTACACCGCAGAGGCATAACTATACTAGAGCATCATAACTACACTGGAGCATCATAACTACACTAGAGCAGCATAACTACACTGGAGCAGCATAACTACACTGGAGCAGCATAACTACACTGGAGCAGCATAACTACACTGGAGCAGCATAACTACAATACAGCATTATAACTACACCGCAGAGGCATAACTACACTAGAGCATCATAACTACACTGGAGCATCATAACTACACTGGAGCATCAATAACTACAAAGGAGCAGCATAACTACACTGGAGCAGCATAACTACACTGGAGCAGCATAACTACACTAGAGCAGCATAACTACACTGATGCAGCATAACTACACTGGAACAGAATAACTACACTGGAGCAGCATAACTGCAAGGGAGAAGCATAACTACACTAGTGCAGAACTACAATTGAGCAGCATAACTACAGTAGAGCAGCATAACTACACTGGACCAGCATAACTACACTAGAGCATAACTACAATTAAGAAGCATACCTACACTAGAGCAGCATAACTGCAAGGGAGTAGCATAACTACACTGAAGCAGCATAACCACACTGGATCAGCATAACCACACTGGAGCAGCATAACTACACTAGAGCAGCATAACTACACTGCAGTAGCATAACTACAATACAGCATTATAACTACACCGCAGAGGCATAACTAAACTAGAACATCATAACTACACTAGAGCATCATAACTACACTAGAGCAGCATAACTACAATTGAGCAGCATAACTACAATGGAGCAGCGTAACTACAATGGAGCAGCGTAACTACAATGGAGCAGCATAACTACACTTCAACAGCATAACTACACTGGAGCAGCATAACTACACTGGAGCAGCATAACTGCAAGAGAGCAGCATAACTACACTAGAGCAGAACTACAATTGAGCAGCATAACTACATTAGAGCAGAATACCTACACTAGAGCAGCAGCGTAACTACACTAGAGCAGCAGCGTAACTACACTTCAGCAGCATAACTACAATTCAGCAGCATAACTACACTGGAGCAGCGTAACTACACTGGAGCAGCATAACTACACTGGAGCAGAATAACTACACTGGAGCAGCATAACCTCACTAAAGAAGCATAACCACATTGGAGCAACATAACTACACTGGAGCAGCATAACTACACTAGAGCAGCATAACTACACTGGAGCAGCATAACTACACTGGAGCAGCATAACTACACTGGAGCAGCATAACTACACTGGAGCAGCATAACTACACTGGAGCAGCATAACTACACTGGAGCAGCATAACCTCACTAGAGCAGCATAACTACACTGCAGCAGCATAACTACACTGGAGCAGCATAACTACACTAGAGCAGCATAACTACACTAGAGCAGCATAACTACACTAGAGCAGCATAACTACATTGCAGCAGCATTACTACACTGCAGCAGCATAACTACACTAGAGCAGCATAACTACACTAGAGCAGCATAACTACATTGCAGCAGCATAACTACACTGCAGCAGCATAACTGCAAGGGAGTAGCATAACTACACTGGAGCAGCATAACCACACTGGATCAGCATAACCTCACTGCAGCAGCATACCTACACTGGAGCAGCATAACTACACTAGAGCAGCATAACTACACTACAGCAGGATAACTACACTACTGCAGGATAACTACACTGGAGCAGCATAACTACACTACAGCAGCATAACTACACTGGAGCAGCATAACTGCAAGGGAGCAGCATAACTAAACTGGAGCAGAACTACAATTGAGCAGCATAACTACACTAGAGCAGCATAACTACACTAGAGCAGCAGCATTTATACACTAGAGCAGCATAACTACACTGAAGCAGCATAACCACACTGGATCAGCATAACCACACTGGAGCAGCATAACTACACTAGAGCAGCATAACTACACTGCAGTAGCATAACTACAATACAGCATTATAACTACACCGCAGAGGCATAACTAAACTAGAACATCATAACTACACTAGAGCATCATAACTACACTAGAGCAGCATAACTACAATTGAGCAGCATAACTACAATGGAGCAGCGTAACTACAATGGAGCAGCGTAACTACAATGGAGCAGCGTAACTACACTTCAACAGCATAACTACACTGGAGCAGCATAACTGCAAGAGAGCAGCATAACTACACTAGAGCAGAACTACAATTGAGCAGCATAACTACATTAGAGCAGCATACCTACACTAGAGCAGCAGCGTAACTACACTAGAGCAGCAGCGTAACTACACTTCAGCAGCATAACTACAATTCAGCAGCATAACTACACTGGAGCAGCGTAACTACACTGGAGCAGCATAACTACACTGGAGCAGAATAACTACACTGGAGCAGCATAACCTCACTAAAGAAGCATAACCACATTGGAGCAACATAACTACACTGGAGCAGCATAACTACACTAGAGCAGCATAACTACAATGGAGCAGCATAACTACACTGGAGCAGCATAACTACACTGGAGCAGCATAACTACACTGGAGCAGCATAACTACACTGGAGCAGCATAACCTCACTAGAGCAGCATAACTACACTGCAGCAGCATAACTACACTGGAGCAGCATAACTACACTAGAGCAGCATAACTACACTAGAGCAGCATAACTACATTGCAGCAGCATTACTACACTGCAGCAGCATAACTACACTAGAGCAGCATAACTACACTAGAGCAGCATAACTACATTGCAGCAGCATAACTACACTGCAGCAGCATAACTGCAAGGGAGTAGCATAACTACACTGGAGCAGCATAACCACACTGGATCAGCATAACCTCACTGCAGCAGCATACCTACACTGGAGAAGCATAACTACACTAGAGCAGCATAACTACACTACAGCAGCATAACTACACTGGAGCAGCATAACTGCAAGGGAGCAGCATAACTAAACTGGAGCAGAACTACAATTGAGCAGCATAACTACACTAGAGCAGCATAACTACACTAGAGCAGCAGCATTTATACACTAGAGCAGCATAACTACACTGGAGCAGCATAATTACAAGGGAGCAGCTTAACTACACTAGAGCAGAACTACACTAGAGCAGCATAACTACAATAGAGCAGCAGCATAACTACACTAGAGCAGCAGCGTAACTACACTAGAGCAGCAGCGTAACTACACTAGAGCAGCATAACTACACTGGAGCAGCATAACTACACTGGAGCAGCATAACTACACTGGAGCAGCATAACTACACTGGAGCAGCATAACTACACTAGAGCGGCATAACTACACTGCAGCAGTATTACTACACTGCAGCAGCATAACTAAACTAGAGCATCATAACTACAGTGGAGCATCATAACTACAGTGGAGCAGCATACCTACACTGGAGCAGCATACCTACACTGGAGCAGCATAACTACAAGGGAGCAGCATAACTAAACTAGAGCAGAACTACAATTGAGCAGCATAACTAAACTAGAGCAGCATAACTACACTAGAGCAGCAGCATTTAAACACTAGAGCAGCATAACTACACTTCAACAGCGTAACTACACTGGAGCAGCGTAACTACACTGGAGCAGCATAACTACACTGGACCAGCATAACTACACTGGAGCAGCATAACTACATTGGAGCAGCATAACTACACTAGAGCAGCATAACTACACTAGAGCAGCATACCTACACTAGAGCAGCATAACTACACTGGAGCAGCATAACTACACTGGAGCAGCATAACTACACTGGAGCAGCATAACTACACTGGAGCAGCATAACTGCAAGGGAGCAGCATAACTAAACTGGAGCAGTACTACAATTGAGCAGCATAACTACACTAGAGCAGCATAACTACACTAGAGCAGCAGCATTTATACACTAGAGAAGCATAACTACACTGGAGCAGCGTAACTACACTGGAGCAGCATAATTACAAGGGAGCAGCTTAACTACACTAGAGCAGAACTACACTAGAGCAGCATAACTACACTAGAGCAGCATAACTACAATAGAGCAGCAGCATAACTACACTAGAGCAGCAGCGTAACTACACTAGAGCAGCAGCGTAACTACACTAGAGCAGCATAACTACACTGGAGCAGCATAACTACACTGGAGCAGCATAACTACACTGGAGCAGCATAACTACACTGGAGCAGCATAACTACACTGGAGCAGCATAACTACACTAGAGCAGCATAACTACACTGCAGCAGTATTACTACACTGCAGCAGCATAACTAAACTAGAGCATCATAACTACAGTGGAGCATCATAACTACAGTGGAGCAGCATACCTACACTGGAGCAGCATACCTACACTGGAGCAGCATAACTACAAGGGAGCAGCATAACTAAACTAGAGCAGAACTACAATTGAGCAGCATAACTAAACTAGAGCAGCATAACTACACTAGAGCAGCAGCATTTAAACACTAGAGCAGCATAACTACACTTCAACAGCGTAACTACACTGGAGCAGCGTAACTACACTGGAGCAGCATAACTACACTGGAGCAGCATAACTACACTGGAGCAGCATAACTACATTGTAGCAGCATAACTACACTAGAGCAGCATACCTACACTAGAGCATCATAACTACACTGGAGCAGCATAACTACACTGGAGCAGCATAACTACACTGGAGCAGCATAACTACACTGGAGCAGCATAACTACACTGGAGCAGCATAAACACACTGGAGCAGCATAACTACACTGGAGCAGCATAAGTACACTAGAGCAGCATAACTACACTAGAGCAGCAGCATTTCTACACTTCAGCAGCGTAAATACACTTCAGCAGCGTAACTACACTTCAGCACTTTAAATACACTGGAGCAATATAACTACACTGGAGCAGCAAAACTACAATGGAGCAGCATAACTACACTGGAACAGCATAACTACACTAGAGCAGCATAACTACACTAGAGCAGCATAACTACACTAAAGCAGCATAACTACACTAAAGCAGCATAACTACACTTCAGCAGCATAACTAAACTGCAGCAAAATAACTACAATACAGCATTATAACTACACCGCAACGGCATAACTACACTGGAGCACCATAACTACACTGGAGCAGCACAACTACACTAGACCAGCATAACTACACTGGAGCAGCATAACTACACTGGAGCAGCATAACTACACTGGAGCAGCATAACTACACTGGAGCAGCATAACTACGCTAGAGCAGCATAACTACGCTAGAGCAGCATAACTATGCTAAAGCAGCATAACTACACTTGAGCAGCATAACTACAAGGGAGCAAGATAACTACCCTAGAGCAGAACTACAATTGAGCAGCAGAACTACACTAGAGCAGCATTACAATTGAGCAGCATTACTACACTAGAGCAGCACTACTACACTAGAGCAGCAGCATTTCTACACTTCAGCAGTGTAACTACACTTCAGCAGCGTAACTACACTTCAGCAGCGTAACTACACTTCAGCACCATAACTACACTGGAACAGCATACCTACACTAGAGCAGCATAACTACATTACAGTAGCATAACTACACTAGAGCAGCATAACTGCAAGGGAGCAGCATAACTACACTAGAGCAGAACTACAGTTGAGCAGCATAACTACCATAGAGCAGAATAACTACACTGGAGCAGCATAACTACACTAGAGCAGCATAACTACAAGGGAGCAGCTTAACTACACTGGAGCAGCATAACTACACTAGAGCAGCAGCATAACTACACTAGAGCAGCAGCATAACTACACTGTGCAGCAGCATAACTACACTGGAGCAGCAGCGTAACTACACTGGAGCAGCACCCTGGAGCAGCATAACTACACTAGAGCAGCATAACCTACACTAGAGCAGCATACCTACACTAGAGCAACATAACTACACTGGAGCAGCATAACTACACTAGAGCAGCATAACTACACTGGAGCAGCATAACTACACTGGAGCAGCATAACTACACTGGAGCAGCATAACTACACTGGAGCAGCATAACTACACTGCAGCAGCATAACTACACTAGAGCAGCATATCTACACTAGAGCAGCATAACTACACTGGAGCATCATAACTACACTGGAGCATCATAACTACACTGGAGCAGCATAACTACACTGGAGCAGCATAACTACACTGGAGCAGCATACCTACACTAGAGCATCATAACTACAATGGAGCAGCATAACTACACTAGAGCAGTAACTACACTTGAGCAGCATAACTACACTGCAGCAGCATAACCACACTGGAGCAGCATAACTACACTGGAGCAGCATAACTACACTGGAGCAGCATAACTACACTGGAGCAGCATAACTACATTGGAGCAGCATAACTACACTGGAGCATCATAACTACATTGGAGCAGCATACCTACACTAGAGCAGCATACCTACACTGGAGCAGCGTAACTACACTGGAGCAGCATAACTACACTGGAGCAGCATAACTACACTGGAGCAGCATAACTACACTGGAGCAGCATAACTACACTGAGCGTAAACTACGCTAGAGCAGCATAACTACACTAGAGCAGCATAACTACACTGGAGCAGCATAACTACACTGGAGCAGCATAACTACACTGGAGCAGCATAACTACACTGGAGCAGCATAACTACACTGGAGCAGCATAACTACACTAGAGCAGCATAATTACACTAGAGCAGCATAACTACACTAGAGCAGCATAACTACACTTCAGCAGCATAACTACACTGCGAGCAGCATAACTACAATGCAGCATCATAACTACACCTGCAGCAGCATAACTACACTGGAGCAGCATAACTACACTGGAGCAGCACAACTACACTGGAGCAGCATAACTACACAGGAGCAGCATAACTACACTAGAGCAGCAGCTAACTACACTAGAGCAGCAGCTAACTACACTGGAGCAGCATAACTACACTGGAGCAGCATAACTACACTGGAGCAGCATAACTACGCTAGAGCAGCATAACTACGCTAGAGCAGCATAACTATGCTAGAGCAGCATAACTACACTTGAGCAGCATAACTACAAGGGAGCAGCATAACTACAGTGGAGCATCATAACTACAGTGGAGTAGCATACCTACACTGGAGCAGCATACCTACACTGGAGCAGCATACCTACACTAGAGCAGCATAACTACAAGGGAGCAGCATAACTAAACTAGAGCAGAACTACAATTGAGCAGCATTACTACACTAGAGCAGCATAACTACACTAGAGCAGCAGCATTTATACACTGGAGCAGCATAACTACACTGGAGCAGCGTAACTACACTGGAGCAGCATAATTACACTAGAGCAGCATAACTACACTAGAGCAGCATAACTACACTGCAGCAGCATAACTACACTGGCAGCAGCATAACTACACTGGCAGCACGCATAACTACACCGGAGCAGCATAACTACACTGGAGCAGCATAACTACACTGGAGCAGCATAACTACACTGGAGCAGCATAACTACACTGGAGCAGCATAACTACACTGGAGCAGCATAACTACACTGGAGCAGCATAACTACACTAGAGCAGCATAACTACACTAGAGCAGCATAACTACAAGTAGAGCAGCATAACTACACTAGAGCAGCATAACTACAATTGGAGCAGCAGTAACTACACTAGAGCAGCATAACTACATTGGAGCAGCATAACTACACTAGAGCAGCACTACTACACTAGAGCAGCAGCATTACTACACTTCAGCAGCATAACTACACTTCAGCAGCATAACTACACTGCAGCAGCGTAACTACACTGCAGCAGCATAACTACACTAGAGCAGCATAACTACACTGGAGCAGCATAACTACACTAGAGCAGCATAACTACACTGGAGCAGCATAACTACACTGGAGCAGCATAACTACACTGCAGCAGCATAACTACACTGGAGCAGCATAACTACACTTGAGCAGCATAACTACACGGGAGCAGCATAACTACACTAGAGCAGAACTACAATTGGAGCAGCATAACTACACTAGAGCAGCATAACTACAATGGAGCAGCATAACTACACTAGAACAGCACTACTACACTAGAGCAGCATAATCTACACTGCAGCAGCGTAACTACACTGCGAGCAGCGTAACTACACTGCAGCAGCGTAACTACACTGGAGCAGCGTAACTACACTTCAGCAGCATAACTACACTGGAGCAGCGTAACTACACTGGAGCAGCATAACTACACTGGAGCAGCATAA
Source organism: Coregonus clupeaformis (assembly GCF_020615455.1). Classification (NCBI taxonomy): domain Eukaryota; kingdom Metazoa; phylum Chordata; class Actinopteri; order Salmoniformes; family Salmonidae; genus Coregonus; species Coregonus clupeaformis. The sequence goes on along the minus strand of NC_059194.1, from coordinate 9,342,652 downwards.
CTACACTAGAGCAGCATAACTACACTGCAGCAGCATAACTACACTGGAGCAGCATAACTACACTAGAGCAGCATAACTACACTAGAGCAGCAGCATAACTACACTAGAGCAGCATAACTACACTGAGCAGCGTAACTACACTGGAGCAGCATAACTACACTGGAGCAGCATAACTACACTGGAGCAGCATAACTACACTGGAGCAGCATAACTACACTGGCAGCAGCATAACTACACTAGAGCAGCATAACTACACTGGAGCAGCATAACTACACTGGAGCAGCATAACTACACTGGAGCAGCATAACTACACTAGCAGCAGCATAACTACACTGCAGCAGCATAACTACACTGCAGCAGCATAACTACACTGCAGCAGCATAACTACACTGGAGCACCATAACTACACTGGAGCAGCATAACTACACTAGACCAGCATAACTACACTGGAGCAGCATAACTACACTGGAGCAGCATAACTACACTGGAGCAGCATAACTACACTGGAGCAGCATAACTACACTGGAGCAGCATAACTACACTGGAGCAGCATAACTACACTGGAGCAGCATAACTACACTGGAGCAGCATAACTACACTGGAGCAGCATAACTACACTGGAGCAGCATAACTACACTGGGAGCAGCATAACTACACTAGAGCAGAACTACAATTGAGCAGCATAACTACACTAGAGCAGCATAACTACACTGGAGCAGCATAACTACACTAGAGCAGCACTAACTACACTAGAGCAGCATGATCTACACTGCAGCAGCGTAACTACACTTCAGCAGCATAACTACACTGGAACAGCATAACTACACTAGAGCAGCATAACTACACTGCAGCAGCATAACTACACTGGAGCAGCATAACTGCAAGGAGCAGCATAACTACACTAGAGCAGAACTACAGTTGAGCAGCATAACTACACTAGAGCAGCATAACTACACTGGAGCAGCATAACTACACTGGAGCAGCATAACTACACTAGAGCAGCATAACTACACTAGAGCAGCATAACTACACTAGAGCAGCATAACTACACTAGGAGCAGCATAACTACACTAGAGCAGCAACTACAGTTGAGCAGCATAACTACACTAGAGCAGCAGCTAACTACACTGGAGCAGCATAACTACACTGGAGCAGCATAACTACACTAGAGCAGCATAACTACACTAGAGCAGCATAACTACACTAGAGCAGCATAACTACACTGGAGCAGCATAACTACACTGGAGCAGCATAACTACACTGGAGCAGCATAACTACACTAGAGCAGCATAACTACACTGCAGCAGCATAACTACACTGCAGCAGCATAACTAAACTAGAGCATCATAACTACAGTGGAGCATCATAACTACAGTGGAGCAGCATAACTACAGCTGGAGCAGCATACCTACACTGGAGCAGCATACCTACACTAGAGCAGCATAACTACAAGGAGCAGCATAACTAAACTAGAGCAGAACTACAATTGAGCAGCATAACTACACTAGAGCAGCATAACTACACTGGAGCAGCAGCATATATACACTGGAGCAGCATAACTACACTAGAGCAGCATAACTACACTAGAGCAGCATAACTACACTAGAGCAGCATAACTACACTGGAGCATCATAACTACAGTTGCAGCAGCATAACTACACTGGAGCAGCATAACTACAATACAGCAGATAACTACACTGCAGCGGCATAACTACACTGGAGCAGCATAACTACACTGGAGCAGCACAACTACACTGGAGCAGCACAACTACACTGGAGCAGCATAACTACACTTCAGCAGCGTAACTACACTTCAGCAGCGTAACTACACTAGAGCAGCATAACTACACTAGAGTAGCATAACTACACTAGAGCAGCATAACTACACTTCAGCAGCATAACTATGCTAGAGCAGCATAACTACACTTGAGCAGCATAACTACAAGTGAGCAGCATAACTACCCTAGAGCAGAACTACAATTGAGCAGCAGAACTACACTAGAGCAGCACTAAAATTGAGCAGCATAACTACACTAGAACAGCACTACTACACTAGAGCAGCAGCATTTCTACACTTCAGCAGCGTAACTACACTTCAGCAGCGTAACTACACTGCAGCAGCATAACTACACTACAGCAGCGTAACTACACTGCAGCAGCATAACTACACTGGAGCAGCATAACTACACAGGGAGCAGCATAACTACAATAGAGCAGCATAACTACACTAGAGCAGCATAACTACACTGGAGCAGCATAACTACACTGGAGCAGCATAACTACACTAGAGCAGCAGCATATCTACACTAGAGCAGCATAACTACACTGGAGCAGCATAACTACACTGGAGCAGCATAACTACACTAGAGCAGCATAACTACACTAGAGCAGCATAACTACACTGCAGCAGCATAACTACACTACAGCATTATAACTACACTGGAGCAGCATAACTACACTGGAGCAGCATAACTACACTGGAGCAGCATAACTACGCTAGAGCAGCATAACTACACTGGAGCAGCATAACTACACTGGAGCAGCATAACTACACTAGAGCAGCATAACTACACTTGAGCAGCATAACTACACTGCAGCAGCATAACTACACTAGAGCAGCAAACTACACTAGAGCAGCACAACTACACTGGAGCAGCATAACTACACTGGAGCAGCATAACTACACTGGAGACAGCATAACTACACTGGAGCAGCATAACTACACTGGAGCAGCATAACTACACTGCAGCAGCATAACTACACTGCAGCAGCATAACTACACTAGAGCAGCATAACTACACTAGAGCAGCATAACTACAAGGGAGCAGCATAACTACACTAGAGCAGAACTACAATTGAGCAGCATAACTACACTAGAGCAGCATATGAGCAGCATAACTACACTAGAGCAGCACTACTACACTAGAGCAGCAGCATATCTACACTATCAGCAGCGTAACTACACTTCAGCAGCGTAACTACACTTCAGCAGCGTAACTACACTGCAGCAGCATAACTACACTAGAGCAGCAAACTACACTGGAGCAGCATAACTACACTGGAGCAGCATAACTACACTAGAGCAGCACAACTACACTGGAGCAGCACAACTACACTGGAGCAGCATAACTACACTGGAGCAGCATAACTACACTGGAGCAGCATAACTACACTGGAGCAGCATAACTACACTGGAGCAGCATAACTACACTGGAGCAGCATAACTACACTGGAGCAGCATAACTACACTGGAGCAGCATAACTACAAGGGAGCAGCATAACTACACTAGAGCAGAACTACAATTGAGCAGCATAACTACACTAGAGCAGCACTAAAATTGAGCAGCATAACTACACTAGAACAGCACTACTACACTAGAGCAGCAACATTTCTACACTTCAGCAGCGTAACTACACTTCAGCAGCGTAACAACACTTCAGCAGCATAACTACACTGGAGCAGCATAACTACACTAGAGCAGCATAACTACACTTGAGCAGCATAACTACACTGGAGCAGCATAACTACACTAGAGCAGCATAACTACACTAGAGCAGCACAACTACACTGGAGCAGCATAACTACACTGGAGCAGCATAACTACACTGGACCAGCATAACTACACTGGAGCAGCATAACTACACTGGAGCAGCATAACTACACTGCAACAGCATAACTACACTGCAGCAGCATAACTACACTGGAGCAGCATAACTACACTAGAGCAGCATAACTACACTGGAGCAGCATAACTACACTAGAGCAGCATAACTACAATTGAGCAGCATAACTACACTAGAGCAGCACTACACTTGAGCAGCATAACTACACTAGAGCAGCATAACTACACTAGAGCAGCAGCATTTAACTACACTCAGCAGCAGCATAACTACACTGCAGCAGCGTAACTACACTGCAGCAGCGTAACTACACTGCAGCAGCGTAACTACACTGGAGCAGCATAACTACACTAGAGCAGCATAACTACACTAGAGCAGCATAACTACACTAGAGCAGCATAACTACACTGGAGCAGCATAACTACACTAGAGCAGCATAACTACACTAGAGCAGCATAACTACACTAGAGCAGCATAACTACACTGGAGCAGCATAACTACACTGCAGCAGCATAACTACACTGGAGCAGCATAACTACACTGGAGCAGCATAACTACACTGGAGCAGCGTAACTACACTGGAGCAGCATAACTACACTAGAGCAGCATAACTACACTGGAGCAGCATAACTACACTGCAGCAGCATAACTACACTACAGCAGCATAACTACACTGCAGCAGCATAACTACACTGGAGCAGCATAACTACACTGGAGCAGCATAACTACACTAGAGCAGCATAACTACACTGGAGCAGCATAACTACACTGGAGCAGCATAACTACACTAGAGCAGAACTACACTTGAGCTGCATAACTACAAGGGAGCAGCATAACTACACTAGATCAGAAATACACTAGAGCAGCACAACTACACTGGAGCAGCATAACTACACTGGAGCAGCACTAACTACACTGGAGAAGCATAACTACACTGGAGCAGCGTAAACTACACTGGAGCAGCATAACTACACTGCAACAGCATAACTACACTGGAGCAGCATAACTACACTGGACCAGCATAACTACACTGGAGCAGCATAACTACACTAGAGCAGCATACCTACACTAGAGCAGCATAACTACACTGGAGCAGCATAACTACACTGGAGCAGCATAACTACACTGGAGCAGCATAACTACACTGGAGCAGCATAAACACACTGGAGCAGCATAACTACACTGGAGCAGCATAAGTACACTAGAGCAGCATAACTACACTATAGCAGCAGCATTTCTACACTTCAGCAGCGTAAATACACTTCAGCAGCGTAACTTCACTTCAGCAGCGATAACTTTTCCATAACTACACTGGAGCAGCATAACTACACTGGAGCAGCAAAACTACAATGGAGCAGCATAACTACACTGGAACAGCATAACTACACTAGAGCAGCATAACTACACTAGAGCAGCATAACTACACTAAAGCAGCATAACTACACTAAAGCAGCATAACTACACTTCAGCAGCATAACTAAACTGCAGCAAAATAACTACAATACAGCATTATAACTACACCGCAACGGCATAACTACACTGGAGCACCATAACTACACTGGAGCAGCACAACTACACTGGAGCAGCATAACTACACTGGAGCAGCATAACTACACTGGAGCAGCATAACTACGCTAGAGCAGCATAACTACGCTAGAGCAGCATAACTATGCTAAAGCAGCATAACTACACTTGAGCAGCATAACTACAAGGGAGCAAGATAACTACCCTAGAGCAGAACTACAATTGAGCAGCAGAACTACACTAGAGCAGCATTACAATTGAGCAGCATTACTACACTAGAGCAGCACTACTACACTAGAGCAGCAGCATTTCTACACTTCAGCAGCGTAACTACACTTCAGCAGCGTAACTACACTTCAGCAGCGTAACTACACTTCAGCACCATAACTACACTGGAACAGCATACCTACACTAGAGCAGCATAACTACACTACAGTAGCATAACTACACTAGAGCAGCATAACTGCAAGGGAGCAGCATAACTACACTAGAGCAGAACTACAGTTGAGCAGCATAACTACACTAGAGCAGAATAACTACACTGGAGCAGCATAACTACACTAGAGCAGCATAACTACAAGGGAGCAGCTTAACTACACTGGAGCAGCATAACTACACTAGAGCAGCAGCATAACTACACTAGAGCAGCAGCATAACTACACTAGAGCAGCAGCGTAACTACACTAGAGCAGCAGCGTAACTACACTAGAGCAGCAGCGTAACTACACTAGAGCAGCATACCTACACTTTAGCAGCATACCTACACAAGAGCAGCATACCTACACTAGAGCAGCATAACTACACTAGAGCAGCATAACTACACTAGAGCAGCATAACTACACTGGAGCAGCATAACTACACTGCAGCAGCATAACTACACTGCAGCAGCATAACTACACTGGAGCAGCATAACTACACTGGAGCAGCATAACTACATTGGAGCAGCATACCTACACTAGAGCAGCATACCTACACTAGAGCAGCATAACTACACTGGAGCAGCATAACTACACTGGAGCAGCATAACTACACTGGAGCAGCATAAGTACACTAGAGCAGCATAACTACACTAGCGTAAATACACTTCAGCACCATAACTACACTGGAGCAGCATAACTACACTGGAGCAGCATAACTACACTGGAGCAGCATAACTACAATGGAGCAGCATAACTACACTGGAACAGCATAACTACACTGGAACAGCATAACTACACTAGAGCAGCATAATTACACTAGAGCAGCATAACTACACTAAAGCAGCATAACTACACTTCAGCAGCATAACTACACTGCAGCAGCATAACTACAATACAGCATTATAACTACACCGCAACGGCATAACTACACTGGAGCACCATAACTACACTGGAGCAGCACAACTACACTGGAGCAGCACAACTACACTGGAGCAGCACAACTACACTAGAGCAGCATAACTACACTGGAGCAGCATAACTACACTGGAGCAGCATAACTACACTGGAGCAGCATAACTACACTGGAGCAGCATAACTACGCTAGAGCAGCATAACTACGCTAGAGCAGCATAACTATGCTAGAGCAGCATAACTACACTTGAGCAGCATAACTACAAGGGAGCAGCATAACTACCCTAGAGCAGAACTACAATTGAGCAGCAGAACTACACTAGAGCAGCACTAAAATTGAGCAGCATAACTACACTAGAGCAGCACTACTACACTAGAGCAGCAGCATTTCTACACTTCAGCAGCGTAACTACACTTCAGCAGCGTAACTACACTGGAACAGCATAACTACACTAGAGCAGCATAACTACACTAGAGCAGCATAACTACACTGGAGCAGCATTACTGCAAGGGAGCAGCATAACTACACTAGAGCAGAACTACAGTTGAGCAGCATAACTACACTAGAGCAGCATAACTACACTGGAGCAGCATAACTACAAGGGAGCAGCTTAAATACACTAGAGCAGCATAACTACACTAGAGCAGCATAACTACACTAGAGCAACATAACTACACTAGAGCAGCATAACTACACTAGAGCAGAACTACAGTTGAGCAGCATAACTACACTAGAGCAGCATAACTACACTGGAGCAGCATAACTACAAGGGAGCAGCTTAAATACACTAGAGCAGCATAACTACACTAGAGCAGCATACCTACACTAGAGCAGCATACCTACACTGGAGCAGCATAACTACACTGGAGCAGCATAACTACACTGGAGCAGCATAACTACACTAGAGCAGCATAACTACACTGCAGCAGTATTACTACACTGCAGCAGCATAACTAAACTAGAGCATCATAACTACAGTGGAGCATCATAACTACAGTGGAGCATCATAACTATAGTGGAGCAGCATACCTACACTGGAGCAGCATACCTACACTAGAGCAGCATAACTACAAAGGAGCAGCATAACTAAACTAGAGCAGAACTACAATTGAGCAGCATAACTACACTAGAGCAGCATAACTACACTAGAGCAGCAGCATTTATACACTGGAGCAGCATAACTACACTAGAGCAGCATAACTACACTAGAGCAGCATAATTACACTAGAGCAGCATAACTACACTTCAGCAGCATAACTACAATTCAGCAGCATAACTACACTGCAGCAGCATAACTACAATACAGCATTATAACTACACCGCAACGGCATAACTACACTGGAGCAGCATAACTACACTGGAGCAGCACAACTACACTGGAGCAGCAAAACTACACTGGAGCAGCATAACTACACTGGAGCAGCATAACTACACTGGAGCAGCATAACTACACTGGAGCAGCATAACTACACTGGAGCAGCATAACTATGCTAGAGCAGCATAACTACGCTAGAGCAGCATAACTACGCTAGAGCAGCATAACTACACTTGAGCAGCATAACTACAAGTGAGCAGCATAACTACCCTAGAGCAGAACTACAATTGAGCAGCAGAACTACACTAGAGCAGCACTAAAATTGAGCAGCATAACTACACTAGAACAGCACTACTACACTAGAGCAGCAGCATTTCTACACTTCAGCAGCGTAACTACACTTCAGCAGCGTAACAACACTTCAGCAGCGTAACTACACTTCAGCAGCGTAACTACACTTCAGCAGCGTAACTACACTAGAGCAGCATAACTACACTAGAGTAGCATAACTACAATAGAGCAGCATAACTACACTAGAGCAGCATAACTACACTTCAGCAGCATAACTACACTTCAGCAGCATAACTACACTAGAGCAGCAGCATTTCTACACTAGAGCAGCATAACTACACTGTAGCAGCGTAACTACACTGGAGCAGCATAACTACACTAGAGCAGCATAACTACACTAGAGCAGCATAACTACACTGCAGTAACATAACTACAATACAGCATTATAACTACACCGCAAAGGCATAACTACACTGGAGCAGCATAACTACACTGGAGCAGCATAACTACGGTAGAGCAGCATAACTACACTGGAGCAGCATAACTACACTGGAGCAGCATAACTACACTAGAGCAGAACTACACTTGAGCTGCATAACTACAAGGGAGCAGCATAACTACACTAGATCAGAACTACACTAGAGCAGCACAACTACACTGGAGCAGCATAACTACACTGGAGCAGCATAACTACACTGGATAAGCATAACTACACTGGAGCAGCATAAATACACTGGAGCAGCATAACTACACTGCAACAGCATAATTACACTGCAGCAGCATAACTACACTGGAGCAGCATAACTAAACTAGAGCATCATAACTACAAGGGAGCAGCATAACTACACTAGAGCAGAACTACAATTGAGAAGCATAACTACACTAGAGCAGCACTAAAATTGAGCAGCATAACTACACTAGAACAGCACTACTACACTAGAGCAGCAGCATTTCTACACTTCAGCAGCGTAACTACACTTCAGCAGCGTAACAACACTTCAGCAGCGTAACTACACTTCAGCAGCGTAACTACACTTCAGCAGCGTAACTACACTTCAGCAGCGTAACTACACTAGAGCAGCATAACTACACTAGAGTAGCATAACTACACTAGAGCAGCATAACTACACTAGAGCAGCATAACTACATTTCAGCAGCATAACTACACTAGAGTAGCATAACTACACTAGAGCAGCATAACTACACTAGAGCAGCATAACTACACTTCAGCAGCATAACTACACTTCAGCAGCATAAATACACTAGAGCAGCAGCATTTCTACACTAGAGCAGCATAACTACACTGTAGCAGCGTAACTACACTGGAGCAGCATAACTACACTAGAGCAGCATAACTACACTAGAGCAGCATAACTACACTGCAGTAGCATAACTACAATACAGCATTATAACTACACCGCAAAGGCATAACTACACTGGAGCAGCATAACTACACTGGAGCAGCATAACTACGGTAGAGCAGCATAACTACACTGGAGCAGCATAACTACACTGGAGCAGCATAACTACACTAGAGCAGAACTACACTTGAGCTGCATAACTACAAGGGAGCAGCATAACTACACTAGATCAGAAATACACTAGAGCAGCACAACTACACTGGAGCAGCATAACTACACTGGAGCAGCATAACTACACTGGATAAGCATAACTACACTGGAGCAGCATAAATACACTGGAGCAGCATAACTACACTGCAACAGCATAATTACACTGCAGCAGCATAACTACACTGGACCAGCATAACTACACTGGAGCAGCATAACTACATTGGAGCAGCATAACTACACTAGAGCAGCATACCTACACTAGAGCAGCATAACTACACTGGAGCAGCATAACTACACTGGAGCAGCATAACTACACTGGAGCAGCATAAACACACTGGAGCAGCATAACTACACTGGAGCAGCATAAGTACACTAGAGCAGCATAACTACACTAGAGCAGCAGCATTTCTACACTTCAGCAGCGTAAATACACTTCAGCAGCGTAACTACACTTCAGCAGCGTAACTACACTTCAGCAGCATAACTAAACTGCAGCAAAATAACTACAATACAGCATTATAACTACACCGCAACGGCATAACTACACTGGAGCACCATAACTACACTGGAGCAGCACAACTACACTAGAGCAGCATAACTACACTGGAGCAGCATAACTACACTGGAGCAGCATAACTACACTGGAGCAGCATAACTACACTAAAGCAGCATAACTACACTAAAGCAGCATAACTACACTTCAGCAGCATAACTAAACTGCAGCAAAATAACTACAATACAGCATTATAACTACACCGCAACGGCATAACTACACTGGAGCACCATAACTACACTGGAGCAGCACAACTACACTAGAGCAGCATAACTACACTGGAGCAGCATAACTACACTGGAGCAGCATAACTACACTGGAGCAGCATAACTACGCTAGAGCAGCATAACTACGCTAGAGCAGCATAACTACACTTGAGCAGCATAACTACAAGGGAGCAAGATAACTACCCTAGAGCAGAACTACAATTGAGCAGCAGAACTACACTAGAGCAGCATTACAATTGATCAGCATTACTACACTAGAGCAGCACTACTACACTAGAGCAGCAGCATTTCTACACTTCAGCAGCGTAACTACACTTCAGCAGCGTAACTACATTTCAGCAGCGTAACTACACTTCAGCACCATAACTACACTGGAACAGCATACCTACACTAGAGCAGCATAACTACACTACAGTAGCATAACTACACTAGAGCAGCATAACTGCAAGGGAGCAGCATAACTACACTAGAGCAGAACTACAGTTGAGCAGCATAACTACACTAGAGCAGAATAACTACACTGGAGCAGCATAACTACACTAGAGCAGCATAACTACAAGGGAGCAGCTTAACTACACTAGAGCAGCAGCATAACTACACTAGAGCAGCAGCATAACTACACTAGAGCAGCAGCATAACTACACTAGAGCAGCAGCGTAACTACACTAGAGCAGCAGCGTAACTACACTAGAGCAGCAGCGTAACTACACTAGAGCAGCATACCTACACAAGAGCAGCATACCTACACAAGAGCAGCATACCTACACTAGAGCAGCATAACTACACTAGAGCAGCATAACTACACTAGAGCAGCATAACTACACTGGAGCAGCATAACTACACTGCAGCAGCATAAAGACACTGCAGCAGCATAACTACACTGGAGCAGCATATCTAAACTAGAGCATCATAACTACAGTGGAGCATCATAACTACAGTGGAGCATCATAACTACAGTGGAGCAGCATACCTACACTGGAGCAGCATACCTACACTGGAGCAGCATACCTACACTAGAGCAGCATATCTACAAGGGAGCAGCATAACTAAACTAGAGCAGAACTACAATTGAGCAGCATAACTACACTTCAACAGTGTAACCACACTGGAGCAGCATAACTACACTGGAGCAGCATAACTACACTGGAGCAGCATAACTACACTGGAGCAGCATAACTACATTGGAGCAGCATACCTACACTAGAGCAGCATACCTACACTAGAGCAGCATAACTACACTGGAGCAGCATAACTACACTGGAGCAGCATAACTACACTGGAGCAGCATAAGTACACTAGAGCAGCATAACTACACTAGCGTAAATACACTTCAGCACCATAACTACACTGGAGCAGCATAACTACACTGGAGCAGCATAACTACAATGGAGCAGCATAACTACACTGGAACAGCATAACTACACTGGAACAGCATAACTACACTAGAGCAGCATAATTACACTAGAGCATTATAACTACACTAAAGCAGCATAACTACACTTCAGCAGCATAACTACACTGCAGCAGCATAACTACAATACAGCATTATAACTACACCGCAACGGCATAACTACACTGGAGCACCATAACTACACTGGAGGAGCACAACTACACTGGAGCAGCACAACTACACTGGAGCAGCACAACTCCACTAGAGCAGCATAACTACACTGGAGCAGCATAACTACACTGGAGCAGCATAACTACACTGGAGCAGCATTACTACACTGGAGCAGCATAACTACGCTAGAGCAGCATAACTACACTTGAGCAGCATAACTACAAGGGAGCAGCATAACTACCCTAGAGCAGAACTACAATTGAGCAGCAGAACTACACTAGAGCAGCACTAAAATTGAGCAGCATAACTACACTAGAGCAGCACTACTACACTAGAGCAGCAGCATTTCTACACTTCAGCAGCGTAACTACACTTCAGCAGCGTAACTACACTGGAACAGCATAACTACACTAGAGCAGCATAACTACACTAGAGCAGCATAACTACACTGGAGCAGCATTACTGCAAGGGAGCAGCATAACTACACTAGAGCAGAACTACAGTTGAGCAGCATAACTACACTAGAGCAGCATAACTACACTGGAGCAGCATAACTACAAGGGAGCAGCTTAAATACACTAGAGCAGCATAACTACACTAGAGCAGCATAACTACACTAGAGCAACATAACTACACTAGAGCAGCATAACTACACTAGAGCAGAACTACAGTTGAGCAGCATAACTACACTAGAGCAGCATAACTACACTGGAGCAGCATAACCACACTGGATCAGCATAACCACACTGGAGCATTATAACTACACTGGAGCAGCATAACTACACTGGAGCAGCATAACTACACTAGAGCAGCATAACTACACTGCAGCGGCATAACTACACCGGAGCAGCATAACTTCACTGGAGCAGCATAACTACAATACAGCATTATAACTACACCACAGAGGCATAACTTCACTGGAGCAGCATAACTACACTGGATCAGCATTTCTACACTGGAGCAGCGTAACTACACTAGAGCAGAACTACACTTGAGCTGCATAACTACAAGGGAGCAGCATAACTACACTAGATCAGAACTACACTAGAGCAGCACAACTACACTGGAGCAGCATAACTATGCTGGAGCAGCATAACTACGCTAGAGCAGCATAACTACACTAGAGCAGCATAACTACACTGGATCAGCATAACTACACTGGATCAGCATAACTACACTGGATCAGCATAACTACACTGCAACCATTGTGTGTCAGTCAGCCGCAGTTGAAATGCACCTATTGTAATCAATGAGCCTTTCTATGCTGGCCGCTGTACAAAACAGTACAACAATATTGTCACGATCGTCAGGGAGAGACCAATGCGCAGCGTGATGAATGAACATGTTTACTTTATTAAATAAAGCACAACCAAAACAACAAACGACTCGTAACGTCCACGGTGACAATGACCGAACACGGAACAAAAACCCACAAACACAAAGTGAAAAACAGACAGTTAAATATGGCTCCCAATCAGAGACATCCAGCCAACAGCTGACACTCGTTGCCTCTGATTGGGAGTCACTCAGGCAAAACATAGAAAACAACAAACCAGAACCCCCAACATAGAAATAAACCACATAGAATGAACACACCCTGGCTCAACATATAGAGTCCCAGAGCCAGGGTGTGACAGTACCCCCCCCTAAAGGCGCGGACTGCGACCGCGCCTCAACCAGAGAAAAATAGGGGAGGGCTGGGTGGGCACTCCTCCTCGGCGGCGGTTCTGGCTCCGGGCTTGCCCACCACCCTCCAATAAACCCCCCCATAGCGCCCCTGGTCCGGTCTGGCCCCGCTGGCTGGAGCTGACCTGGACGTAGCAGGAGCGGATAGCTTCAGCTCCGTTGGGGAGCAATAAAGCGGTACCTGATTTGGCACCGATGACCCAGGCACGGGTTGTGCCGGACTGACGACGCGCACCCCAGGCTTGGTGCGTGAGGCAGGAAAGGACCGGACCTGGCTGTCGATGCGCACCCCTGGCTTGGTGCGTGGAGCAGCGACGGGCCGGACCGGGCAGACGATACGCACCCCTGGCTTGGTGCGTGGAGCAGGAACGGGCCTCACCGGACTGATAACTCGCACCCCTGGCTTGGTGCGTGGAGCAGCAACGGGCCGGACCGGGCTGACGATGCGCACCCCTGGCTTGGTACGTGGAGCCGGAACGGGCCTCACCGGACAGACGAAGCACACCACTGGCTTGGTGCGTGGAGGAGGAACGGGCCTTACCAGGCTGACGACGCACACCATAGGCTTGGTGCGTGGAGCAGGGACAGGCCGGACTGGGCTGACGAAGCGCACCACTGACTTGGTGCGGGGGGCAGGAACGGGCCGAGCCGGGCTGACGAAGCGCACCACTGACTTGGTGCGGGGAGCAGGAACGGGCCGAGCCGGGCTGACGAAGCGCACCACTGACTTGGTGCGGGGAGCAGGAACAGACCGGACCGTACTGGGGACACACACCACTGGCCCTACACCGGGATCTGGAACGGGCCGGACCGGACTGGTAACACACCCCAGTACCTCTCGCCGTGCCTCTCTACCTTCCATCCCCTCTTCGACCAGTGGCCCCCGTAACCTGGCGGCCTCCTCTGCCAACCCGCTGGACCGCTCTATCGCGGCCTCCTGCTGCCCCGACGTCGTGAGCCCCCCCCTAAAAATTTTCTGGGGGTCTCTCCTCCCCGTGGGCCAGGCCTCTATCGTTCTCGCCCAACTCTCGCTCTTCTGCCCCCAATTCCAGCCATTCTGCTCTTCATTAGGCTTGACCCAGTCTAGACTCTTCCTCCACTGTTCCCAAGTCCATCCACTCTGCTCTTTACAAGGCTGGACCCAGTCGAGGTTGCCACGGAGATCTGCAAGCGATTCCCCTGGCGATGGCTCCTGGACACGCTGCTTGGTCCAGTTTTGGTGGGTTTTTCTGTCACGATCGTCAGGGAGAGACCAATGCGCAGCGTGATGAATGAACATGTTTACTTTATTAAATAAAGCACAACCAAAACAACAAACGACTCGTAACGTCCACGGTGACAATGACCGAACACGGAACAAAAACCCACAAACACAAAGTGAAAAACAGACAGTTAAATATGGCTCCCAATCAGAGACAACCAGCCAACAGCTGACACTCGTTGCCTCTGATTGGGAGTCACTCAGGCAAAACATAGAAAACAACAAACCAGAACCCCCAACATAGAAATAAACCACATAGAATGAACACACCCTGGCTCAACATATAGAGTCCCAGAGCCAGGGTGTGACAAATATAGGCCTACTGTATAACTGGAACTCCATCTATTTGATAGTACACAGCAAATGCAACCCGGCAGTGAAATGTATAGATTTCAAAATAATAAATCATCTTCACAGTTTAATTTCAGGCCACCCAAACATTTCTGTTTACTTAAGATATTTTTCTATTTGGACTTGCTGTTCTCTCTCATAAAGCATTTCCAAGACCAAGGCTGAGTGAAACAAAAGAATACAGGAAGGAAAATATATCACCCGTCCAAACTGTAATTCAGACAGTCAGGGGAGCAAGTGAACACAAAGCTCATTTGGGAGACATTTCGCTGTCACTAGATATGGACTCTTTATCAAATTGTGACTGACAAACACATCTCATATTCAGGCTTTCGTGCTCTCCAGACTCCCTGGAGGAAACGTCTTGATGTCCTCCTCTCTGCCTGTCTGAATGATGATATCTAAATCTCAGCACAGCTGCCCTGCCAGAGACAATAAGAGAGCCACAGAGAGGGATCAAGAGTGGTAGAGACAACTTCTGCCACACTTGGGACATTCACAAGACTCATTCAGAGACCAGTGTAAGATATGTGCATAGTTGTGAGCCCCCTGAATTTCTCTAACCAGAGGTTGAGCCTCCCTACTTAAGCTTGGACAGCACAGGATCCACATACCACTGGGTAATGTAGTTCATTGTTTGGAGGGTGGCACCATTCCAAGACTAAAAGGTTATTTAAGACCTTGGGAGAATGTTGTATAATATAAAGAGTAAGATTATTCTTAGTGCCCTCAGTCCTCCCAACAATAGGTGTGACTTTGTAGTGGTGTTGTTAGAGAGGGGTAAAGATACAGATTTTTGTTCGGGCGCCAGGCAGGTATTTACACTGCCGATATGAGAAGTGTAGGAGAGAGAGAGTACCACTACCAGACACACTCACATCAGCAAAAGAGACTGCCTATCTCAGGGATGGCCAATTTTGATGGGGGTGGGGGCCACAAAGAATCTGAACTCATCATGAGGAGCCGCAGTTGCTTGCGGGTCTGTATACCCACATCCATACACCCGAGCAGTTGCCCATCCCTGGCCTAGAGTGTAGCCTGTTTACCAGATAGCCAGTGGAGAGAAAGAAGAAGGCACACCATATAACCACCAGTCACAGCACAGGGCTAACCCAACCAATAATACCTCATACAATAATAATGATAGAGCAAGTCAGAGGTGACTTCATAGATGCAACAGACAAAGAACCCAGTCATCAACATTAGTTGCAATAATCTGTAATAATCTTCATTCACAGAGAGAAGAGTGAGTTGGTACATTAATGTATTAATGTGTGTGTGTGTGTGTGTGTGTGTGTGTGTGTGTGTGTGTGTGTGTGTGTGTGTGTGTGTGTGGTCCAAAACAAAAAAGGCCTTTAAATGTCCCAAAGTCTCTTAGGCTAATAGACAATAATCCCACAAAAAATCTATTCAGTTAAAAAAGATCATTTAAAAAACGATATCCTCAAAACGCACACTCCCTTTAACACAAAGGTCAATCACAATGCATTTACAGTTACCAACCTCACTGAACAGAAGAGAGCGCAGCACAATGAGAGAAGTTGCTTCAGTGGAAACCACTGACGGGAGAGAGAGAAAAAGAAAAAGAAAGAGAGAGGGGGGAGGGTCTTAGCTGTTATAGGCCTACTCCAGGCTCACAGTTGCACTCGTTCGTCTGACTCCCACTTTGGTTTGTTTGACAAAGCTTTGCAACAATGTTGCTAGTAATCCAGGAGATGAAAGGATTGAACGGCCACAACAGGTTCTAAACATGTTGGGAGTAGAGCGATAACACAGGCGATCTAACTTAGAACTGTTATAAGCTAAGCATGCCGAAAATGACCAAGGCTTCTGCAATGACCTGTGATACCATCCAGCCATTCGCAGAAAGCACTGAACAGCCTTCAGGGAGGTGGGAACTGGGAACTCCTGCAACTTTGGCTGGATCTGCATGGATATTTTCTGCATTGACCACATTACAAAGGAACTTAAATTCTGTCAAGCAGAAATGACACTTCAAGTTCAGGGTCAAACCAGCAGCCTTTAGTCTGTCGAAGATGGACTGTATGTCTTGCAGATGAGCAGAGACAGGAGTAGATTATGATGTCATCCAGGTACACAAGACAACTCTTTCCCTTCAGGTCTCCCAGGACAGTCTCCATCAGCCTTTGAAAGGTTGCTGGAGCATTCTTCAAACCAAAAGGCATGACCTTGAAGGAGTACAAACAAGCAGGAGTGACGAAGGCAGTCTTGTCCTGGCTGGCGGGGTCCATTGCCACCTGCCAATATCCGCTGTTCAGATCCACATTACTGAAGATGGTGGCTCCCTGCCAGAGATTCTAGTATGTCATTGATGTTCGGTAGAGGGTAGGCATCACTTTATGTAGTCCAAAAATAACTGATATCCACCATCTTTCTTTGGAATCAGGACAACTGGAGAAGCCCACCCGGAAAAAGAAGGTTACACAAAGCCATTAGCCAACCTGCTCTGGAACTGTTAATTGAGAATTGCCAGTTTGGCAGGGGGACAGCCTGTAGGGATTTCATGCCAGGTGTCGATTTTAATGTTTGAAGACTGTGGTTCGGCCGGGTGTAAGTGTACAGACCTCACCGTTCATCTCCAACAACTCGTCATCTGACAGTAATCAGTGAGAGCCGGGTTGTCTGTCTTCACTGGTGGAACTTGTTTTTGTCTCCGTCTTTGTCTTTTCTTTGTATTTTTTGTGTCTTTCTCATCGTCTTTGTCTTTGTCTTGTCCTTGCCGGGACTCTGGATGGGTTGTAGGCTCCAGCCAAAAAATCAGTGCATTGCCAGGTTGAAATGGATGAGGCAGGGAAGTGTCACAGCCCAGCCGATAGGATGGTTCGGACATCAAAATGGTCCACTGAAGAACATGAAGTCCAGGCCAAGGATCACGGCAAACGCAAGGCCTGGATCTGGAAGAATAGCCAGAGGAAGGGTCATTATCTCATCATGCAGCTTTATCTCCATATCAGTCCAACCCAAGGGATTGATTGGGTCTCCATTGGCCAAGTACAATGGTCCTTTCTCCCAGGTTCGAAGCTTCTCATGCGGTAAGGCTATCTTTCTCCACAGAGGCTCCTGCATCAGGGTGTAAGTTGCTCTGGTGTCCATTATGGCCTTCCCTTTCCAGTTCTGAACAGTCAGGGGAACCAGCAGTTGTTGAGGAATAGGAATAAGACAGCTGGGCGAGGTGGTGTTACCTGAAGGCTTCATGTATGGCATTGAGGCCAACCCAACTGAATGCAAGGCACCACGCCTGTCTTGACTGTCTGTCATCTGCCCTTTCTGAACTTTTTCAGGCCATAGCGAGGGCAGGAACCTGGGGGATGTTGGGCCTTACATCTCCAGCACATCACCAGGCCTTTGTCTTGGTTCTTGGGTATGCCAGGGCTCCAGAAGAGTTGTTGGGATACCGGGTTGAGGGAACAGGATTTAGAAATTGAGAAGGACTGGGAAGACCACCTCCAAACTGTGTCCCGAGTCGCAGCAGATCCTCCATGTTTTGAACACATTCGCGAATTTCGCTGGCAAGACTGGGAACAATGTTCTTGAGAATGAGTTTGACCATCTCCTGCTCAGTAATGTCAGCCTTCCATCTCCTACGTAGAACTCAGAAAAAGAAGGCAAAGTCCCGTATTGGCTCAGATTCACCCTGGACTCTGGTACGAACCCGTTCCGCCAGTTCATCCTCATAGTCCTAACAGAGGAAGGTTGAGAAGAAGAGTTTCTGAAACTCCTCCCAGGTTGACACCTTGTCACGGGCTATCTCCAACCAGTCTGTTGCTGTACCATGGAGAACACTACGGAGGGTGGCAAGAACCTCCAGGTCAGTAAGGGGCTGGAAAGAAAGGAAATCATTACATTTAGATAAGAAAAACAGAGCATCAACCTCTGGGCTGTCAACATTGGGGGAAAGGACCTTGATAGGGAGGGAGCTCTCTAAGAGGCGTGACAGTGACAGGGGGTCTTAGTGAAACTGGAGTTCTATTGTTCAGTGTCTTCAGAGGGTTTTTTCCAGCGCTAACTGTTCCTATTCCCTTAATGGCAGAGCCATTTGCAGAGGTAAAGGAAGGTGCAGAGGGTATGTCCAGAAGGGAGACACACTGAATCACTTCCTGGTGTAGCTCCTCCAGTTGCAGGTCTTGGGCCTTCTGTGCTTTTTTTCCAGAGGTCTCCTTTTGCGATTGTTCAATCATAAATCGCATTTCCCCTGTCAGAAAGTTATTCATGTCCTCCATAACGTCTTTCAAGTGAGCACACACTTCCTTCACAACAAAGGCTGACTCCTCTGCTCCCTGTTTCTTTTCCCCGCTCAAGACAGGTCATGACTAGATTATGGTATTTACACTGCCAATATGAAAAGCGTAAGAGAGAGAGAGTACTGCTACCAGACATACACACACACATCAGCATAAGAGACTGCCTAGAGTGTAGCCTGTCTACCAGATAGCCAGTGAAGAGAAAGGAGAAGGCACACCATATAACCACCAGTCACAGCACAGGGCTAACCCAACCAATAATACCTCATACAATAATAATGATAGAGCAAGTCAGAGGTGACTTCATAGATGCAACAGACAAAGAACCCCGTCATCAACATTAGTTTATTTGCAATAATCTCTATTATTTCACAGAGAGAAGAGTGAGTTGGTACATGAATGTATTAGTGTGTGTGTGTGTGTGTGTGTGTGTGTGTGTGTGTGTGTGTGTGTGTGTGTGTGTGTAGTCCAAAACAAAAAAGGCCTTTATATTCAGTTGAAATAATCCAAATTAAACAATATTCTCAAACGCAAATGTCAATCACATTGCATTTACAGTTCCCAACCCAGAGCAATGAGAGAAGTTGCTTCAGTGGAAAGCACTGACAGGAGAGAGAAAAAGAGAACGAAAGAGAGAGGGGGGAGGGTCTTAGCTGTTATAGGCCTACTCTAGGCTCACAGTTGCACTCATTCGTCTGACTCCCACTTTGGTTTGTTTGACAAAGCTTCGCAACAATGTTGCTAGTAATCCATGAGATAAAGAGTCAAAATTCACCCAAGGCTGAAAAACGGCAATAGAACGTTGGCTAAGCTGGAACACTAGAGCAAGCCCATAGCAAATTAATTGAATCGAACGTTCGCAGAACCTATTTTGACTCTAATTATGCTTAGAATTCCATTTCGCCTAAATGGCACCAAAAAACCTTTTCATTTCACCACTACAATCTGTGCTTAGGACGAAACTGAAAAATAACTACTTGTGTAGAAAGTAAACATCCACACCTGGATGGTGTCAACTGTGCTTATGTCTGCATAATGAGGAAGTAGGAAAGAAATTGCAACTTCTGACTATTTCTGGTCTAGCGATCGATGACAACGGAGTAAGCTGCCCAGCCTTACATAATTAGAAAGAGGAGATTGTCGTGATTAAAATGGTGTCCTACTTGAAAAAAATCTAAATATAAACATTGCGAGATATTTGGCAAAATATACCAGCATGCCTCTCCATAGGAAAACAATGGGGAGAGCTCAGTGTTCCAAGGGCAAAAAGTATGTCAAGGCCTAGTGTTTGACGACAACGGAGTACGCTGCCCAGCTTTACATTATTAGAAAGAGGAGATTCTCATGATTAAAATGGTGCCCGACTTGAAAAAATCTAAATATACACAATGCGAAATAGACAGACATACCTATATTTCCCCTATAGCAAACAATGGGACAACCTCAGAGTTCCATGAGTAATTTCTTGTTGTTGTTGATGTTTTAACTACCAGCAATTAGTTCAACCTGGGCTGGTCTCATTGCCAACAATAGTGAAGCAGGCATTGCGACGTAGAACAATGGGCTAGGAATAAAACATTCGGAAGACGAGTTGGTGACACGGTGCTCAGTTGGGCTCCCGAGTGGCGCAGCGGTCTAAGGCACTGCATCTCAGTGCTTGAGGCGTCACTACAGACCCCCTGGGTAAATTCCAGGCTGTATCACAACCGGCCGTGATTGGGAGTCCCATAGGGCAGCGCACAATTGGCCCAGCGTCGTCCGGGTTTGGCCGGTGTAGGCCGTCATTGTAAATAAGAATTTGTTCTTAACTGACTTGCCTAGTTAAATAAAGGTTAAAAAATAGAACAAATAGGAGCTGGCTGGGTGAAAAATGCCCTAAAAATAAGGCCTGTTTTTTCGTGATTACTTCAAAACTACGGCAAGCAGCTGGGACATATGGTAATATTATGAAACTGGGCTCTGCTGCGGACGCAATTAACTAGTTTTTATCAGAAAAAAGCATTGTTAAAAATGTAATGTGTCCAGCCTAGAAAGGGTAGAATGGCCACAACTGGTTCCAAACACGTCATGAGTAGAGCAATAACACAGGCGATCTAACTTCAAACTTTTGTAAGCTAAGCACGCTGAAAATGACCAAGGCTTCTGCAGTGAGTTGCACACACATTTAAACTGCCACGCCGACCGAGAGCCCTCACACACAGGTAGGATAGCTGTATTTTACTTCCTTCTTCCTGACAGCTGGTGCGCTCTTAAAGTGGCAGCGCACGGTGTAGGCTCCGTGCAGGATTTAGCCACAACTTTATGGATTATCGCATGAAACGGTGGGAGTCCTCAGCCACTGAAGCGTGTTGTTGCTCCTCTGAGATTTTGTCTCAGATTCTATTTTAGAATAGAAATGGAGTATAATCATTTTTGCCTTCTGAGGAGGGAATTCTGTACAGGCATCTATAGGGTACACACACATAAAAGCAGTACACAAATAAACACTATGGTTAGGCCTAAATTAATACATAATAACTTCATTGGGGATTCTTGTTACGGACTGTTTCTGTAGAATTATACTTGGAAAACCTAATAAACATTAGACCGAGTTAGGGAAACACTGGGTTAGAGGGAAAATGAACATGAAGACATTTTTCTCTTGTTATTGCACACATTTCCACATATATTTCTACAGCATTCTGTATATCTGTCCTCCCTTATGCTCTGAACAGATTCATAAATCACATGTCCATCATCATCATCATATTCCCCAAAACAGGTGGTGAATTCACTATTAAGTTCTATGCATAACCCCCAATGCCTTATCTGTGAGCTTTGAGACTCTTAACACAAGGATGGTTCCCAGGCTGCAGTGCAAGGTGTTAAAGAGCTCATGAGGTTGAAGAGTGTCAAACACAACTGGGAGGCTAATTATTGTGGGTGTGGAGAGGCAGAATGGCCTTGTTGTTTATACCTCCTGGAGGGAGACACTCATTCGGTCAGTCCCACAAGTGGCCTACCCACAAACAGGAAGTGTTTTGTCGTTTTTCTTTGTACCCTCTGGCCCACTTGCCTGTGCGTATGGACACATACAGACATACACTCTTGCGTGCACACACACGCAAATTACAAGCAGGCTTCTCTTCCTAGAGACCAGTGCCTCGTTTTCCAGTTGCGATGTAACTTAAGCATTACGGTGATCGTACCAGATGCATCGTTATTTACGAGCCAACTTTTTAAGAGTGTATCCCAAACAAGCACGTAGAGAAAATGTTGGCATTGTGCATCGTTAGACCATGTGTTGATGCTGATAGGATCAAAAGAAAAGCAGCGCTGCTCTCGGATCAGCATTCTCCATTCACATCTTACCATAGCATTAGAATTATTCCACAAAACGGATGACAGATCAGCTCCTAGAGAGATATTACGGAATAATGCACCAAATCACAGAATGGGCACGCTGTCATCATGAAACACAAAACAATTACAAACAGTAGCCTAGTTGCAAAATAGAACTCAATTGATTTCAATATGATTGAAATAGCCTATATAAGCCACAGGTGGCCGGTGGTACCTGAATTGGGGAAGATGGGCTCATAGTAATGGCTGGGACGGAATAAATTGAATTATATAGAACACATCAAACACATGGTTATTCTGAGGTTATATCTTCCCCTCAGCAGCCTCCTGTGATATTGTCCCATGTAGCCTATGTATATTTTAATGCAGACATCTCGGGTTTTCATTTGATGCATAATTTTATCCTTCACTTGTTTGTATCAATTGCAAATACTTTGGCAACTTTGTTTTTTGTAGTCAAATTTGTTCTGAAGTTATCGGCAGTCACGGTCAGACAGATAGAATCAAGATGTTTAAGCTATGTTTAGCGGAGAACTTCTGTAAATAAAGTGAAGTAGAAGGGCAAAAAAGCATCTAACGATGCACTATGCCTGCTCTACGGGTGGTCTGGATCCCTTGTAGATGTGCGAAGGTTTTTAAGAGCCACATTACTAACGAAGGCTCTGGGAAACAGTTTGGCTACAAAAGATACATCGTAAGATGGTTCTAACGATGATCTTAACGCTACGAAGCCTCTGGGAAAGGAGGCCCTGATGGTTTTAGACTAAATCTGAGTCATGCTGATCGTTTCCTATTGTTTCTTGGCATCTTATTAGCACAACTGCTATTCCGAAGGAGCATTTTTAGTCAGTATATTGGCCAAAAGCCATGAATTTTGCAAAGTCTATATATAACCGGTCAAAGTCTGTTTACCTCTTAATAAAGTAAATCTGAGACCATGCCTTTGCCTCTGCTATGCCAGATGGACATAGCAAGCAACCTGACTGTTTCCTTTGGAATGTGACGATAGCTGTAGCTTCTGTAACATTCTGGAGCAGTGTGCTCCCTTTCTGTCTTCATAATGGCATAGTTAGCAGTTTCACTTTTCACTTTATAAGATCTTACATCAGTGTGTTGCTACAATGACTGCCATTGCTATACAATTCAGTGCAGTCATGCATTTTAGCACTTCAATTTACTGTACATTTACACACAGCTGTAGAATAAATCTTCACTTAGGAGGTAGAAATTTAATTTACATGCTGTTTTCAAAATGTTCCTCTCAGAGACATTTTCCATCAAGCAACACCCACATACATCAACCTTCTCTGTTTATGTTTTAATAGGACATTTGAGATACTATTGGAGTCCAGAGCTTAGACTGTCGCATCATATGACGCGCTGCAACTAATGCAACCGACAAATGGGCATATCACAGATCCCAGTTTCATAGCGATCCTCCTATAGAAACAAGCAGCCGCTGTCAGATGTCCAGCTACAGCCGTGGTAAAATGTGTCTGTCGCAATACAGCAGGGAACAATGTGTGATGAAGACAGAAGGCGGTCCGGCTTGTGTTGAAGCTCCAGGAGTGGGTGGTGAGGGGGGTGTTACGGAGTCTAGTTGATAGGTAATCGACTAGTTGGACTGTTCCCCAGACTCCAGGCGTAGGGATTTGTACAAGGCTTAACAAGGCTATTGAACTGAACATTGGTGTCTGTCTTTATTCCTTAATCCAACATATCATACAGAAACATGGTATCAGAAGTGGCTCGGAAAACACACGTTTGTTATTTTTGTAGCTAAGTACAGTATAGGCGCAGTTACGTTCCATATGCGAACACAAGCCGTTTCCTACTCACAACACTGATCAACTCGTGTTAGCTGGCTAGCTAGCATCACTACCTACCTCCATGACTGAAGACAAAGAAATCTCCTATTCCATTGCTATGGCAGCGAACATTCCGCCACCAAATCACATGGTTCTCACAGGGGACTGGAATACTAATTGGGACAACTTCAGGGATGAATTCGAGGACTATGCGCTGGCGACCGGTCTACATGAGAAACCCAACGAGGTACAAGCGGCAACTCTGAGGAGTTTAATGGGCAGCGAATGCAGGCATATCTACCGGCACAATCTCACCCTCACGGCACGACAACAGTGTGATGCAAAGGCTATATTGGATGCATTGGAGAATTACTTCAAACCCGCCAGAAACGTAATTTACGAGCGGTTCGTTTTCGGAAGCTGCAAACAGGAAGAGGGTGAGTCAGTACACAACTTTGTAACCCGTTTGAGAGAGAAATCCGCCACTTGTGAATACGGGGGATTGAAAGATGAACTGATTCGTGACAAAATAGTACTGGGAATTGCAAATGAGAATACGCGCCGGCGTCTACTGAGAGAGAGAGGCTTAACATTAGCAACTGCCATCGAAATGTGCCGCACTGCTGAAGTCACTGACATGAGAATGAGAGCAATGGAAACGGAAACCCCACGCTCCGACGTTGATACTGTTCACGCTGTTGCTAGGCAGACATTCAGACAAAACCAATCGAGGCAGAGTAATTCACCACGAACGGTGAACACAGAGAGCCCCGTAGCATGTAAATACTGTGGGAATACACACACACGTGGCAAAGAGCACTGCCCGGCCTATGGAAAACCATGCAGAGCTTGTGGAACTAATAATCACTTTGCAAAAGTGTGTCTCAAAAAGCAAAAGAAGGGTGAGTGAGGGCAAGATTCACTGTGTTGATGATGTTACTCAATGTTCAGAGCTGAACAGTGAAAGTGACATTTACATGCATGAATCCATTGGGGCTGTACACTCAAGAGGGAAGAAATGGTTTGTGACACTACGATTACACAACAAGCAACAACAATGTCAACTGGATTCGGGTGCTACATGCAACGTAATGAGCTACAAAGACAAAATCAATCTGGCACCTGACACACATCTATTTCCCAGCGATACTAGACTAAAGCTGTACTCAGGAGAACTAATGAGCTCTATGGGCACCTTTGAGACCGAATGTGTTATTCGGGGACGCAAACACAAGCTGGAGTTCGAGATTGTGAAAACCAGTCAAAATCCTCTCCTCTCAGGCTCTACATGCGAACGCCTGGGACTGATGCAGTTCACTGTACCAAATGACCTGCACATTGTGGATCATGTCCAGCATGGACCCCTGTCCAAAGAACAACTACTCAGCAGATATGACGATGTATTCAACATGCCCGTTGAATCAGTGCCTGGGGAGGTACACTTTGAAGTGGATGAGAGCATTACTCCAGTCCAGTGTGCTCCTCGCAATGTGCCCATTGCAATGAAAGTGGCTGTGAAGGCCCAGCTGGACAAGTATGAGGCCGATGGCCACATGACATCTGTGACTGAACCAACTGACTGGATCAGCAATATGGTCATAGTGAAAAAAACCAGAGAAGCTGAGGGTCTGCATCGACCCAAAGCATCTGAACCAAGCACTGAAACGATCCCACTACATCATGCCGACACTAGAGGATGTCCTCTATAAGCTTCCCAAGGCCAGGATTTTCACCTTGGTGGATGCCCGAGATGCATTCCTTCAATGCAAGCTGGACGAAGAAAGCAGCTTCATGACTACCTTCTGGACCCCCTGGGGTCGGAAACGCTGGCTCAAGCTCCCGTTTGGTGTCTCAGTGGCGCCTGAGGTATACCAACGCAAGCAGCACGAGTTACTGGCTGGGCTCAAGGGCATTGAACCCATCGCCGATGATATCCTGATCGTAGGCTGTGGTGAAACAGACGAAGAAGCAGAACACGACCACGATGTGAAGCTCCTGGCACTGATGGAGCGGTGCCGATCAGTTAAGCTTCGTCTTGGCCTGAAGAAGCTGCAGTTCAAGGTGAAAGACGTCCACTTCCATGGCCACATTCTCTCGGCAAAAGGCCTGAAGCCGGACCCAGACAAGGTCCAAGCGATCCTCGACATGCCAAACCCGTCTGATGCAAAAGGAGTACAGCGTCTCATCGGCTTTGCAAACTATCTTGCAAAGTTCATGCCACACCTATCAGCAGTCTGTGAGCCTCTGCGCCGGTTGCTGGACAAAGATACACCATGGCACTGGCTACCCAAGCACGAGGCCGCAGTGCAGGAGATGAAATCTCTGGCTTCATCCATGCCAGTGTTGCGCTACTACGACGTCACGAAGCCTGTCACAATCCAGAGCGACTCTAGCCAAAGGGGACTTGGATGCTGCCTTATGCAGGAAGGCCAGCCCGTTGCGTTTGCCTCGAGAGCGCTCACCCCCACCGAACAAAACTATGCACAAATTGAGAAAGAGTGCCTCAGCATCGTCTTCTCCTGCCAGCGATTCCATCACTACTTATATGGTCGAGAGCTGGTCACCGCTGAAACTGACCACAAACCACTCATTGCCATATTCAGTAAACCTCTCTCAACGCGCCCAAGAGGCTTCAAAGTATGCTCCTGACTCTGCAAAACTACAGCCTGAAGGTCATTTACAAGCCAGGACCTGAGATGTACATCAGCGACACACTGAGCAGGGCAACAGCACAATGTACAGGTAGAGGCACTGCCTATCAGCGGCAGGCCATCTGTTCGCTACAGCAGGAACAACAAGATGTTCAACAGATCAATCAGGCAGACTACTTAAACGTGACAGATCACCGCCTAGCCCAGATCAGGCAACATACTGACAAGGACGAACACCTACAGTCACTGAAGTCCATGGCTCTAGCAGGTTGGCCATATCTGAAAGAGGAGACACCTTTCACAGTGAGAGAATACTGGACCTTTCGAGATGAGATCAGTGTGCAAAATGGCGTCTTGTTCAGAGGTCAGAAGGTCATTATTCCCAAATCACTACGTCCAGAGATGCTTACCCGCATACACTCCAGTCACGTCGGAGGTGACGCATGCTACCGTCAGGCTCGTGAAACATTATACTGGCCAAACATGCAAGCAGAAATTAAAGACTTTGTCAGCAACTGTACCACATGCAACGAGTACGCTCATGAACAGCAAAAGGAAACCATGATGTCACACGAACTGCCCACAAGGGCCTGGCAAATCATCAGCATGGACTTATTCAGCCACAGACAAAAGGACTATCTTCTCCTCGTTGATCATTACTCTGACTTTTGGGAAATTGAACTGCTCCCTGACTTGTCCGCAGAGACGGTCATAAAGCGCTGCAAGGCGCAGTTTGCAAGGCAAGGTCAGCCTGACAAGGTAATCACGGACAATGGCCCACAATTCACTGCACAGTTCAAGCGTTTCGCCTCAGAATGGGAGTTTGACCACGTGACCTCCTCTCCAAGACACCCAAAAGCAAATGGCAAGGCAGAATCAGCTGTCAAGATTGCAAAAAACCTGTTAAGCAGGGCCTTGCGCGACAGCAACGACCCATGGAAAGCGATCTTACAGTGGAGGAACACACCCACCGAAAACATGGACAGCAGCCCAGCACAACGCCTTCTGTCCAGACGTCTGAAGACTACTATCCCCGTAGCTAACAAGCTACTTGAGCCCTGCGTCATGGTTGGCGTCACGGACAAACTGCGTCACAGAAACCAGCTCGCTAAGTGCTTCTATGACCGGACTGCTCGAGACCTACCAGAGCTGGAGGTGGGTGAAACTATAAGGATGAAACCGCTGCCGGGAGACCACACAGGACTTTGGAGGCTGGGCACATGCCTACAGAGAGTTGCACCACGTTCTTACCTGGTGGATGTTGGTGGCTCCCTCTATCGTCGCAATCGGGTGGATCTGCGCGTAGCAGAGCAGACAAACCAGAACATGCCATACACTCACTTAGATGAGCTGGATCACAGTCCAGGCCTAAGGGTAAGGGGTGCAGAATTGAGACATGAGCCAACTGAAGGTGAAGCTTCTACCCCACCAAACTCTCCAGCTCGTGGCCCTAATCCTACCCCTGTCAGAGCCAATACTTACTCACGGGTGGGTCGGCTGTGCAAGCCACCGGACAGGCTTACTCTGTAAGCAAGAGACTTAACTTGTTGTCTGTTAATTAAAAATAAAAAATATTTCAAAAAATAAAAAATAAAAAAAATAATAAAAAGGAAGATGACAGCTGAAGTAAAAAGAAAATGTCATGCTTTTCAATTGTTATGACTTGACTGTTAAGAACGCAATGTTATGCCGTTATGTTTGCACTTTCTATTGAAAAGGATGATGTTACGGAGTCTAGTTGATAGGTAATCGACTAGTTGGACTGTTCCCCAGACTCCAGGCGTAGGGATTTGTACAAGGCTTAACAAGGCTATTGAACTGAACATTGGTGTCTGTCTTTATTCCTTAATCCAACATATCATACAGAAACAGGGGGGTCCCAGGCAGCTAGGCGAACGAAACACGTCAGTACCCCTCCTCAGAAAACCATTCCGCTACCCACTTTGAAGAAACGGATGCTTTTCAACACGGGGCAGCCATCCCAAACATTCTCGAGGCCCATGCCAGACAATGCTCAAAGTCTAGCGTTTGCTTTGTTAAAAATCTCAGCTTGTTAATGCCACTGCGCGAAACCTGCTACGGCCATTTGCTCTCTCTGTATAAATAGACACAGGCATTACCAGTCCAATGGAAGTAAGGTTACGGCGCTGTGCCAACCTCCGGTAAAGGCTGCATAGTGCCAGGTGGCAGAAGGTCAAGCCACAACCAACCCACACTGTTGAGCAAAATTAGCCCTTACACTTTGCCCCCATACAATATCACTAGCTTGAATGTTACCTTTGTCATGGTGTTGTGTCTGTCCTTCAGGGAGGTAGTGGTAAAACAGGCTGGGAACCGCTGAACGGTGGTGGATATGATGTGATGCGAGTATCGTAAACGCTAATGCTACCAACACTAACACATAATTGGTGCTATTCACCAAAGGGGTGTAGCAGTGTGTGGTTGTGTTTACCCTCCACTACACCTCTGATTTGAATCGAATGGTGCTGGTCATGTGATGTGGATCGAATTCTGTACATTACAAACATTATTTCAAACTGTCATCTTGCCAGTTTTGGTTTCAGCAATGTGGATATTTTAAAGCATGTTGTTTAGAATAATGTTAATTAAAATCTGAAAAAAATAAGGACAGATATTGGATCTTAATTTGATCAGTTTCTTGCAGGAGGATTTGATTATTCTCAGAAAAAGTGATAATTTCTAACAGGAAATTAGTTTTGAGTTGAGTTTTTTTGTGAGTACTTGTCATTGTTTGAAGTAGCTCAAAGGACATTGTATTTAATAGCTCACACATCGACATGCTTCATGGATACAAATCATTCTATATAGATTGACTGGCCACGTCTATTTGTAAAGACAAGTGTGATACTTGAATTCTTTCAGCTGCCCAGGTGCTTTACAGAAAGGTTCTGCTTGTGTTGTAACCTGTGCTGATAGCATAGAGAACGTTTTATAAAATGTGTATCAGGAGCTTGGAAATGTACATGCAGTGAAATCTGGTCCAATGCTGGAATTAACTCAACTACACTATGCATACTTGTAAATTAGACATTTATTAACAAAGTAATGTTACAGTCACATAACATGCCTTGACAAAATGTGCAGGAATCTATTATATCACTGGACCAGATTGTACCATTGTACCATTTTGCTTCAATTGTTTGCTTGTCATGGCTGGCTTGCAAAAGTTTACAGTGCCTTTGGAAAGTATTCACACCTCTAGACTCTTTCCACATTTTGTTGTGTTACAGCCTGAATTTAACCCCTAGAGTCGATGTCCGCACCACCACAGAAATCGAATTAGCATAATAATAAAATATATTTTTTGCATTGGATGCATCTCAATCCACCGCATCCGCTGATGTCGCACTTCCGCATCTGCGGTGAAAAGTGCCAGAGCTAGAGCGGTGTTAGTAAGACCATGAGACATCCAGAAAATTGGTCTTCTCACAAAATCATCTGTAGCGTCCGAACGGTTTGGCCTACAAACTACTATGAGGAGACTCTCACAAACACGATGGTGTTCTCCGTTTTGCTCTACGACCCCCACAAGCATCTTGGGACTCATCTTAAGTCAGTACAGCCGATCTGCCAACATCTGTCTGTAGCGTCCAAACAGTTTGGGCTACACACTAATATGACACCTCCATGGAAAGGTGAGACTCACACAAACACGTACATGTAAAAATAAAGAAAAACCCTGGAATGAGTAGGTGGGTCCAAACTTTTGACTGGTACTGTATATACGGAGACTGTTTAGTGCCAAAAATAAGTTGTTAAATACATATATGTATACATTTTTCAATTTCTCTCAGATATAGGACAGACACTTCAGAACAAACTTCCTTTAGATTTATTTGGGGAGACTATCTGTTGTTCCATGTAGTGAATTGTGTTTGTATGGGCTAATAGCAGTAATGCCAAATACCATTTTTTATCATATCATTTTTTTATATACAGTGCATTCGGAAAGTATTCAGACCCCTTGACTTTTCCAAATGTTGTTACATTACAGCCTTATTCTAAAATTGATTAAATATATAAAAAATCCTCATTAATCTACACACAATAAACCATAATGACAAAGTGAAAACAGGTTTTTAGAAATGTTAGCAAATGTATTAAAAATAAAAAACAGAAATAACTTATTTACATAAGTATTCAGACCCTTTCCTATGAGACTCCAAATTGAGCTCAGGTGCATCATGTTTCCATTGATCATCCTTGAGATGTCCTTGAGAGTCCACCTGTGGTAACTTCAATTGATTGGACATGATTTGGAAAGGCACACACCTGTCTATATAAGGTCCCACAGTTGACAGTGCATGTCAGAGCAAAAACCAAGCCTTGAGGTCGAAGGAATTGTCCGTAGAGCTCCGAGACAGGATTGTGTCGAGGCACAGATCTGGGGAACGGTACCAAAAAATGTCAGCAGCATTGAAGGTCCCCAAGAACACAGTGGCCTCCATCATTCTTAAATTGGAATCCCGAAGACTCTTCCTAGAGCTGGCCGCCTGGCCAAACTGAGCAATCGGGGGAGAAGGGCCTTGGTCAGGGAGGTGACTAAGAACCCAATGGTCACTCTGACAGAGCTCTAGAGTTCCTCTGTGGAGATGGGAGAACCTTGCAGAAGTACAGCCATCTCTGCAGCACTCCACCAATCATGCATTTATGGTAGAGTGGCCAGATGGAAGCCACTCCTCAGTAAAAGGCACATTACAGCCTCTTGGAGTTTGACAAAAGGCACCTAAAGACTCTCAGACCATGAGAAACAAGACTCTCTGGTCTGATAAAACCAAGATTGAACTCTTTGGCCTGAATGCCAATCGTCACATCTGGAGATAACCTGACACCATCCTTACGGTGAAGCGTGGTGGTGGCAGCATCATGCTGAGGGGTTGTTTTTCAGCAGCAGGGACTGGGAGACTAGTCAGGATCAAGGCAAAGATTAACAGAGCAAAGTACAGAGAGATCCTTGATGAAAACCTGCTCCAGAGCGCTCAGGACCCCAGACTGGGGCGAAGATTAATCTTCCAACAGGACAACGACCCTAAGCACACAGCCAAGACAACGCAGGAGTGGCTTCGGGACAAGTGATGAGTGGCCCAGCCAGAGCCCGGACTTGAAACCGATCAAACATCTCTGGAGAGACCTGAAAATAGCTGTGCAGCAACGCTACCCATCCAACCTGACAGAGCTTGAGAGGATCTGCAGAGAAGAATGTGAGAAACTCCCCAAATACAGCTGTGCCAAGCTTGTTGCATCATACCCAAGAAGACTCGATGCTGTAATCACTGCCAAAGGTGCTTCAAATAAGTACTGAGTAAAGGGTCTGAATACAAACATTTCTAAAAACCTGTTATTGCTTTGTCGTTATGGAGTATTGTGTGTAGATTGATGAGGGAAAAAAACAATTTAATCAATTTTAGAATGAGGCTGTAACGTAACAAAATGTGGAAAAAGGCACTGTATTTTTTTATACTTCAAGGGTTCTTAAAATCAAATTGCAAAATGATCCCTGGTTTGACCATCTTAAAAGTATTCCATATAGCTTAGTAGAATGTGCTTAACAAGTCACATAATAAGTTGCATGGACTCACTCGGTGCATTAATAGTGTTTAACATGATTTTTGAATGACTACCTCATCCTGTAGCCCACACATAAAATGATCTGTAGACATTGAATATCCCTTTGAGCATGGTGAAGTTTTTAATTACACTTTGGATGGTGTATCAATACACCCAGTCACTACAAAGATACAGGCGTCCTTCCTAACTCAGTTGCCGGAGAGGAAGGAAACCGCTCAGGGATTTCACCATGAGGCCAATGGTGACTTTAAACAGTTACAAAGTTTAATGGCTGTGATGGGAGAAAACTGAGGATGGATCAACAGCGTTGTAGTTACTCCACAAAACGAACATAATTGACAGAGTGAAAAGAAGGAAGCCTGTACAGAATACAAATATTCCAAAACATTCATCCTGTTTGCAGCAAGGCACTAAAGTTATCCTGCAAAAAAATTTGGCAAAGCAATACAAAGTGTTATGTTCGGGGCATATCCAATACAACACATTACTGAGTACCACTCTCCATATTTTCAAGCACAGTGGTGGCTGCATCATTTTATGGGTATGCTTGTAATTGTAAAGGACTGGAGAGTTTTTCAGGAAATGGAGCAAAAAAATAAAAAATAATAATAAATAAAGCACAGGCAAAGACTTTTCACTATGTAACTTTTCTTTCTCACAGTGACATAACACTACTCATAGGACAGATGCTGGATGCCAAATCTATGCAGAGTTGTGTGATCAGTGATATCGGCCCTAACCCTAACGTGGCTTATCAGTCACA
Source organism: Coregonus clupeaformis (assembly GCF_020615455.1). Classification (NCBI taxonomy): domain Eukaryota; kingdom Metazoa; phylum Chordata; class Actinopteri; order Salmoniformes; family Salmonidae; genus Coregonus; species Coregonus clupeaformis. The sequence continues at coordinate 9,308,944 of NC_059194.1, read as the reverse complement.
TGCATACTTACACAGCATGGCGGAGGGATATATTTTCCAGCTTCTGGATGGATCCTCTTTCCCAAGACAACTCTGGCACTCACTCTCTGTATGGACTCCATGTACCGGCAGGTGGCCAATTAGTCAACAAGGATTTCTCTTACTGTTTGATGCCATGGCAACACGCCTTGAGACAAACAGGCACAGGCACACCAACACTCAACCCTAAAAAGACATATAGACCCTAAGCATGTTTGTGTTCATGGCATAGGCCTAATTGCTATAGAGGAATTGCTATATGCCTCAGAGGCCTATCAACCTTTCATCCTGTGGCTTTAGAAAGCATGTATATTATCCATAACAATATACTTTCCAATATTCACTTGTGCTTACAAGCAGCTCAGTGCTTGTGATCTCCTATAAGGCTAGTGTGTATAGACTTGCATTCGGAAGTGAGAAATACCCTTAGTGCAGTCCAAATGGTGTTGGCTATAGTGTACTTTACACACTTAATACAGTGTAAATAATCAACCCTTATATTCTTGGATCTCAGGTTTGTTTGAATAAACTTCAAATTCTGATGTAATTGTGATGAAGGCAATAATAACACTTCATTGGTATGTTCCGTCATAATATCTACATAAGGTTGTCATAAACATGACTTGAAACATGACATTTCAAGTCATTGCAATTTATTAAAGCATCACGGGTCTCCCCTATAGATCTGTTTGGAAGCATGGTATTTTTAAATGATGACAGAACTCTCCCATACAGTGTTACCAAACTGAGTGACAATTCATTTTGAGAGCTATATTCGATGGAATTAGAAACTCCATGTTGTCAGTCAGTCAATAAACCAGGAGCAACAGGTCCTTCATACAATAATAATTTCTGTCACCAGAGGTCAGACCTCAGCTTGGTGTCAATCATTGCCAACCCAGGGTACTCACTTCAGGATCACTGATGAGAAAAGAGACTGTCCCTACATGAAGTCGCTAGAGCTTGACTAAAGAGGACTTGGCTTGACTTGAGTCTCTCCCATAGGGGAAGACCGGTAGTGTAGGGAAGGCCACTTCATTTATAACCGCTTGGTGACAGGAACCTAATCAATCAGAGGGGGCAATTTCCACACTCCACTAGCCCAAAGAGTAACAAGCCTAATTCAGAAAGCTAACAATTTACAGCCTTGATCTAGACCCACAACCTCATCAAGGAAGGAAACCAAAAGAGAGGAAATTCCAAACAAATTGACCACTGTCAAAACATTCCATCATGGTTTTATGAGGTGCGAATGGCGATGAGGCAAAATAAGGCCCCACTCCTGTGGCTCGCACATTACTGTAGTTTCTCCTCTTCTCTTATGAGGGAAACTTTGCTTTCACCATGAAACAGCCTATATATCACATCTCTGTACATGCACAACATTCCCTGAAAATGTATATTTCTGTGAATGATGATTGAGCATAACCAGGACTATGAACAACAGATGTTTCAAGATATTATGTCTATTCTGCAGCATGCGGTATAGTGTGGTATTATGTCTATTAGTTTTAAAAAAAAATCTGATTCTAGCAAACCCTAAGCATGGTTTGATTCTGACAGGCTTGATAATATGTGCTTCCTTAACAGATAACAAATGGCCCTAGGTGTTTTGCTTTAAGGCGCTTGTTATTCTTGTTAATGACCGGACAAAACCAACAAAAACTGTTAACTTAAAACAAATGTCTGAGAGACCATTTGGAGCACAAATTCCTAATTACAATAACCATTTAATTATTTTATCCTTCCAATTATGTGCAATACATGTTGGGTAAAGTGCTTTACACAAACATGCAATATGATAGATAAATTGAAATACATAAAAAAATATATATTGGACAATATAATAATGGACAATCTAGATAACAGTACTAATTGAATCATCCACAGTCAAAATGTTCAAAAACAATAAGTTGATAAGCCAAAAGTTCTGTTTCTGGTAGCTACACATTAGTATGTTATTTTCCTTTGTGGGTGTCAAACTGTCAGTAAGCAGCCTCACATGTCTGGGCTTTACTGCATTGGATGCACAACGTAAAAAAATCTATGTGCCTGTAAAACAAAATGGTGACATATATCAGAAGAATATCGAGAGATGTTATACATTCTTCTTATCTCAAGGTGTCAACAAATAAACAAATGCAATGTCCCATTCCCACTGAAGCCGTTGTTTACAGCTGCTTCTGCCCACTGTAAGTGAGATATACCCACAAGCCAGTGTGCTGTCGTAAGCCGGTGAAAATGTGCTGCGAGGGATCATTTCTGAGCTGTCAGAGGAGCTGTCAGTGTAAGAGAATATCCTAGTCATTAACACCTTTAGATCCGCAAATATAGGATTTTAATTTGACCAGTATGGTCGTAGCAAAATAATCCTGCATCAGCAGGAAAATTCTCAGCAACAAAATAGTGATCAAATTAAGATCCTACATCTGTAGCTTGCATGCAAACGATGGTGCCCCCCTGGTGAGGGGGAGTTGGATTTTCCCACATCCTGACTCTTATGGCTGGAAGAAACTTCTACCTTCACTTTGTAGCATTTTAATTGTGATTATGTGTACTGTGTATATTTTTGTACTATAGCTATATTGTAGCATTATAGGATAAGCTGTGTTATATTTAGGAGGCCTGGTTTTATTTTCCCCGACAGTCCAAAAATATGTTATAAACTGATATGATATAAAATAACATAAATAGTCAGTAAAAGCATAGCATGCCATTTGCTTGATACAGTTGTCAGATGTCCTTAAGGGTGTCAAATAGGCACAGGTTACAAGATGGTTCAGAGAAGTAACAGATAGCCAAAGCACACCCTCATACAATAAGGCAACAAGCCTGGGGTGGATTTCACATTCATGGCAGAACATGCTCTAAACCTATTTTTACTGTCCTGATCTCAGGCGGTCCTGGACAAGATCCAGAATGGCTAAAGTAATATTATGTGCTAATGCTGCCCATTGCTGTTCCCTCTACTGGGAACAGACTGGAGACTGGGAGCATAGCACCACTGAGAGGGGAGGGACGACACCAATTTAGAATTCCCAAAACATATATTTTCACACTGCCCCATATTCTCTCTCTGGTGCTTGTTTGATTCCAGGTATCCCAGACCATCCCCGTTCAGCAGGGATCGGCATGCCTGCTCCTTTTATAGTCACACTCTCCCACTCTTTAGTTACACTGAATACCTGATTAGGAGGGGCGGCCAGTTCAACTCTTGACCGAATCTGAAGGGGGAATCGCCAAGAGGGCATTGCGAATGAAAATGATGGAAAGGCGGCATTTCAACATGTCTCTGAAAGTATCCTGTGGATTTATGGCTGGGTCCTGGATCCTGGGTCCTGGATCCTCTATTTTCTGTTCTCCCATGGAGATAAAGGCGTTTTTCTGAAGAGCTGCTGCAGGGGGTTGGGTGTAGTTAAAGGACACTCTCAGCTGCTAGATTAACTCATCAACACCGCATTGCCGGATGTCAACAGAAATGTTTCACACACAAGACCGACAAGGAATGAATACCATTTGGAGGTCACAAGTGGCAGCCCTTCAGTCCTTCAGTCTTTTTAAATGTTAGTGTCTGCCTTTCAAGAGCAAGGATGTAACCTCTAAACCTTTGAGAGGAGAAGAGATCCGTGTTGGACGCTACTTACCTCATGTCTCTGTTTCAACTGCTCAATATGGTGTGGAGTTACGAATTTAATATGATAGATTTAGAACTGTTTAAATAATTTTCCTCCATAAAAGTTCTAATGAAATACTGTATCTATTTGGGAAATTATGTATTTTTTATGAGTAAATGTTTAAAATGTTAGTTAAAAAATATATTTGTTTGCAACTTTACAAGCCCCACTTGACAACATGGTGTCAAAAAGAAAGCAAACAAGATCAGAGAAAAGCTACACAACAATTTGACATTGGCCTTTAAGACAACCAGAGCAGGATATTGGTTTTCCAAATTGTCGACTTAACATTTGGCAATTTACTGCCTTTATCTGTTAGTTTTAACTGTCCCTCTGCACTTTGGTTTGAGACTGGGCACTCGCCAACTCACTCACCCTCCTCAAGTACCATGGATTGTGAGGCCTTTGCACCTGGCTGGCAGTAAAGCTTTGATAGCTGCTAAGCAAGTAAATGTTTTCCCTCTTAAGCTTCATTATGAAGGCTGACATGGCTTTCATGTTGCCCATGTTTGCTTTAGATTGGTGGAAGATAAAGCATGTGGCTCACTAAGCTTTGACTAAGTGTGTGTGGCCCTCCTAAATACATTAGATAGCCCATGCATCTATCAGTGGGGTAGTGCCATTCAAATCGCATTTGGTACTCAGATATCTCCCTTAAGGAGCTATCGTTCTTATCTCACCACCCTACAGAGCAGTGCTACTCAGAGATTATGTCATGATTGCGTAGCGTACACATTGGTTAACTGGAACAACCTTTTTCAACCCACGAGTCAAGCAGATTGAATCAGGGCCCAAACACATGCCTGGGCATTTCTACCATTCCTGTCCACGAACAAGGATCGTGCAAGTGGTCTTAGTGTTAGGTTCCTGGGCCTTTTGGTGGTGGGGCGTGGGGAGTTAAGGGGTGAATGGCAACATTGGCCGAGTCAGCCCCCTAGCTCTCCGGGTCCCAGGGGCTGGCGCCAGGCAAGCCCCCAGCAGCCGGGGTAAAAAATAGACTGCTGCAGTTGTTGCACAGGGGAGAGTGACAGGAAGAGTATGTCACACTGGGGGATCGGGTTGCAGCGGCTGTCATCAGAGAGCAGTCATTACTTCTGGGCTAATTATCTCGGTCTGCGTGTAAACAAACAACCTGCCAAAGTGAAGACCACATTGTGTTGCCCCCTTCAGACCCTAGCATTAATTGGGGGACCTTAAGAAATTGCAAGGTTTACAAACTTTGAACAGGGTTTGTCATCTGCCGGGGGAAGCAGCTACTTTAATAGAGATGTGATTAGTGCCTGATGTCAAGCTACTGTGAAGAAAAATATATATAAAAACATTTGCAGTGATGTTTTTTAATCAGTTTAGGTATGGGTTAAGATGTACAGTAAATGTAACACAATTCATCAAAACATATACACATTTTTTTCACGTTATTAATCTCTAGTAGTCATCTAGAGGTGACATTAGATTCATTTAGGTGACATTTAATCCAAGTACATACATACATTAACTACATGACTACATTACGACTACACATGTCATCTATATTACATTACATACTTTTACATTACTGTTGATTGGGTGAAAAGTCTGAAAATCTGCATATAAGGACATCTTTAATTAATTATGACTTATCAAAGACAATTTAAGATCAGAGGCAACTGGACAAGAGACAAACATATAAGACAAATTGCTGTTTATTTTCAGACTTGTTCCCTGCCATGCGTCATGATTTAATTTCAACAAATGCCGAAGTGGGAGTCCATAAAGAATCTGCCATGCGCCGTATCACTGAAAACTCTATCCCATCCCACTACCCATCGCTCGCATTCCCTAGCCTTCCTAGCACGTTTACTCTTTCGGCTCATCTTTCTATCACACGCTTGCCATACCATACCTGTGTACCATGACCGCAGCCACAAACCACTGAGCGTGACAGTGGTAAAGTTGTCTTCGTCTCCTCAGAGTTGAATTGTGTCGTACTCTAAGAGCTGGTTTCCATGTGTCGCTGTGGTGCTGGCGTACAGTAACATTTTGACATTTTGCCACAGGTCTAAGGTGTTATTGAATAAAGCAAGGCTTAATAGAGATGCAGAGCGACAGTAACCCTTGCATGGCTAGTGTCAATTATAACAGTCTGGGGTAGATGGGCTGTCAGCTCTAACTGGACATTATTAATTGCCTTGTTGCTCAGCTCTCTCCGTTGTATTTGTTTAGAATGACCAAATCTTTGTGCTGAAATATTTATGTATGCCTCGCAAACAAAATTACCTTATCCCTAGGACATCGCTAAAGAGCTCATTTGCAGGCCGGGCCTTGTCGCAAGGGTATAAATCAATGCCAAACTTACGGTAGTACACTGTCAAACAGGTGACTGACATTTATTTTGGAATACGAGTGTGCTGCTGAATACAGATTTAGCCGTACCATTAGCCCTGGCACTTTGATGACGGCCAGAAACACGCTAGGTAATTTTTGAGAACAAGTATGCTCATCCCCACCGATCCCTGTTTGTGATTTACACCATCCCCCATTAGCTAATTGAGTTAGCTGTGGTGTTTAGGTTTGGTACTGAGAAGTGTCGTGTTTATCTAGTGTTATGTGGGAGTGAGAGGCTTAGTTTATGATATAATTATACCTCGCAGGACAGTTTTGTAATACAAACAAACAAACTTTGCCATTTCACCCAGCTTTTATTGATGCTGTTCCTATCCACCCTGACCTTTATCTAACACAATTCATTGGAACATAAAATACTATAAGGTTCTATCTGCGCAAAGCATAGTTCTGAGATATTGAGCATCACATTTTTGTCATCCCAGATCTCAGAACTGTTTTGTATTGAATTCTTCTTTCGCAACCCATTAAGGTCCTCACCTTACAGGTACCTAAAGTGCAGAGTATAAACATTTGTAAATCCGTTTTTTAGAGGGGTGCAATCTCATATGGAACCTTTTGACTCTGAAATTTCAATCTGGGTTCAGCCATAAGGTTCTATCTGACACTTCTGAATTAGACATGTTCCGTTTTTAAGAATACTGTAGCTATTTGAATATGTAAATGATAGAATAACACTATTTTACCAAGATAGAATCAGAACACATCATCAAATACATTAAGAAATGCATTAGGATCAACATAATTTCCTTTAAGATCACTGACAGTGTTGTTTTGTTGCTTGATTGCCATTATTGCTGGCTAGAATAGACTAGACCGTCTGTATTTGTTCAGGCTTGTGATTGGATTGCAGGTAGAACCTTATAGTGCCAAGTTCAAATGGGTTTATGCAGATAGAACTTTATAATTTAAATTTTTTCACTTAAGATGTACTTTTTCAGACATATGAAGAACCATCTAAAGATCTATTATATGTGACTAACTCATGTTTGACAAAAATGTCAAATAGAACCTTATTGTCCCAAGATCTCGAAATCTGGGTGCACCAAGAATAGGGAATGAGTATTTTCATAAGCACAGAGAGATGTTCAATTATGCTGGGCTTTTGCCAGATGTCACCAGTAATGTGAGGACATTGAATATTGATGAGTGTCTTGTGGTTGCAATCAAGCACAGAGATAGACTTTCAGCAGTTTGGCCTGGCCCGGTCAAAGACAAAGTCAAGGGAGACTGGATTCCTGTATTAGGTTATAGAGACTATTATCAAGAATATTATTATGTGACAGACAGATGAAATGTTGACTTTGTAACAGGGCTGGGGTCAATTCGAATTGACAGCAGTAAATTCAGGAAGTGATTTTCATGTAAAAGTAATTTAAAAAAAACTTTTGACATAAATAGCTTCTACTCCTCAGTTTATTGAGAAGTCATTGAAAATAGATTCAATTCAACACCAGTCCTGCTTTGTATGATATTAATGTTTTGAAATTACCATAAACCTACAAGCTAACATTTTATATTATTTAACAAATCATTCTTGTACGTTTAATACATTTAGCCAAACTGTGTTTTTCCATCACTATCGGAATTTTATACTGTATCTGCAGTGCCACAGTTCTTGAAGTCTTTGTTTGTAAAATAAATAAAAATAAATATTTTTGTAATTGAACCTAGAAATAGGACAAACATATTAATTTATATAACTGTACACAAACATACATAGGTATTATATTGTTATAATAGAAGGTATTATGTGACACTTATTGGAAAGTTTGATCAAATATTAATAGTTTTCAAAATACAGTAGTCAACAGTTGCCTGTGCAGCATTAAAAAATATAAAAATGTAACAGACTATGCGGAGAAATGTTCTAAAGCATGAACAAATGTCTCGCCAGAAGTTTAACAGTATGTGGAAGAGGCTGCATTTGTTGTGTGTCTGAACAACGAGTTGATAGACACTATCCACCTTCACAGAAGAGCCCCTCTGTCCTCTCTGAAGACATTTGCGACTGGTGTCAAGGACCAATAAATCATTTAGTATCAAAGAGGCCATGTAACGGTTTCTACATTTCAACATATGTGGAATCAGAACGTGTCTGTCATCAGTGTGCACCACTCTCATGGATATAATTTTTTAGAACTCTTTCCCACTGTAATGTGGAACATATGTGCCATTGATTTGGGGAGGCTTTACCTGATGCCCCGGGATACTCACAAACGAGGTGAGGCAGACGTTGTCATACGCCTTAATAGTGAAGGATTATCCCTGTAAACTAAAGTCAACAGTGGGGCTAACTACCACCAGTCAGGGTTCCTGCAAAGACTGAAGCGATAGGAGGATTAGGAATTGCAGACATAACAACAAGTAGGATCTATTTAGTGATACAGTAATTAATTGTAATAAGGGGTGGTGGTAATAGTTGTTGCATGTTTATTCAGGGTTTATTAGTTGGCTCTCACACCAGTCTCATAGTATTTTGCAACTGAATATTACAAATGAGTGTTATACTACAAGTAAGTTAGAGTTTGTTCACATATCTAATCCATAAAAAAATGTCAACATGTAAACAAAATATACATGTTTAAGCAGTTTAAGTACTATGTAACGATGTGTACCAAATTGTAATTACCTGCAAATACTACATTTAACTACTATATAACGACATAGGTTATAGGGACACTTACTGTAAAGTGTCACTCTGTAAAGAACACTCACTGTAAAAGTCCTCTGACATAATTGCTCCTAATGTCATGTTTTAAAGGTACTGTACAGTGCATCTAATTTACTAAGTCAAGTAGGTTAGAGTATGTAGTCTTATTTCACCACTAACCTTCTTTATTAAGATCACTGTCCCTTTAAACTATTGTGAACTCAAAACCAGTCGTGATTTGTATCATTTGTATCAAACTTTTAACCATGTCCGCCGGTGCGGAGCCTATCCATCTTGGTGTTTAAAACGGCCCTCCCTGTTATCTGCGGTTTTAAGTTCCCAAAGCCACTGATCCTGGTTCTGGCCTGCCTATACATCTCTCTATGAAAGCAAACAGTTTGAGTCCCTGCTGCTTTGTATTTGAGGCTGGCCCTATGTCTAGGTTTAGATCTGCTTCTTAAATAACCATCATATCTTTCCAAATCCGTTGTAGCTTTCTAGAGCCACTCGGGGGGGCACCTCTATTTGTTTTGCCTGAGGTCTTGCGTCCTCCAAGTGTAAATGAAACGATAAATACTATCAATGAATTTGTTCCTTGCTCTCCTACACCCTTTCAGTTTCTAAATTCAGAATGGTTTCATTGCTGTTCAAAGCACAATTTCTGTCAGGTTCTAAATATAAACTGCAGAGGACTGACGGTACAGTGATACCCATTATATTTAATGGTCAAAGTCACTGACGCACAGGGGGACTTTTTATGAACCTACCCTGTAGTCTTTATGAATTTTAACAATGAATATGGCATTCATATGACCAAAGTCCATTTGTCTTCGCTGATTACTATTGAACTTCTAAAGGAGAGTGCAATATTATATGTGACCACTTTCGGAAATTAGATATATACATTTTGTTGATGTTGTAACTTGCCCTACTTTAAGTTATTGTCATGACATATCTTTTTTGCTGTTGTATGGGAGGAGGAATTAGATGTTATTTGTGTTATGTGCAGTGCTGGTCTATTGTTTTCAGAAAAGTGAAATAAGGTATTTGAGTGTTAAGACCAAATGACTTCTAACTGACCCTGCCAGAATAAATAAGCTGCCATGTTTGGCCTTGCAGTGCTGTGAGTGATACTCTGATGGCAGCCAATACCTGCTGGGACAGAGAGATCGTCCCCACCATTAGCTCATACACACCACATTCTCCAACCACACAGGCTCATTACAAAGCTCAGCTATTACAAAGCCTCAAACAAAAGCTGTCTTAACATTCCTGCCTCAGAATATTGTGTTCCAGCTAGGAATGCATTATCAGGTAATAAAACTGTTTGTGGGTGACACAGAGCTCCATGCCTTATCGGCTGATGATGTCTATGACTCAATTACTAATTTTTGAAAATCACACACTACTAATCATGTTCTCAGTTAGTCTAACTCAAATATGACTCCTATATGACTGTAAGTCGCTTTGGATAAAAGCGTCTGCTAAATGGCATATTATTATTATTATTATTACTATAGTAAGTCATATCAGAAATAAATCATGTAGGTATTTAACATTCCATATTGTGTGGACAAAATAAATGATCCCAATATGTTATGTTGACATATTTAACCTTTCTCTTTTTACCTAAATATAAATATTTTGCACATCATATTAAGCCAGGGCACCTATAACATGTATTAATATTTTTAAGAGAACCATAAACAAACAATAAAACAACCTGAACAAATCAATACAAATCAAATGTTATAGCGTTAGATCCTTTTTTTGGACGCTGGTGAACGGTCAGATGTCAACGGTCTGATATCTGGAGGTGGAAAAATTGGTATTTTGAAATGATCTACAGTATGTCATCCTTCAGCTGTCGCGCTGGCTAGAATTACCTTGATGCAGCGTTTCCAAAGACCAGATTGGATTTCGTTTCACTCTAATGTTCTGCCATATTTTTCCACAAATGTGTGCAAAAGGTTATTCACAATTTATTTCCCTGGTCTTTCTAGTTCAATTATCTTATTAAGAGCTCTTAGATTCACGTGTAAGAAGTGTGTTGTTGTTAGCAGTAGTAGTTGTAGTTCATCGAGGTTGGCCTCGAAGACGTATTGAATTCACACATGGACATGCGTATTGGACTTATCATGGTTTATAGCCAAGTGTTACTGTTTTTATTTCCTCACTATGGTAACTGAAAAGATCAGTTATAAGGACAGATAGTGTGAACTTTACACTAAAGGTGAGAGCTACAGGTCCTTAATCCTAACAAGTCAAGAGCTTGATATTGAGCCATGGAGAGAAATGTGTTGTTTAGGGGGGTGAAAGCCTTGGGCAACACTTTACATTAAGTTACATTAAGTTGCCCCTATTACTATGTAACTACATAGTAACAACTGTAGTAACAACATAGTACTTACATAGGTGTTACTATGTCAGTTATTACACAATTGGAACAAGGAATGTGTAATTACACATCCACTTGCTGAAAGTTATTCCAAATGTGTCATTTCTGATGTCACTTGTTACAAGTAACTACAAGGTGCCATTACCATTGAATCCACATGTGATACCAGGGTTGATAAATATGCTAAGACCTGGTAACAACACATCTTGAGAATGTCTTGGCTTGAACAGAATGTCTGGGCTTGAACAGAATGTTTTGGCTTGAACAGAATGTTTTGGCTTGAACAGAATTTCTTTGCTCGACAGTGAATTGTGAGTGAATTGTTTGTTGCAGAATTGTTTGTTGCAGAAAGTTAAATTGAACAGGCTACAGTCTACTTTTGTTTGATTTAATGTTGTGTATCGGTAGTATTTACCTACGGCCTGTATAGGTCCGTATTATATATATATTTTTATATATATATATTTTTTTACTCTGCCTGCAAATTACACATTACACTCTTCTACAGTGTTGTAGTGTTGTAGCTAGAATTTGCAGTTGCTACTAACGTCTCCATTCACTACTACTTTGCAAATTGTACTATCGTTTATAATCTACTCTGCTTTGTTTACATTCGCTTCTGTGGAAGTCGCTTTTACTGGAGCTTTACTGGACTTTCTAACTTTTAGCTAGTGCTGCTAGCTGTGGCTAGCCTTCCTTGTGTTTAACAAAATAGCTAATGGCAATTACCAAATGGCTACCAATGGCGAACCATTGAATCTCCACTGCAGCCGCTGTGAAATATTCACTGAACTAAAGGATGAGGAGGAAGACCGAATGCACTCGAGGCAGAGATTTTTCTGTAAAAAGTGCCTCCTGTGTGACATCGGGCGGCAACAGAGCGACGCTCGGCGGCTAACCGAGGAGCTAAAGCAAAAGGAGAGCCTCGTCACCAAGTTCACCGACGTTGCCACAGCCCAGGCTAAGCACATCTTGGTGCTAAATCTCTCTGTCACCCATAGGAGTGGTGAGCTGGGAAATACCGACCGGGTCACTTGCTCGACTCCGCTACACAGGGACTGGGCCAGTGTTGTTACGCAAAAGGGCTGAATGAAGCCATGACCTGGGCAGCCCCTTCATGCCTTGAAAGATCCGCCCTGCCTAACAAATAGTTTCGCCTAGCTGGAATGGACTGTCCGGCCCCAGAAACTAGCTTTGGCCCTTGAGACACTCCAGCAGTAGAAACCAGGCGAGCAATCGCTACCCTCAAACAATCAGGTGAGAATACCAGAACCCTGTGCTTTCCTGGAGCGAAAGTCCATGACATCTTGGTGATGCTTCCCACAATCCAGAAGCACCTACCTGAGGCTGACTCTTTGGTAATACATGTGGTTTGGAATGACATTAAGCAGGGTAGCTCTCTGGTAATATATTTGGGTTGGAATGACATTAAGCAGGGTAGCTCTCTGGCAATACATGTGGGTTGGAATGACATTAAGCAGGGTAGCTCCTAATGCCTTAAACAAGACTTCATGGACCTGATAGGAGCCGCAAAGTATGAAGGCAAGCGGCTACTAATCTCGGCTCCACTACCCTCAATAGGCCGTGGGTCTAATCGCTTCAGCAGACAACTCCAAATGCACAACTGAATCAAAACATACTGTGAGTCAGTGAATGTGGCATTCATTGACGATTTCGACCGGTTTTGGAAGCAGGAGGATTGTTTCAATGAAGACGGCCGCGGAGCACAGCGTCTCTCTTCGAATATAGCACAGTTGCTAACCCAGTGACTCTCTGACAGCCCAAGCCCCCAGGTAATTCCCATTATTTTTATACACACATACACACACACATACATACACACATACATACATACATACATACATACATACATACATACATACACATACATATCCTTTAAAAATATATATATATTCCCCTTTATTACTTTCCAACCCGCCACCCTTTCCCTACTTGGAGTAAACTAGTGAACAACAATGCTTAGGCCTCTACTTCCAGCTTATACATACTATATACATTTTATGGACAATTTTGCAATAATTATATTTTGGGTTTTTTCTCCTGAACTTCCTCTACTCTCAACCTCTCCGATCATTTTCATGATGTCCATCCGGTTTGCTTCTATATGCCATATCTTTCTAACTGTGCTCTTTCACAAAAGCTCCCAACCTACAACCTATATACTTATTATGGACACAGTATGCTTACATTATTAGGTATCTTGTTATTATTTGTTGTTAGTTGTTATTAGTCCCATCCTTCAATTCCATTCAACACCTCCCATCTATCTTTTAACACCATCCATATAGGATTTCTATTTGCCATATATATTTCAACTATACTGTGATGTCTTACAAAAGTTCTGAACCTTTCTATTCTCATTGTTTCTACAGATTGTGAATTGAAAATGTTTTTTTTTTGCTAAAAGTATTATTATGTTATTGATCGATTGACTATGACTTTTCAGATCACCCAGTAATGCTATCTGCAAGGTTAGCTCCAGGTAAATATTGCAATCCTTTATCCATTCCTGGACCTGTGTCCAAAAACAAGCTACAAATGGACAGTACCAAAACAAATGATCTAATGATTCTGTCTCTTCGCAGCAAAATCTGCAGAGGTCATTCCCATTATTACTACTCAGTCCTGTGTATGTTCTGCTAGAAATCAGTGATCTAATTTCTGTTGAGCTCCGCCACATGTTGGACATTTGGGTCCAAGACACAAATCCCGCCATTTTAGTGTGCTCTGAAACATGGTTAGAAAGCTCTGTTGATGATAATTCCATGCCCTTCATGATTATAATGTTTACAGATATGATAGGCCAAAGAGGGGTGGTGGTGTAGCTATTTATGTGAAAAACAACTTTACGATACAGTTGATCATGCACTCCTGCTACGGAGGCTATCAAATCAAATCAAATCAAATCAAATCAAATTTTATTGGTCACATGCGCCGAATACAACAGGTGCAGACATTACAGTGAAATGCTTACTTACAGCCCTTAACCAACAGTGCATTTATTTTAAACAAAAAAAGTAAGAATAAAAGTGTTGAGAAAAAAAGAGCAGAAGTAAAATAAAGTGACAGTAGGGAGGCTATATATACAGTAAAATAAAGTGACAGTAGGGAGGCTATATATACAGGGGGGTACCGTTGCAGAGTCAATGTGCGGGGGCAACGGCTAGTTGAGGTAGTTGAGGTAATATGTACATGTGGGTAGAGTTAAAGTGACTATGCTTAAATACTTAACAGAGTAGCAGCAGCGTAAAAAGTATGGGGTGGGGGGGCAGTGCAAATAGTCCGGGTAGCCATGATTAGCTGTTCAGGAGTCTTATGGCTTGGGGGTAGAAGCTGTTGAGAAGTCTTTTGGACCTAGACTTGGCACTCGGTACCGCTTGCCGTGCGGTAGCAGAGAGAACAGTCTATGACTAGGGTGACTGGAGTCTTTGACAATTTTGAGGGCCTTCCTCTGACACCGCCTGGTATAGAGGTCCTGGATGGCAGGGAGCTTTGCCCCTGTGATGTACTGGGCCGTACGCACTACCCTCTGTAGTGCCTTGCGGTCAGAGGCCAAGCAGTTGCCATACCAGGCGGTGATGCAACCAGTCAGGATGCTCTCGATGGTGCAGCTGTAGAATTTTTTGAGGATCTGAGGACCCATGCCAAATCTTTTAGTCTCCTGAGGGGGAATAGGCTTTGTCGTGCCCTCTTCACGACTGTCTTGGTGTGTTTGGACCATGATAGTTCGTTGGTGATGTGGACACCAAGGAACTTGAAGCTCTCAACCTGTTCCACTACAGCCCCGTCGATGAGAATGGGGGCGTGCTCAGTCCTCTTTTTTTTTCCTGTAGTCCACAATCATCTCCTTTGTCTTGGTCACGTTGAGGGAGAGGTTGTTGTCCTGGCACCACACGGCCAGATCTCTGACCTCCTCCCTATAGGCTGTCTCATCGTTGTCGGTGATCAGGCCTACCACTGTTGTGTCGTCGGCAAACTTAATGATGGTGTTGGAGTCGTGCCTGGCCATGCAGTCATGGGTGAACAGAGAGTACAGGAGGGGGACTGAGCACGCACCCCCTGAGGGGCCCCCCGTGTTGAGGATCAGTGTGGCAGATGTGTTGTTACCTACCCTTACCACCTGGGGGCGGCCCGTCAGGGAAGTCCAGGATCCAGTTGCAGAGGGAGGTGTTTAGTCCCAGGATCTTTAGCTTAGTGATGAGCTTTGAGGGCACTATGGTGTTGAATGCTGAGCTGTAGTCAATGAATAGCATTCTCACGTAGGTGTTCCCTCTTGTCCAGGTGGGAAAGGGCAGTGTGGAGTGCGATAGAGATTGCATCATCTGTGGATCTGTTGGGGCGGTATGCAAATTGGAGTGGGTCTAGGGTTTCTGGGATTATGCTGTTGATGTGAGCCATGACCAGTCTTTCAAAGCACTTCATGGCTACAGACGTCAGTGCCACGGGTCGGTAGTCATTTAGGCAGGTTATCTTAGAGTTCTTGGGCACGGGGACTATGGTGGTCTGCTTGAAACATGTTGGTATTACAGACTCAGTCAGGGACATGTTGAAAATGTCAGTGAAGACACTTGCCAGTTGGTCAGCACATGCTCGGAGTACACGTCCTGGTAATCCGTCTGGCCCTGCGGCCTTGTGAATGTTGACCTGCTTAAAAGTCTTACTCACATCGGCTACGGAGAGCGTGATCACATAGTCGTCCGGAACAGCTGGTGCTCTCATGCATGCTTCAGTGTTGCTTGCCTCGAAGCGAGCATAGAAGTGGTTTAGCTCGTCTGGTAGGCTTGTGTCACTGGGCAGCTCGCGGCTGTGCTTCCCTTTGTAGTCTGTAATAGTTTTCAAGCCCTGCCACATCCGACGAGCGTCAGAGCCAGTGTAGTATGATTCAATCTTAGACCTGTATTGACTCTTTGCCTGTTTGATGGTTCGTCGGAGGTCATAGCGGGATTTCTTATAAGTGTCCGGGTTAGAGTCCCGTTCCTTGAAAGCGGCAGCTCTACCCTTTAGCTCAGTGCGGATGTTTCCTGTAATCCATGGCTTCTGGTTGGGGTATGTACGTACGGTCACTGTGGGGACGACATCATCGATGCACTTATTGATGAAGCCAGTGACTGATGTGGTGTACTCCTCAATGCTGTCTGAAGAATCCCGGAACATGTTCCAGTCTGTGCTAGCAAAACAGTCCTGTAGCTTAGCATCTGCGTCATCTGACCACTTTTTTATTAACCGAATCACTGGTGCTTCCTGCTTCAGTTTTTGCTTATAAGCAGGAATCAGGAGGATAGAGTTATGGTCAGATTTGCCAAATGGAGGGCGAGGGAGAGCTTTGTATGCGTCTCTGTGTGTGGAGTAAAGGTGGTCTAGAGTTTTTTTCCCTTCCGACTATTGAACAGCGCCGGAAGAAGATGGCTGCCGTTTTACAGCCCTCTAACCAATTGTACTATTATGTGTGTTTTTCCGCGTTATTTGTAATTTATTTTGTACATAATGTTTCTGCCATCGTCTCTTATAACCAAAGAGAGCTTCTGGATATCAGGACAGCGATTACTCACCTCGCGTTGGACGAACACTTTTTCTTCAACGAGGCGTTCGCGAAGGATATTCTACAGACTCCCGACAAGGCCCAGATCCCCGTCATTCGCGTGAGGAAGAGACGGAGATATCGTGGGCGCAGATCCGGGTGCCTTGTAAGGATACGACGGCGAACGAGTAAACTGCCTCTCCCATCAATCCTATTAGCCAACGTTCAAGCTTTGGAGAATAAAATGGACGATTTAAGATTACGGTTATCCTACCAACGGGACATTAAAAACTGTAATATCTTATGTTTCACGGAGTCGTGGCTGAACGACGACAATGATAACATTCAGCTAGCAGGCTATACGCTACATCGGCAGGACAGAACGGCAGACTCGGGTAAGACGAGGGGTGGCGGTCTCTGTATATTTGTAAACAACAGCTGGTGCACAAAATCAAATACTAAGGAAGTCTCAAGGTTTTGCTCGCCTGAGGTAGAGTATCTTATGATAAGCTGTAGACCACACTATTTACCAAGAGAGTTTTCATCTATATTTTTCATAGCTGTCTATTTACCACCACAAACCAATGCTGGCATTAAGATTGCACTGAATGAGTTGTACAAGGCCATTAATCAACAGGAAAACGCTCATCCAGATGCAGCGCTCCTAGTAGCAGGGGACTTTAATGCAGGGAAACTTAAATCCGTTCTACCTAATTTCTACCAGCATGTTAAATGTGCAACCAGAGGGGAAAAAACTCTAGACCACCTTTACTCCACACACAGAGACGCATACAAAGCTCTCCCTCGCCCTCCATTTGGCAAATCTGACCATAACTCTATCCTCCTGATTCCTGCTTATAAGCAAAAACTGAAGCAGGAAGCACCAGTGATTCGGCTAATAAAAAAGTGGTCAGATGACGCAGATGCTAAGCTACAGGACTGTTTTGCTAGCACAGACTGGAACATGTTCCGGGATTCTTCAGACAGCATTGAGGAGTACACCACATCAGTCACTGGCTTCATCAATAAGTGCATCGATGATGTCGTCCCCACAGTGACCGTACGTACATACCCCCAACCAGAAGCCATGGATTACAGGAAACATCCGCACTGAGCTAAAGGGTAGAGCTGCCGCTTTCAAGGAACGGGACTCTAACCCGGACGCTTATAAGAAATCCCGCTATGACCTCCGACGAACCATCAAACAGGCAAAGAGTCAATACAGGTCTAAGATTGAATCATACTACACTGGCTCTGACGCTCGTCGGATGTGGCAGGGCTTGAAAACTATTACAGACTACAAAGGGAAGCACAGCCGCGAGCTGCCCAGTGACACAAGCCTACCAGACGAGCTAAACCACTTCTATGCTCGCTTCGAGGCAAGCAACACTGAAGCATGCATGAGAGCACCAGCTGTTCCGGACGACTATGTGATCACGCTCTCCGTAGCCGATGTGAGTAAGACTTTTAAGCAGGTCAACATTCACAAGGCCGCAGGGCCAGACGGATTACCAGGACGTGTACTCCGAGCATGTGCTGACCAACTGGCAAGTGTCTTCACTGACATTTTCAACATGTCCCTGACTGAGTCTGTAATACCAACATGTTTCAAGCAGACCACCATAGTCCCCGTGCCCAAGAACTCTAAGATAACCTGCCTAAATGACTACCGACCCGTGGCACTGACGTCTGTAGCCATGAAGTGCTTTGAAAGACTGGTCATGGCTCACATCAACAGCATAATCCCAGAAACCCTAGACCCACTCCAATTTGCATACCGCCCCAACAGATCCACAGATGATGCAATCTCTATCGCACTCCACACTGCCCTTTCCCACCTGGACAAGAGGAACACCTACGTGAGAATGCTATTCATTGACTACAGCTCAGCATTCAACACCATAGTGCCCTCAAAGCTCATCACTAAGCTAAGGATCCTGGGACTAAACACCTCCCTCTGCAACTGGATCCTGGACTTCCTGACGGGCCGCCCCAGGTGGTAAGGGTAGGTAACAACACATCTGCCACACTGATCCTCAACACGGGGCCCCTCAGGGGTGCGTGCTCAGTCCCCTCCTGTACTCTCTGTTCACCCATGACTGCATGGCCAGGCACGACTCCAACACCATCATTAAGTTTGCCGACGACACAACAGTGGTAGGCCTGATCACCGACAACGATGAGACAGCCTATAGGGAGGAGGTCAGAGATCTGGCCGTGTGGTGCCAGGACAACAACCTCTCCCTCAACGTGACCAAGACAAAGGAGATGATTGTGGACTACAGGAAAAAAAAGAGGACTGAGCACGCCCCCATTCTCATCGACGGGGCTGTAGTGGAACAGGTTGAGAGCTTCAAGTTCCTTGGTGTCCACATCACCAACGAACTATCATGGTCCAAACACACCAAGACAGTCGTGAAGAGGGCACGACAAAGCCTATTCCCCTCAGGAGACTAAAAGATTTGGCATGGGTCCTCAGATCCTCAAAAAATTCTACAGCTGCACCATCGAGAGCATCCTGACTGGTTGCATCACCGCCTGGTATGGCAACTGCTTGGCCTCTGACCGCAAGGCACTACAGAGGGTAGTGCGTACGGCCCAGTACATCACAGGGGCAAAGCTCCCTGCCATCCAGGACCTCTATACCAGGCGGTGTCAGAGGAAGGCCCTCAAAATTGTCAAAGACTCCAGTCACCCTAGTCATAGACTGTTCTCTCTGCTACCGCGACGGCAAGCGGTACCGGAGTGCCAAGTCTAGGTCCAAAAGACTTCTCAACAGCTTCTACCCCCAAGCCATAAGACTCCTGAACAGCTAATCATGGCTACCCGGACTATTTGCACTGCCCCCCCACCCCATACTTTTTACGCTGCTGCTACTCTGTTAAGTATTTAAGCATAGTCACTTTAACTCTACCCACATGTACATATTACCTCAACTACCTCAACTAGTCGGTGCCCCCGCACATTGACTATGCAACGGTACCCCCTGTATATATAGCCTCCCTACTGTCACTTTATTCTATTGTATATATAGTCTCCCTACTGTCACTTTATTTTTACTTCTGCTCTTTTTTTCTCAACACTTTTTTGTTGTTGTTTTATTCTTACTTTTTTGTTTAAAATAAATGCACTGTTGGTTAAGGGCTGTAAGTAAGCATTTCACTGTAATGTCTGCACCTGTTGTATTCGGCGCATGTGACCAATAAAATTTGATTTGATTTGATTTGATTTGACATTTAACATGCTGGTAGAAATTAGGTAGAACGGATTTAAGTTTCCCTGCATTAAAGTCCCCGGCTACTAGGAGCGCTGCATCTGGATGAGCGTTTTCCTGTTGATTAATGGCCTTGTACAACTCATTCAGTGCAATCTTAATGCCAGCATTGGTTTGTGGTGGTAAATAGACAGCTATGAAAAATATAGATGAAAACTCTCTTGGTAAATAGTGTGGTCTACAGCTTATCATAAGATACTCTACCTCAGGCGAGCAAAACCTCGAGACTTCCTTAGTATTTGATTTTGTGCACCAGCTGTTGTTTACAAATATACAGAGACCGCCACCCCTTGTCTTACCAGAGTCTGCCGTTCTGTCCTGTCGATGTAGCGTATAGCCTGCTAGCTGAATGTTATCATTGTTGTCGTTCAGCCACGACTCCGTGAAACATAAGATATTACAGTTTTTAATGTCCCGTTGGTAGGATAACCGTAATCTTAAATCGTCAATTTTATTCTCAAAAGATTGAACGTTGGCTAATAGGATTGATGGGAGAGGCAGTTTACTCGCTCGCCGTCGGATCCTTACAAGGCACCCGGATCTGCGTCCGCGATATCTCCGTCTCTTCCTCACGCGAATGACGGGGATCTGGGCCTTGTAGGGTGTCCGTAGGATATCCTTCGCGAACGCCTCGTTGAAGAAAAAATCTTCGTCCAATGCGAGGTGAGTAATCGCTGTCCTGATATCCAGAAGCTCTCTTTGGTTATAAGAGACGATGGCAGAAACATTATGCACAAAATAAATTACAAATAACGCGGAAAAACACACATAATAGTACAATTGGTTAGAGGGCTGTAAAACGGCAGCCATCTTCTCCGGCGCTGTTTGTGTGCGAAGTTGGTCTATCCGAGTTGGTCTAGACCAAGTTATCTGTAGTGGTCTGTAGTCAAATTTCCTTATCATAGCCAAAGTAGTCCCACAAGGCCCTTTACTGTTCACTATTTACATTAGTAATGTTGATTTGTCCCTGAATAATAATAACTGGAGACTACATCTCTATGCGGATGACACAGGTATTTATTCCCGCGCCCCCTCAGTGCAGCAGGCCATTAAGGACCTTCAGCTTGGCTTTGATTCAATTCAAGAATCGATCATGAATCTTAAATTACTGCTAAACGTTGATAAAACTAAGTTGATGTTGTTCTCCAGGTCTTGTCAAATTGACCCTAAAGATCTGTCCCTCATTATAAGTATTTAGGTATTTGGATTGGTGATAAGCTGTCTTTTAAAACACACATTGAAAAACGAACAAAGTTGAGGATTAAGATCAGTTTCCTTTATATAAATAAATCCTACCTTACTTTTGAAAACAGGAGGAAGAGTGTTCAAGCATCACTCCTCCCAGTACTTGACTACATGGACACACCAGCCTCTGTTTTAAAACCTTTAGATTCAGTCTATCACTCAGCCCTGCGTTTTATCACTGGAGACAATTTTCGTACACACCATTGCCTTTTATATAATTCTGTTGGCTGGGAGTCTCTGACTACCAGAAGGGCCCAACATTGGCTGCTATTTGTATATAAAGCAGTTCTCCAGAAACTCCCATTCTACCTCACCTCACTTCTTAATTGGAAATCCAGCAACCATCAGACTCGCTCTCAAGACTGGTTGGTTCTAGAGGTTCTGCGGGTCTCCACAGAGTCCGGGAAGATTACTTATAGTTATTGTGCCGCTAGCGCATGGAATAACCTGCAGGCCACTTTGAGGCTTGACTCTCTGGTCTTGAAGGGTCAGTTCGGGACTTTGATGAAGAATGTGGTGAAGGAGAACTGCACTTGGTTTCATTGATGTTTTGATTGATGTCTAATTTTATCTGTCGCTTTTGAATTTGATTTGTTGTAATGTGTAATTGTAAATGTATAATGTTGTATTGAGACTGATAATGTTGATTTATTGTTCCCAGGGCACACTTGTAAATTAGACCCTGGTCTCAATGGGTTTCCCCTGGTTAAATAAAGGTTTAACAAAATAAATGTAAAATGATAACAAGGCACACCCTGTCATTAATTACCAGTCATTTTCAATGTATTTATTTCTATGTTATGACCTGGCTCAAAGGCTATACTGAATCATGTGTAATGTAAGAACAATGTAGTTGCATAGGATATACTTGTGCGTATAATGTACATATCCAGGAGCAAGCAACTTAATGTAAAGTGAAACCCAGTAGGGTATAACCTTTATAATTACTATGTAGTTACAATGTAACAACCTTTGCAGACAACAGGCTAACCAGGATAAATAATGAGACAGGAGAACATTTTTCAGATTGACTTTTCATTAATGGCTTTGACAAATATTCATATTCAAACCATTCAAATTAAATTCCCCATTTCAGACTCGAAGCAAAAACTATTAGGAAAATGTTTTAACACAGAGTGGTAAAGTTAAATGCTACCATGCCTTGTTCAAATGTGGTATAATACAATGATATTCAACTGACTGTTTTCGTGTGTAATTTGTGTCAAAAGATACCAAAACTTTCAGCAGTCCAACTTTGTACTGTGTCCCTATACCTATGCATGTACATGTTAGTTACACAGGCGTATACAGTATAATTACAGAGGTATGGTATGTATTGTTACACAGGTATATACAGTATAATTACAGTGTAGGTATGTATTGTTACATAGGCATATACAGTATAATTACAGTGTAGGTATGTATTGTTACACAGGCATATACAGTATAATTACAGTGTAGGTATGTATTGGTACACAGGCATATACAGTATAATTACAGTGTAGGTATGTATTGTTACACAGGCATATACAGTATTATTACAGTGTAGGTATTTATTGTTACACAGGCATATACAGTATAATTACAGTGTAGGTATGTATTGTTACATAGGCGTATATAGTGTAATTACAGTGTAGGTATGTATTGTTACATAGGCATATACAGTATAATTACAGAGGTATGGTATGTATTGTTACACAGGCGTATACAGTATAATTACAGTGTAGGTATGTATTGTTACACAGGCATATACAGTATTATTACAGTGTAGGTATGTATTGTTACACAGGCATATACAGTATAATTACAGTGTAGGTATATATTGTTACATAGGCGTATACAGTACAATTACAGTGTAGGTATGTATTGTTACACAGGCATATACAGTATTATTACAGTGTAGGTATTTATTGTTACACAGGCATATACAGTATAATTACAGTGTAGGTATGTATTGTTACATAGGCGTATATAGTGTAATTACAGTGTAGGTATGTATTGTTACATAGGCATATACAGTATAATTACAGAGGTATGGTATGTATTGTTACACAGGCGTATACAGTATAATTACAGTGTAGGTATGTATTGTTACACAGGCATATACAGTATTATTACAGTGTAGGTATGTATTGTTACACAGGCATATACAGTATAATTACAGTGTAGGTATATATTGTTACATAGGCGTATACAGTACAATTACAGTGTAGGTATGTATTGTTACATAGGCATATACAGTATAATTACAGAGGTATGGTATGTATTGTTACACAGGCATATACAGTATAATTACAGTGTAAGTATGTTTTGTTACACAGGCATATACAGTATAATTACAGTGTAGGTATGTATTGTTACACAGGCATATACAGACTAATTACAGTGTAGGTATGTATTGTTACACAGGCATATACAGTATAATTACAGTGTAGGTATTTATTGTTACACAGGCATATACAGTATAATTACAGTGTAGGTATTTATTGTTACATGGGCATATACAGTATAATTACAGTGTAGGTATGTATTGTTACATAGGTATATACAGTATAATTACAGTGTAGGTATGTATTGTTACATCGGCATATACAGTATAATTACAGTGTAGGTATGTATTGGTACACAGGCATATACAGTATAATTCCAGTGTAGGTATGTATTGCTACATAGGCATATACAGCATAATTACAGTGTAGGTATGTATTGTGACACAGGCATATACAGTATAATTACAGTGTAGGTATGTATTGGTACACGGCATATACAGTATAATTACAGTGTAGGTATGTATTGGTACACGGCATATACAGTATAATTACAGTGTAGGTATGTATTGTTACACAGGCATATACAGTATAATTACAGTGTAGGTATGTATTGTTACATAGGCATATACAGTATAATTACAGTGTAGGTATGTATTGGTACACGGCATATACAGTATAATTACAGTGTAGGTATGTATTGTTACACAGGCGTATACAGTATAATTACAGTGTAGGTATGTATTGTTACACAGGCGTATACAGTATCATTACAATGTAGGTATGTATTGTTACATAGGCGTATACAGTATCATTACAGTGTAGGTATGTATTGGTACATAAGCATATACAGTATAATTACAGTGTAGGTATGTATTGTTACATAGGCGTATACAGTATAATTACAGTGTAGGTATGTATTGTTACATCAGCATATACAGTATAATTCAGTGTGGGTATGTATTGGTACACAGGCATATACAGTATAATTACAGTGTAGGTATGTATTGTTACACAGGCATATACAGTATAATTCCAGTATAGGTATGTATTGTTACACAGGCATATACAGTATAATTCCAGTGTAGGCATGTATTGTTACACAGGCATATACAGTATAATTCCAGTGTAGGCATGTATTGTTACACAGGCATATACAGTATAAATACAGTGTAGGAATATATTGTTACACAGGCATACAGTGAAGTAAAAAAATATTTGATCCCCTGCTGATTTTGTACGTTTGCCCACTGACAAAGACTTGATCAGTCTATAATTTTAATGGTAGGTTTATTTGAACAGTGAGAGACAGAATAACAACAAAAAAATCCAGAAAAACACATGTCAAAAATGTTATGAATTGATTTGCATTTTAATGAGGGAAATAAGTATTTGACCCCTCTGCAAAACATGACTTAGTACTTAGCAAAACCCTTGTTGGCAATCACAGCGGTCAGACGTTTCTTGTAGTTGGCCATCAGGTTTGCACACATCTCAGGAGGGATTTTGTCCCACTCCTCTTTGCAGATCATCTCCAAGTCATTAAGGTTTCGAGGCTGACGTTTGGCAACTCGAACCTTCAGCTCCCTTCACAGATTTTCTATCGGATTAAGGTCTGCAGACTGGTCCATCGTCCCTTTGATGCGTTGAAGTTGTCCTGTCCCCTTAGCAGAAAAACACCCCCCCAAAGCATAATGTTTCCACCTCCATGTTTGACGGTGGGGATGGTGTTCTTGGGGTCATAGGCAGCATTCCTCCTCCTCCAAATACGGCGAGTTGAGTTGATGCCAAAGAGCTCCATTTTGGTCTCATCTGACCACAACACTTTCACCCAGTTCTCCTCTGAATCATTCAGATGTTCATTGGCAAACTTCAGACGGGCCTGTATATGTGCTTTCTTGAGCAGGGGGACCTTGCGGGCGCTGCTGGATTTCAGTCCTTCACGGCGTAGTGTGTTACCAATTGTTTTCTTGATGACTATGGTCCCAGCTGCCTTGAGATCATTGACAAGATCCTCCCGTGTAGTTCTGGGCTGATTCCTCACCGTTCTCATGATCATTGCAACTCTACGAGGTGAGATCTTGCATGGAGCCCCAGGCCGAGGGAGATTGACAGGTCTTTTGTGTTTCTTCCATTTGCGAATAATCGCACCAACTGTTGTCACCTTCTCACCAAGCTGCTTGGCAATGGTCTTGTAGCCCATTCCAGCCTTGTGTAGGTCTACAATCTTGTCCCTGACATCCTTGGAGAGCTCTTTGGTCTTGGCCATGGTGGACAGTTTGGAATCTGATTGATTGATTGCTTCTTTGGACAGGGTCTTTTATACAGGTAACAAGCTGAGATTAGGAGCACTCCCTTTAAGAGTGTGCTCCTAATCTCAGCTCGTTACCTGTATAAAAGACACCTGGGAGCCAGAAATCTTTCTGATTGAGAGGGGGTCAAATACTTATTTCCCTCATTAAAATGCAAATCAATTTATAACATTTTTGACATGTGTTTTACTGGATTTTGTTGTTGTTATTCTGTCTCTCACTGTTCAAATAAACCTACCATTAAAATTATAGACTGATCATTTCTTTGTCAGTGGGCAAACGTACAAAATCAGCAGGGGATCAAATACTTTGTTCCCTCACTGTATACAGTATAATTACAGTGAAGGTATGTATTGTTACATAGTATACTTACTGATATATTTGTTTTTGAAATGGACAATTTCAAGATACTGTAACTGATTTCAATACTGTAAATACATACGTATTAGCGAGAATTATTGAAACCCACATATTCTAATTAAGAAAAATCATATTTTTCGCATACAATCTTCAGCCAATAAATTATTTGTAAAGTATTGTTCATTTTTGTAATTCTTTGACTATGTTACATTTTGCCATATAGATTAAAACATAAAATTATGTCAACCATAGATATAATAAGATAATATTCTGATTAACACCAAAATCTCACCACCTTAATATATAACAACATTTTGAATATACTGTACAACTTATTTCTCAGCTTAAGTGCGCCAATGGTTTTGGGGAAACAGCTCAGATGTTAACGATTTATCTAAAGTTGTAATGATGAAGTTAAGGCTATGAAGTCTCTGGGAACCGAGGCCCTGCTTCTTTAAAACTGGCACATGGCCACGCAATGAGCATGCTCTGCTGAAAGACTTCAACATTCTTCTCAGAAAAATGTATTTGGGGGTCACTTTTTTCCTGCTTGCCTTCGAGGACTTTTAAGTGTTAACGTGTTAAGCATTAAGCCATTTTAAGTTTTAAGTGTTAAAACAAACTAAAAGATGTCTTGAAAAAATTGAAACTAGAAACTGGAAATCTCTCCTCTTGGCTGGACCCATGTCA
The DNA here is from genome assembly GCF_020615455.1 of Coregonus clupeaformis. Classification (NCBI taxonomy): domain Eukaryota; kingdom Metazoa; phylum Chordata; class Actinopteri; order Salmoniformes; family Salmonidae; genus Coregonus; species Coregonus clupeaformis. Next base: position 9,282,132 of record NC_059194.1, on the reverse strand, counting down.
AGCGGATGACCTCCACCTCAGTCAAGGTCACTTACCATGTCATTACAGGGGGTGTTCATTGATTCCTGTCCTTCCTCACAGGCCATCCCCTTCATCCTCTTTTGCGCCATGTCTCCATTAACAAAGTTAACCCGTTTATACTCTGACCTTGTCCCACTCCTGCTGACCTGGGGAGACAGCCATGCTTACCTGTGCAAAAAAGTGCCATGGTAGGTCATCATTATCAAATAAAATACACCTGTCACCTCCGGGTTGTGTCGAATGCAGTGGTTAGTTTCTGCTTTACCTCGGACACATACAAGGGTGTACACACACACACACACACACACACACACACACACACACACACACACACACACACACACTGCAGAAGCCTGCACTAACAAAAAAATCCATAGTCCTAAAGAAAATTACACAAAGACTTCTACTTCCACAAGATAAAAGCTGAAAGCTACAGTGAATATCCCAAGAACATTAACTCAATAAGAATTTGCTCAAACATGAAATATAGCTATGCTCCCACAAAAGGGGAGTCAAAATAACTTTCATTTGCCTGAATTACAATACAGACTAGTGAGCCAGTCATCTTCGCTTGGGAAAGATAGCATAGTGGTTAAGAGCGTTGTGCCAGTAACCGAAAGGTCGCTGGTTCTAATCCCCGAGCCGACTAGGTGAAAAATCTGTCGATGTGCCCTTGAGCAAGGCACTTAACCCTAATTGCTCCTGTAAGTCGCTCTGGATAAGAGCGTCTGCTAAAATGTAAAATCAGCATACAGTATGTTTGGTTTAAAGAATGAAATACTGCTTTGTTTTGATATAAACAGATCAAATTGCTTGTCATTGACAAGCAGTGTGTGATAAGTGTGATAGAAGGAGTCAGGCGCAGGAGGGTAAATCACAGAATACAGAGTTTATTCTGTCGTACACAGTTGCGCTGGATAGCGACAACAAAATACAGGCACAGGGGAACAATCTACCCCGGCAATACAAGGTACGGGATACTCCAACAATATACAGGCACAAGGGAAATATCTACCCCGGCAATACAAAGTGCGAGTAGCTCCACCGAGCTACACTACTCTCACAAATAACAATCACCCTCAAGGACAAGGGGGCAGAGGGAACACTTATACACGGACTAATGAGGGGATAAGAACCAGGTGTGTGTAATTAACAAGACAAGACAAATGGAATGATGATATATGGAGCGGCAGTGGCTAGTAAGCCTGTGACGACGAACGCCGAAGCCTGCCCGAACAAGGAGGGGAGGCAGCCTCGGCGGAAGTCGTGACACAGTGCTAATTTTTCATGTGTTTATCATATTTGCTCTACTGTGCCAGGAATCGTTTGATGGCTTTATGTTACAGGTACTTTGGGTGTATAAAATATGCATTACAATATACATGTTTATGATTAAGCTACATAAGTGACATAGTATTATGGCTATTAGCATTCACATTTAGTATAGTCATTTTTACCGATATATAATTATTATTAATATTAGCATTATTAACATTATTAGTAGTATTATGTCAATATTATTAAGATGCATTTTCTGTGCATACCTGCCTTTATCTGAAGTAAATATAGCTGGAACATTGCCATGTCTTGAACATCACCCTGCCCCTCTGTTGATAAAGGGGATTGGAGTAACAAGAGAAAGGAAAAACAGACTGCGGTCTCAACATCACAGAATTGGCAGATTGATTCACTTGTCTGTCAGCTTGAGCCTGATGACAATAAACTCCATACCTCAGGGAATTTATTGAGAGATGGCATGTCAAAGACTCAAGGGAGAAGACATACACACACACACACACTTACAGACACACACACGAGTACACACACACACAATCAAACACCCTTCAAAGTGAGCTGTCGTGGTGAAGGGTGAACAACACTCCCACTGTATTCCCCAAGGATATATAATATAGGGTCTGGTATTGGCCGCTCGGCTTCATTTAAATGATTCTCTCCGTAATTGAAAAGGAAACTCCAGGGCGTGTTTGGCCAGTTAATCCATTTAAGATCATTATGTGCATTGTCAATTGGCTTGACCCAGCTGCAGCGTTAGAAAAACAATGGAGGTGTCTCGAGTGTGTAGATCAAAATCCCTTCTGAGTCAGAGGTTAATGTATAATTATTTCTCACTTTGGTTAACACTATGGGATACCGGTCCAAAAGCCACGGCCCTTCTCCCCAGGGTCCCCATGGCACAGACGATACAATAGGTACATATCAGAGACCACATAATGAAGCATGTTAGAATGTGATATGAAGACGTTTATGATGTATGGGTTTCACCTCCACCCCAATAATACAATAATACAGTAACCCTATTTTTTCTTAGAAAATTATATCAAAAATTAAGAATACAATTCCTATTCTGTATGAAACTTAAATGTCAGGTTTTACCTTTTTCGGCATCAGCTACAAATAGTACAGGATTTCCATTTAACTCTCTCAGATTCCCAACTGGCTGCCTAAACACTTTATGGTCCTGTCACTTTCACCACTGTGGAGAGTGTTTTCTATAAGGTAACTTGGCGCAGGAGTATGCGAGTATATGAGAACACAGAGGTGGATTATCACAGGAAGGGGCCACAGTGGTAGATCAGATTCGGGCAAGTCTCAGGGCTGGAGAGGAGGGGGTAGCTCCGTACTACAGTGCAGCTCTCTGTATGTGCCACTGGGGACCTGCACTTAAAACTGAGTCAAGTGTGATTCATGTCGAGGATAGGCTTGTGGCTCACCTAGCCCCCACACACAGACAGACACACACACACATAAATTAAACATAGAAACCATGCACTTATCCATATTTACTTCGAATGGGTTTCAACCTTCCTATCCTTTTGAGCAATGATTTCTATCAGTTTAACTAACTGTCAAAATACTGTAAACTGTGTACATTTAATTCTGTAGTAGATGTAATGATATATCACAATAGTATGACAGTAATGCTTGAAGGTGTGAAGAATATCAGAGAAATAAGGGAGTGTGTTAATCAGCACCTCAAATAACATAGGACCCATTTCCCATGTTTTCACGCTGAAACAACGCATCGATTCCCATGTTGCATTGTGGCATTTTTACTGGTGACGTTAGACCTGCCGTAACAGAAAATAATGTGACAGAAGAGAAATCGGCCTCTGGCGATTGTTTTTCAATGCTCCTGTTTGAAGTCGGAGGGTCTTCCTGTTCAAGTCCTGTATGAGCTGTTTGTTTATGTCATCCTGGTTACTAAATCACTTATCGCATCAAAGAGCTCCGTTCTGTCCCATACAACAATGGGGGGTCATGCCAGCATGAAAACATGACAAGGATACAGACAAAGAAAATGCCTTCCTCTCTTGAGGTGATGACAATTGGTGTACCCAGATTTATGTAATGTTGACATTACCAAGAAAAAAAGAGTCTGAGAGACTTCGGGAGTCATTTAAAGCAATAGCTCACTGCTATTTCTGTATTGCTTAATCATTTTCTTATTTTGAAAGTAGTATATGCAGAATGGCAGGTTCAATTCAACATCCATGTTCTGGGCTAATTTAATGGTGTGCTACAGAAAATCTTCAGAGCCCCAGCTAATGCAGTCTTCCACTCAGTTTGGTGCCAAAGGGTGATGGGTGAGAGAAGCGAGAGTACTGACTTGATACATTTGAAGAAGGTGGGGGAGGGGAGCCAGACAGATTAAGCCTTCGCAACGAGTCTGTGCCATCTGAAGCACTTTGCAGGGAATGACCGAGTGTGGACTTCACTCAATAACTTCTCAGAGAAAAGGCATATATTTTTTGTCAGATAGCCTCCACACAACATTTGTACGCAAAACAACTCAGGACCCCAATCGATGCACCAGCTTCCCTTTGAAGGTTTGTGCCAAACGGACAAACCAGGGTTCTTGGCACAGTGTTTCGCTTTGGCAGCCCCATTCATGCTAGATATTTCTAGCACAACCTGTAATACCCTTACCTCTAACGCTGCCTCTACATTGGGTTTATCCATTTCCTTTGGTCCAATTTCTCCGTAAAGATGAGACTACAAACAGCCCAGCGGCGAAGCTTTCACAGCGATACACTTGATTTTCCATATGTTTCGGAGGAGATAAAGTGACAGGCTAAACAGTTTCACAAGCCTCTCTATAAACAGCCATGTGTAGGAAGCCAACGCATGGCTGACGTCAGAGAGGGATGCTCTCCACTCCCCTGAATATATACTTTGTCACAACTGCTATGTCCCTCGAGCCTGGTAGGCCTAAATGTAAGGGAACAGGAAACTCGCAAGGTAGACTAATGCCCTACTACTCCTACCCAAAAGAGATTGCGTGGGAGAGACCCAAGGCCAACAATGTGCCTACATCCCCATATCCACATCCTGTTTGGAAATGGCACCTTCCCCAATCTCTTCCTTTTTCTGCAAAATGGCTACATTTTGGGGCGGAAAAGGGTCCGTTATATGAGGGCCGACAAACAATTGTGGGTACTAAGTCTGTGCGAGCCTGTGTGAACGGTTAGGAGTTTATGGCTGTAGACCCCTATGACTGGTCCCCAAATACTTCTACTGAATGAGTAGCAGTTCTTTTTGCTTTGTTCCTGAATAGTAGCCCAGATGTACTCTAGAGGGAGTTTAAAAATCCCTTATATTCAAGATAAAAGCTGTTAGTGTTACACCCTGTTGTTAAAATGTTATGCACCCCCATCGACTTGCTCATTTGCTGACCGCACCTTGCACAAATTGAAAATTATGAAATTATGACTTAATTGTCATTTTAGTTACAACTCCTCCCCTCCATGCATTTACATCAGAAACGCATGAGGAATAATTATCTCCATATTAATAGCAACATTCACACTGTTATGGCAATGCATTCATTTACCGCGATGACATTAGCCTCATTGCCTGCATTTGAAGCTAATTTGCTGGGACAGCAGACCAGAACGGACCCCTCCCTCTGGCACCTAATGAAAAAGGAATAAGCAGGCACTGAGAAGGTCAGGCGCTGGGCTGACAGTGGCCCCGCATGTCTCTCCCTCTCCCCTGAGAGCTTGTGTGTCAGGGGCCATTGGGCCATTGGCTCCATAGTGAAGGTGCGAGGAGGGGGCAGCTAGAATGGGATGGGCCTCTTTGGCTCTCTCTGGCTGGCTGCAGGACGTTTCTCTCTGGCTGGCGACAGCACGTCTCTCTCTGGCTGGCGACAGCACATCTCTCTCTGGCTGGCGACAGCACGTCTCTCTCTGGCTGGCGAAAGCACGTCTCTCTCTGGCTGGCGACAGCACGTCTCTCTCTGGCTGGTGACAGCACATCTCTCTCTGGCTGGCGACAGCATGTCTCTCTCTGGCTGGCGAAAGCACATCTCTCTCTGGCTGGCGACAGCACGTCTCTCTCTGGCTGGCGACAGCACATCTCTCTCTGGCTGGCGACAGCACGTCCCCCTCTGGCTGGCGAAAGCACGTCTCTCTCTGGCTGGCGACAGCTTGTCTCTCTCTGGCTGGCGTCAGCACATCTCTCTCTGGCTGGCCACAGCACGTCTCTCTCTGGCTGGCCACAGCATGTCTCTCTCTCTGGCTGGTGACATCACATCGCTCTCTGGCTGGCTGCAGGATGTTTCTCTCTGGCTGGCGACAGCACATCTCTTTCTGTCTGGCGGCAGCACGTCTCTCTCTGGCTGGCGACAGCACATCTCTCTCTGGCTGGCGACAGCACCTCTCTCTCTGGCTGGCGAAAGCACGGCTCTCTCTGGCTGGCTACAGCACGTCTCTCTCTGGCTGGCGACAGCACGTCTCTCTCTAGCTGGCGACAGCACGTCTCTTTCTGGCTGGCTACAGCACGTCTCTCTCTGGCTGGTTACAGCACGTCTCTCTCTGGCTGGCGACAGCACGTCTCTCTCTGGCTGGCGACAGCATGTCTCTCTCTGGCTGGCGACAGCACGTCTCTCTCTGGCTGGTGACAGCATGTCTCTCTCTCTGGCTGGCGACAGCATGTCTCTCTCTGGCTGGCGACAGCATGTCTCTCTCTGGCTGGCGACAGCACGTCTCTCTCTGGCTGGCTACAGCACGTCTCTCTCTGGCTGGCGACAGCACGGCTCTCTCTAGCTGGTGACAGCACGTCTCTTTCTGGCTGGCTACAGCACGTCTCTCTCTGGCTGGTTACAGCACGTCTCTCTCTGGCTGGCGACAGCACATCTCTCTCTGGCTGGCGACAGCACGTCTCTCTCTGGCTGGCGAAAGCACGTCTCTCTCTGGCTGGCAACAGCACGTCTCTCTCTGGCTGGTGACAGCACATCTCTCTCTGGCTGGTGACAGCATGTCTCTCTCTGGCTGGCGAAAGCACATCTCTCTCTGGCTGGCGACAGCACGTCTCTCTCTGGCTGGCGACAGCACATCTCTCTCTGGCTGGCGACAGCACGTCCCCCTCTGGCTGGCGAAAGCACGTCTCTCTCTGGCTGGCGACAGCTTGTCTCTCTCTGGCTGGCGACAGCACATCTCTCTCTGGCTGGCCACAGCACGTCTCTCTCTGGCTGGCTACAGCATGTCTCTCTCTGGCTGGCGACAGCACATCTCTCTCTAGCTGGTGACAGCAAGTCTCTTTCTGGCTGGCTACAGCACGTCTCTCTCTGGCTGGTTACAGCACGTCTCTCTCTGGCTGGCGACAGCACGTCTCTCTCTGGCTGGTTACAGAACGTCTCTCTCTCTGGCTGACGACAGCACGTCTCTTTTTGCTGGAGGCTACCTCCCTCCCTCCTCCTCCTCTTCCTGCAACCTCGCCACCCTGCCATCCTTGTCACATCTAGTGTGTCGGCCGTCACCTTGCTTTTCGCCATGTCCCAAGGCTCCTACCAGGTGTTCTGGCTCCCCCATAATGAAACACAAGGGGCAGTGGGACGAGGTGCGAGGAGATAAATTGAATCGGGCCGCTCCTTTTGTGCTGCATTAAGAACTCAATTAAACGCCAGCCAGCATCTGCTGCTACACAGGCAGGCAGGCACACCTGATTCACTAACTCGCACCTGTGTGTGTGTGTGTGTGTGTGCTTGCGTGCTCGCGCAATGGATATGGTGTAATCTTTGACAGTATAATCACTCCTAACATTCTTCAAGGTGACAACTGTCCTTCGGTTTATTCTCCTTCGGTTTTGTGATAAAAGGATGTAGAATTCTATAGATGGGATGTAGTTTAGCGCTGCTGCACATTGTCTTTCACTGAAAGCTGTTGTTTGTATTGATAAGTAAGACTTTCTGAGAGGAGTATAGGACTATGGGTAACACGGACATAGGAAGGGCATAAGAGATAGAGAGAGAGAGAAGGGAAGAGAGAGGGAAGAAGGAGCAACTGTTCATCCCAGACTGGGACTTCATCCATCATTGGAATCAGCGTGTGCTGTAATTACTGTGTCAAATAGATGGGGCGATGCCTTGGAGGAAAGTGTGTGTATGTTTGTGTATGCGCACCCGTGTGAGAAGTGGGTGGGTGTGGGGGGATGTCTTGTGGACACCTTATCTTCATAATCATCTCCACTCCCAGATCGCTCCTACCTCTGCTGTCATCAGTCATACATAGCTGTGCTGTCAACTGGTGCTGCCATGCATTGCCAACATCAGGGTATCAGGAGAGGAGAAGTCTTAACTCTTTCAATGGCACAGCCCTTTGAGGAGACTGGATCCTACCATTCTAAGGACATAATGTAGGAATGCAGCAATTAATAGGATGATGGGAGTAATGCTAACAAACCTATCAGGCTATCCCAGATTGACAGTAGTTTCCTAATACCATTGATAATTTTTTATATAGCCGGAAGTTTGTTACTGTGTGTGGACTTGCTAAGACACAGGTCAATCCCCTTATCTGACAGGAAGTGTATGTAATTTCCTCAGTCAGTCTTACACAAATAAAAGGCTCCCATTAAATTGTACGTAATTCAGATATTAGCTGCTCGCTGGTCATACAAGAACTCTGACCAGATAATGGCAGCAGCTCCATATTCAAAACATGCATGTGGGGGAGGTGGGGATATTTCTCCAGAGCTCAGGCCCTGTCCTCTCGCTTGAGAAGTTATCTGAAAAATGAGGAGTGTGTCCTGCAGCCATATGGAGGAGAGCAGCGGAGCACATAAAGACGTGGAAATAGCGTTAGCCGCTTGACTGCCCGACGTTGGCGATCAAAGCACTGGTGAACCAGTAAAAGATCTAAGTGATGGCGAGGATTCCAGGCTGGTCACTCACCTTGGCAGTGTGACAGGTCACGATCGGGAAACAATTAAATCTGTTGGCGAGCAGTGGCTTCCAGTGCCTGAGATTAGAAAAACATTTGAGAACACAGTAGACGATAGAATTATCACACATTACGGTGCTTTAAAACACTTTATATATTATATACATTTACATACTTACAAATCACTGTGTACTGTACTGTCTGTTATAGCAGGTTTGTACTCTTATGAAGGTGCTTTAATTAAAGCGTTGTGGCAATACACCCTTTGAGATTTCAGCACAGCTTTCCCCTTTATTTAAATGGCAACACTGCTACTCTCATGGGCAATTAGAGAAATGTAACATTTGGTGCCATATGCTTGCAGGTTGTTTGGGAATAGCGATCATCTGGCCTTATTGTGGCTTGTTGTAACTTACATTTTGCCAGTTAATTACTATTGTGACATCGAGATTAGGGGAGCAAACCGCAGATGCCAGGACCATGGCATGTGGAGACATGCCCCTTGGAGAGAAACAATAGCATTGAGCTGGGCAATCATTACACAGTAGAACCTGGAGATCTCCAGTGTACAGGGATTATTGCCTTTAGTAAATATGAACATGCACAGTTTGTTTGTAGTAGTAACAAAGTCATACCATTTATGGGAACATTGCTGTTATGTGCTATCTTAATTTGACCAGTTTCTCACAGCAGGAAAATTATTATGTGGATTATAATTAATTGACAGTTTTGTAGGGGTTTATACTTTTTTAGTTAGAATAAATCAAGTCTGACATTTTAAAGTTTAGATGACAAACTTTAGAAGCCTTTTTAACCTTGACTACACTACATTTTGCATTTTTCTGCTGCGCAGAACATTTTTCGGCCACAACAGAGTGATCAAATTAAGATGGCACTTCTTTATGCATACTGTTGTTTTTCATAGGACAAAGAAATGTAGGGAAATGAGGACAAACAGGATCAACTTGATGGCAGTGCTGCAGCCAATATTATCAAATAATCATGTCAGAAAACTATCACACTTGTAGGGCCATGTTGAACCCATGGGTGTGTGTTATGAACAAAATCAGACATTTTTTCAGTGCAGGTGACATGTGAGCATCTCTGTGTGTGTGTGTGTGTGTGTGTGTGTGTGTGTGCGCATGCGCGTGCGTGCGTGTGTGTGTGAAAATTCAGGAAAAAAAGTGGGGACATTTCGCCGGTCCCCAGAAGGAAAAATGCTTAGGGGTTAGGTTTAGGGTTAGGGTTACGATTAGGGTTAGAATTAGGGTTAGGGGTTAGGGGTTAGGATTAGGTGTTAGGGGTTTGGGTTAGAAGTTAGGGTTAGGTTTAGTTTCAGGGTTAGGGGTTGAGGTTAGGGTTAAGGTTAGGGAAAGTAGGATTTTGAATGGGAATATACTTGGATAGTAAAACCAACTTGTGTGTGTGTACGCATTCGTGTGTGTGTTGTGTATTTGCTGCCGCAAAACAAAACAAGCCCTGGTCCAGAAAGCCTTGGGGCTATTTATAGGAGGGAGCAGGCTGACTGGCAGACTTCTCTTAATCAGCATGCTACGAGAGGTAATTTAAAGACGCTTTGCCGCTGACAAGAATTAAATTGTGTTTTGATTTTCTCATTAGCCTAATCTCAAGTGGTCCTCGTTATTGTGTAATTTTCCCGCGTTGACATGACATCTCGTTTTTGGGAGCTGACAGCCGTATGCCACCGTTTTGGGGACGGGGACGTGGACGGGGATGGGGGGGGGGACGGGGGGGGGGGGAGGGGGACGGGTGGAGGGGGAGGTGATTGTGACGGCTTCCTCCAAGGTGCTGGTTGGCTGTTTTCTTCGTCCCCCCTTGGCTGATGCGATGACGGTAGTCACAAGATGACTCCGGGGGGGTTGGGGGGGGGTGGAGGCAAAGCGCCGGGGGGGTTGGGGGTCGAAGAGGGCTGGAGGGCTCTGTTGGAGCGCACGTAAAGTAGCGTACTCTCCCCTGGTCCCCGGATGTTAACAGAGTGAATCAGGACACCATTTTGTCCTTTCGTTTGACCAGAAGTGGCTTTGCTGCGGAGTATATACAGAAATCTAGAGATTTGTGTGTGTGAACTGGTGGCAACTCACCATAGATACATTACATAGATACATACACTGTAGAGACATACTTATTGAGTACACATGCTAATGCACACATTGCTTGGTACCTTATGAAACCTGGGTATATCAAGAACTTATAAAATACAGGCTAAGATTTTATACTGATAGTCACACAATGGCCCTGCTGGTCCTATATCAAATTATTTATTTTGTTTTTCTGTTTCCTTCTTATGGGTAAATCCTAATACCATTACATTCTGAGAGGGATTCTCATTTGTTTTAACACAATTGTTGCATGTAGCAAAGTGCGGAAAAAAAACTATAGTAATTTCTCATGTCTCCTAAATCCTTTAGGAACAGGTGAGAAGAAAGTAGTTCCCAGGAGAATTGTGTCTGTGAACTTTACTGGGTTACAGCTGAAATTACAACTATAAATCAAATGCTAAAAGACACTTTCCAGGTTGACCTTATAGCTCAGTTGTCATGGAAATGGCAAATTTTTTAAATAACAAGATCAAATGTAAAAGGTACGAGTCAATGTATGGGCACTATCTGATAAATGGATTGATGGTGAAACTTATTTTCAAACCTTTTCTTTGCAGTATTTTATATTTTCTTGTCAGGTTTCTAGCAGGGAATAAATAATCGGTCTTGTACCCGGTTTATTGTTGCCAGTCTTTAGCAAGCCAAATGTGAACGCTTTGACCTGCCCATTGCCCTCTACACCTGTTGAGTTGAATCTCGCTGCCTAGTCAAGGTATTAGGAGAGCTGGGACCATAGAAATAAAATGAATAGAACGGGCTTGCAACCTCTAACCCTGGCAATTTGACTGGTAAACTCATGGGTACACTCACAATGGTCACCTGGTATTGTGATGCAATCATTTCCATGTTAATGTAGAATGTTAATTCAAATGATGTTAACTGATGTGGCTCATGCAATGGAATGTATTTTTTGTAATGTCAGTTGAGTTGAATCAACAAATCACAGCACATATTGAAGGGTACACTTCCTGCTTTTATTTCCTGCTTTTACTTCCTGCTTTGCTCGATGGGTACACTCGCAATGGCCGCCAGTCCACCCATTATGCCATCATTGACTTGAATGAGGGTGGCCATTCTAAGCATTCTATTTCTATGGCTGGGACACAATGAAGACACAGACCTGTATGTGAGAAAATCCTGTGAGCGGGAAAGTGATCCTCCCATTGCTGTCCCCTGTAAAAAAAAAAGAACAGCTGTAAAACAGTCAATTATATACTAGGTTATTTCCTGCTTGATATTTTGTTGGATTCCTTTTTTACAGACGTTTAAGTGCAGGATTTTGAAATATCCAAATTTTTCATAAAGCAACGACCAGTAATGGTTATTTGAGGAATGTACTTCATGAACATGCTATTTTATCTTGACACTCGTTTAACCATATACATTTTGGGGTGCTGTGTAATTCCTACCCTAATATGTCTGTAGTGCATAACAGTAAGCAAATAGCAGCACTTATTAAGCTAAATACTGTACATCTGTCTGCAAATGACCCCAAGGTTGTTAAATGTGACTAAAACATTTACAATCCATCCTTAACTCTTTCAAGTTCCAAGGTCAAAAGTCGGAAGCAAATAACCTGCGGGTTGGAGCTGTGAAAGGTCTTACACCCATAAAGGTACAATACAACTATGTAAACAATGGGGGGTGACTTCATTGTACGGACACTACGTTTGATTTCATCACTGTAACCTTGGTTCCCAGACAGAAAACCAAAAAAAGTATGGTCCTTAGACACACTTCTCACAGAAAGGGAACCAGGTTTACATACCGATATCAGCCCTTTCTACTTCAATAACAATGTCCTGTTTCGGTAGAGGAGGGGGTGGATGTAGAGGAGGAGGGGGCAAATTTAACCCTGGTAATCCCCCACAGTTCCTGCCAAGGCTCCTGTCAGGAACCGTGGTGATGCGTTCAGAGGGTGTCCCGTGTCTCCAGAGGCGTCATGCCCATAGAGGGCACAGGGGCACATGCCCCCTAAGATTTATCCTGTTTGAAAAAAAAAGTTTGTTGTTGTTGTTTCTTTGTAATACTACTACCTACAATGCCATCAGAAAGAAATCAGACCACTTGACATTTACCACATTTTGTTGCGTTACAAAGTGGGATTAACATTGAATTAATAGTAATTTTTTTGTCAACGATCTACACAAAATACTCTATAATGTCAAAGTGGAAGAAAAATTCTAACATTTGTAAAAAATTTATGAAAAATAAAACACTAATATATCTTGATTATATAACTATTCAACCCCCTGAGTCAATATACAATATACTGTCTCATACAAAAGAATGTGGACAGCCCTTCAAATTAGTGGATTCGGCTATTAATTTAATTGCTGACGGGTGTATAAAATGTAGCACACAGCCATGCAATCGCCATAGACAAACATTGTCAGTAGAATGGCCTTACTGAAGAGCTCAGTGACTTTCAACATGGCACCGTCATAGTATGCCACCTTTCCAACAAGTCAGTTCGTAAAATTTCGACCCTGCTAGAGCTGCCCCGGTCAACTGTAAGTGCTGTTATTGTGAAGTGGAAACGTCTAGGAGCAACAACGGCTCAGCCGCGAAGTTGTAGGCCACACAAGCTCACAGAATGAGACCGCCGAGTGCTGAAGCGCGTAGCGCATAAAGATCGTCTGTCCTCAGTTGCAACACTCACTACTGAGTTCCAAACTGCCTCTGGAAGCAACGTCAGCACTGTTCGTCGGGAGCTTCATAAAATGGGTTTCCATGGCCGAGCAGCCGCACACAAGCCTAAGATCACCATGCGCAATGCCAAGCGTAGGCTGGAGTGGTTTAAAGTTCGCCGCCATTGGACTCTGGAGCAGTGGAAACGCATTCTCTGGAGTGATGAATCACGTTTCACCATCTGGCAGTCCGACAGACGGATCTGGGTTTGGCGGATGCCAGGAGAACGCTACCTGCCCCAATGCATAGTGCCAACTGTAAAGTTTGGTGGAGGAGGAATAATGGTCTGGGGCTGCTTTTCATGGTTCGTGCTAGGCCCCTTAGTTCCAGTGAAGGGAAATCTTAACGCTACAGCATTCAATAACATTCTGGATGATTCTGTGCTTCCAGCTTTGTGGCAACAGTTTGAGGAAGGCCCTTTCATGTTTCAGCATGACAATGCCCCCGTGCACAAAAAAGCGAGGTCCATACAGGAATGGTTTGTCAAGATCGGTGTGGAAGAACTTGACTGGCCATACTTTTGGTCATGTAGTGTATGTTAGAATGACCTTTGGCAGCTATTACAGCTGTAAGTATTTCTGGGTAAGTCAATAAGAGCTTTCCACACCTGAATTGTGCAACATTTGCCCATTATTTTTTTCAAAATTCTTCAACTTCTGTCAAATTGGTTGTTGATCATTGCTAGACAACCATTTTCAGATCTTGCCATAGATTGTCAAGTAGATTTAAGTCAAAACTGTAACTCGGCCACTCAGGAACATTCACTGTCTTCTTGGTAAACAACTCCAGTGTAGATTTGGACTTGTGTTTTAGGTTGTTGTCCTGCTGAAAGGGGAATTCATCTCTCAGGGTATGGTGGAAAGCAGACTGAACCAGGTTTTCCTCTAGAATTTTGCCTGTGCTTAGCTCCACTCGGTTTCTTTTTTATCCTCTAAAACTCCCCAGTCCTTATTGATTACAAGCATACCCATAACATGATGCAGCCACCACTATACTTGAAAATATGGAGCGTGGTACTCAGTAATGTGTTGAATTGGATTTGTCCCAAACATAACACATTGTATTCAGGACAAAAAAATATAATTGCTTTGCCACATTGTGTGCAGTATTGCCTTGTTGCAAACAGGATGCATGTTTTGGAATATTTGTATTCTGTACAGACTTCTTTCTTTTCACTCTGTTGATTAGGTTAGTGTTCTGGAGTAACTACAATGTTGTTGATCTATCCTCAGTGTTCTCCTATCACAGCCATTCAACTCTGTAACTGTTTTAAAGTCACCATGGTGAAAACTGAGGATGGTCAAATCCCTGAGCAGATTCCTTCCTCTCTGGCAACTGAGTTAGGAATTAAGCCTGTATCTTTGTAGTGACTTGGTGTATTGATACACCATCCAAAGTGTAATTAATAACTTCACCATGCTCAAAGGGATATTCAATGTCTGCTTTTATTTATTTATACCCATCCACCAAAAGATGGGAGAAGAAAAAAACGTATTTAGGCTTGTGATAACAAAGGGGTTGAATACTTATTGACTCAAGAAGACATTTCACCTTTTCATTTTTTATTAATTTGTAAAAATGTTGAAAAACATAATTCCACTTTTGACATTATGTGGTGTGTATGCCAGTGACAAAAAAATGAAATGTAATCCATTTTAAATTCAGGCTGTAACAGAACAAAATGTGGAAAAAGTCAAGGGGTGTGAATACTTTCTGAATGCACTGTACCTAGCAATTTTATGAAATTGGCTTTAGCTAGCCCAGATAGGTTCCCAATTTCCCAATCTCATAACTAGCTACCAAGAAGCCATGTCAGGCTACAAATCAAGTTAGAGTAGCTAGCTTGTCTAACTATCTTAGCTGGCATGCCGGCTGGCAAGGTTGGCAGACTTTAGAAAAGCAAACAATTACTAAATGTACTGAATAAGACTCACATTCCTTTCAATCTTTTACCCACATTTTTGCAGAGATGCATAGAAGCATATTTAGTTTAATTTAAAAAATAACCACCAGTCAGGAAGATACAGACAGCTCAGGAGGTATGCTTAGATCTGCAGAAAAATATACATTTTTTTTTTTACATAGAATTAAGCATAATGATTATGGCTTTAGATTGGTGTTTGAAAAATGTAAATTTAATCACAACATTGCAGTTTTATAAGTGTTGTTTTAATGTGTAAAGCTTCAAGACTGTCAGTGGCTTTGAAGGTTAAGGACAAAACAATTGCGCTAGGAGAGTCTGAATGGCTGATTATGGATGTATTTTCTCCTCAACATGAACAATAGAAGTTCAGCTGTATTGTGAATTGTAAGGGTTGGTGTGAGGTGTGACCCAGGTGTGGTGCAGGATAGACAGTAGGCAGTAGGCAGAGATGGTGAAACAAGGATCTTTACTGGTGGTCCCAAAACCAGGATACAAAATAACGGACTTGTCACAATAAAATAAAGAAGGAGCAAATTGGTCTCCAAAAACAGGCTGACAGCAAACCTACGAAATACTAACTACGACTGAAAACAACAATGAAACAGGGAGAACACATCTCAAGTACCTGTACATACGTCTCGCGATCAGACACTGATTAGTACTGTTGGCATCGAGAAACTAGCAGAGGAAACAGAGCAAGGGAACACAGGGAAGTGAGGGCATAAATACACAGGTGAACAGGTAAACAGGTAACACCAATAGGATAATGATTAGTCCAGACTTTGAGTGAGGAGGTGCCTAAGGTTGTGTGGAGGATGACACCTAGTGGGTCGCTCCGGAACTGCGACCCCCTCCTGTATCAGTGAATTGCCTGCATGTTTGGTGTTCAGTGCATCTTCAGCTGCTATTCCGTCAATACTGTTTACAGACTCCCAGACTCTATGTCTACCGGCTTAAATTTACATAAAAATGAGTTTGTCTCCCACACCAGAGCAATCCAACATCTGTGTTGATCAGAATTAATTGAAATCTGTAATGTTGTGCAGCAGTGCTAATTCACAGAGTTACCAACAGCATATAAAGCAGCTATTTAGGGATGTCTTCGTTCTGCTGATGATTAGGAAAATGTAAACAAATGCATATGCAATAGTATTGAGATTTTTTTTTGTGTGTGCTTGTGGTATTGTCAGCGATCAGCACTTGACTAATTGATCGGTCTATAATACTGTGATACAGTTGCATTGTTGTTCACCATTGCTCTGATACCATACCATTCTCCTGTAGCTCAGTTGGTAGAGCATGGCGCTTGCAACGCCAGGGTTGTGGATTCGTTTCCCACGGGGGGCCAGTATGAAAATGTATGCACTCACTAACTGTAAGTCGCTCTGGATAAGAGCATCTGCTAAATGACTAAAATGTAAAAAATACAGCTCATTATATATAGTAGGACTACATTGGGTGTTGAAAATCTTCTCAGACTACAGATGAACCCAAATATGGACTATAATGTTCCAATACTGGATAGGACACTCCTGTGTTGGCAATACTGTAGATCTCCTGTTATTTCAGTTAACCAATTTAACTGGTGAACAAATGACAAAAGCTATGTCCATACCTGCACCCCCGTAGTGTGGTGGTCACTGAGATGGAGACAACCATTTATTCTGGCTTAATCAGGGTTGAAAACACAGCTAACGGGATTTGACTCTTACCCACATGTGCATTACGCAACCAGTGATCTGTAAAGGTGCTCCGCTGGGGTACGCTAGTGAGTCTCTTTTACGCTGTGATCTATTGCCCTGCTTTAACTCCGATGATCTATCATACAGAACTGGCAGTAACGGATGAGAATGATCCTCTGGAAAAACTCTCTCATTTGTCTCTGTCGCAGTCAGTGAACTAGAGGAGAGGCTAATACAGGGAGACGGCCCAGGGAGGGGTATAATGATGTCTCTGTGCTCCTCTCCTCGCGTACGGAAGGCGTATTAGACCATAATAAAGCCAGACCTCGCTTCCCTTCTTTCTTTTTTTCCTCATCTCTCTCTCTCTCCTTTCCACTCCCCATGGCTGTCTCCTCCTTTACTCCCACTGTCTCTTTCAGCAGGTCCCCTTTGGCTTACTCGCTTCGCCTGTGGACATTTTTTCCTCAAGACATTATATTTCATATAAGGCTTTGAGACTTTGTAAAGGGGTTGAATGAGAGGTGATATTAATCTACTTTACTGTCTATTTTAGAATATAATGATAACACGTTTCTTCTTATGAGGTGTTATATAGTATTGTAAACATCTTCATAACATCTACAGGTACAGTCACAGGACATTATGAAACTGTATAATAAAGCAATAAGGTACTAGAGGACCGTTAGTTGTGATTTATTTTCGATATATCACAACCTCTTGTGCCTTATTGCATCATTATAATCTTATTTTCAGAATGATCTATTAGAAGGTTTATATTGCCATATACAGTGCTATGAAAAAAATATTTGCCCCCTTTCTAATTTTCTCTTCTTTTGTGATACTGAATGTTATCAGATCTTCAACCAAAACCTAATATTAGATAAAAGGAACATAAGTGAACAAATAACACAACAATGACATATTTATTTCATAAACAAAGTTATGCAACACCCAATTCCCCTGTGTGAAAAAGTATTTGCCCCCTTACACTCAATAACTGGTTGTGCCACCTTTAGCTGCAAAGACTCCAACCAAGTGCTTCCTGTAGTTGTTGATCAGTCTCTCACGTCGCTGTGGAGGAATTTTGGCCCACTCTTCCATGCAGAACTGCTTTAACTCAGTGACGTGTGGGTTTTCCAAGCATGAACTGCTCATTTCAAGTCCTGCCACAACATCTCAATTGGGATTAGGTCTGGACTTTGACTAGGCCATTCCAAAACTTCCAATTTGTTGCTTTTTAGCAATTTTCATGTAGACTTGATTGTGTGTTTTGGATCATTGTCTTGCTGCATGACCCAGCTGCGCTTCAGCTTCAGCTCACAGACGGATGGTCTGACATTCTCCTGTAGAATTCTCTGATACAGAGCAGAATTCATGGATCCTTCTATCAAGGCAAGTCGTCCAGGTCCTGAGGTAGCAAAGCATCCCCAAACCATCACACCACCACCACCATGCTTGACCTTTGATATGATGTTCTTACTGTGGAATGCAGTGTTTGGTTTTTGCCAGGCATAATGGGACCCATCTCATCCAAAAAGTTGACTCAAGTTTGCCAAAAAGCACCTGGATGATCATCAAGACTCTTGGAAGAACGTTCTATGGACAGATGATTCAAAAGTATAACTTTTTGGACGACATGGTTCCAGTAATGCCTGGCGAAAACCAAACTCTGCATTCCACAGTAAGAACATCATACCAAAGGTCAAGCATGGTGGTGGTGGTGTGATGGTTTGGGGATGCTTTGCTACCTCAGGACCTGGACGACTTGCCTTAATAGAAGGAACCATGAATTCTGCTCTGTATCAGAGAATTCTACAGGAGAATGTCAGACCATCCGTCTGTGAGCTGAAGCTGAAGCACAGCTGGGTCATGCAGCAAGACAATGATCCAAAACACACAATCAAGTCTACATGAAAATTGCTAAAAAGCAACAAATTTGAGGTTTTGGAATGGCCTAGTCAAAGTCCAGACCTAATCCCAATTGAGATGTTGTGGCAGGACTTGAAACGAGCAGTTCATGCTTGAAAACCCACACGTCACTGAGTTAAAGCAGTTCTGCATGGAAGAGTGGGCCAAAATTCCTCCACAGCGACGTGAGAGACTGATCAACAACTACAGGAAGCATTTGGTTGGAGTCATTGCAGCTAAAGGTGGCACAACCAGTTATTGAGTGTAAGGGGGCAATTACTTTTTCACACAGGGGAATTGGGTGTTGCATAACTTTGTTTATGAAATAAATATGTAATTGTTGTGTTATTTGTTCACTTATGTTCCCTTTATCTAAAATTAGGTTTTGGTTGAAGATCTGATGACATTCAGTATCACAAATATGCAGAAGTAGAGAAAATTAGAAAGGGGGCAAATACTTTTTCATAGCACTGTAATACTTCATAAGAAGGTGCTTCAAGAAAAGTGTTACCAAGATAAACCATTGCGTTGGTAATGTTTCCAGGTATAATTTCAGGTGGATGGCAATGCCAGAGATCTGTTACCAAGTTTAGAGCCATGCCAGTGGATGGCAGGACATCTTTTTTGGTGGGACTTCCACATAGGAGGGAAATAGACAGGGAGAGGGAGAGACGGTAAGGAGAGTGTCCATCATAACATTGATGGTAAACATAGCACAGCTCCAGCCACAGACTAGATCAATCACAGAGGACCACAATCAGTGTGTCACCACTTCTCTGTCCAGTATTAGGTGCACGGGAACCTGACAATCAATCCGGGCCAGCCCGGTTCTTAATAATATTCTGTGTGTAGTAGCCTACACGGCCTTGTCAGGGGAATACAGATATGCCATGAGTTTTGCCAGCCAAACTCGCTCGCCGTATGACCATCCGGTTTGAATTGCATTGCTCTCTGGATTCCAGTTTGGAGTGGGTGATAAAAGCTGAGGCCCTGCAGCTATTGGACTCTGACGTTGGGAAAAGATCCGAGCTGGGCTGTTGCCTTCCCTCTGTGTGTGGGGGGGGAAGAGCTGTAGGCCAGACCGTGGGCCTGAAGACCAGGCTGAGGAGGCAGGATAGACATGCAGGGCCAGATCCCAAAGCCCAGAGCCAAGAGACTTACGCAGAGAGAATACACCCCCTGATGCCAAGCACGTGTGCACACACATAAGACACCCGCAGACACATGTTCACATAGAGAGAAATGAAAATGCAGACTACACTACAAAAAAAACAGCCACAATAGTATGCATCTTCCACGCTAACCAGTCAGTTTCCCACCAGGAAGCTGTGTTATGAGCCAAGCTCCCTCAATGATGGACGAACAGGAGACCAGCAGGAAGTGTGAAAGTGTGTGTCCAGACAGTGGATTTCCTGTGGACCAAAGAGAAAAGCGTCACTGCGGCTCATCTGTCATAAAGGTGACAAGCACCAATGTCAGGCTTCTGCATTGTTTGTGAATGTGGTCATAGCGACAGGAAGTAGGGGTTCTACAGCACCCCCTGAAAAATCGGAATAATGCAAAAATAATAATACAAAAATTATGTTTTTTTTTCACAAAAGTAGTGCACTGGGCCTTTACTAGTCCTGTATTAGCGGACCGATATATCCTTCTGTAGCGCGTTCAAGAAACAAAAGCGCAGCACCCCCACACCCATACTACTTCCCGAGGCTATGCATGTGGTCATTGTTGGTGAATTAAGTGACCAGCACCAAAGAACTGTCAGCTTCAGGCCATGAGTTCTCATGGGGGGAGCAAATTAAATCTGAAATCTCTGGGCAAAAATAGGTAGAATCAACATCTTTCCTTGTTATTTCAACTTAATTTATACTTACTTACTTACTGGTAGTACTGAGCGGTGAACCGAAATGTCGGTTATTTTTAGTTTTTTAAACAACTAATTGGTTCAATTATTTGAATTCCATTTAGTTCGTTTTTTTGCTGCGAGCTCAATGCACACATTGCACAGCTGCTCTAGTTTCCAACAGGCCAATATTCTACATAGTTTAGTGAATAAAACGTGGTTATTAACTACAATGACCATAATCCATTGCGGATCTACTTGTCCGGTCTGTGTTTCTTTTACGCCTGCTACAGAAAAGGCAGAAGAATGTACGATCGTGAGGAGATAAAGAGAGCAGCTGTTGAGATGATTGATAGTTGGTACTCAGCAGTCATAAAAGTATGCCTTTTTTACTTTGAAGAACTACTAAAATTGTGATTTTGTCAGAAAGCATTGGCAATAGCTTTATAGAGATGAGATGATGACTTGGAATGAAATAATAAAGTCATCAAATAAAACTGATGTAATATACACAACAACTAAAATATTTTATGAAAGTAAAGTAATGTGAATAAATGATGGTTAATAAGTGAAAGCAGTAATGGCAGTCACTACCATCATTGGACCTTTATTAATTGTTTTATTCTGTGTTGTTACAGCATTCAACCCAAATAATCGAAACTGAAATCAAAAACCATGATAATTTTTAAATAATGAACCGAAACCTCACAGACATCAAAAAGCACTAATCGCTCAGCTTTACTTACTTGACCTGATGTCTTTGCTGGTGGGGTGTTTGTTTTGGCAGACTGCAGCTCTGAGTGACAGTCAGAGAGTTATGAACGGGCTGTTGTGGTGGTGGCGGTTTGGAGGGACCTCAGTAGCCCTGGTGAGTGCCTGCTGCCTGGGGCACTTTACCTCCGTTGCCCTCCTCTGGAACATAGACTTGTTGTGTGACATGTTCCATAATTCATCTGCATGTCTTGCTCAAGGTTTTCCCTGAGCTGTTTTCCTCTTTTCTCTGCAGACTGCCTGGCCATAGTTAAATGAAAGGCTTGTTATGGATAAGGGTTATTTATGGGATCTCAAGCAGAAGCAATGTGATACATTTAATCACTTAAATTCATAATAAATATGTTTAATTTTTTACTCTAGCCAAACTCGCTTCCTGGTATGTTTAGTCCGGCCAGGCCATTTCCAGACATACTGATACACGTTGCAAACTAGGGAGAGGAGGACGCAAATACAGTGAGCTCCAGCACTTTGGATTTGAAATGATACAATTACATTTTAGTCATTTAGCAGACACTCTTATCCAGAAAGACTTACAGTTAGTGCATACATTATTTTTTTAAATACTGGCCCCCTGTGGGAATCGAACACACAACCATGGCGTTGCAAACGCCATGCTCTACCAACTGAGCTACATCCCTGCCCTCCCCTACCCTGGGCCAATTGTGCACCGCCCCATGGGTCTCCCGGTCACAGCCAGCTTCGACAGAGGCTGGATTCAAACCAGGATCTCTAGTGGCACAGCTAGCACTGCGATGCAGTGCCTTAGACCACTGCGCCACTCGGGAGGTAATGACTATGAGGTTAAAGTGCAGACTGTCAGCTTTAATTTGTGGGTATTTCCATCTGTATCGGGTGAACAGTTTAGAAATTACAGCACTTTTTGTACATAGTCCCCTAAAATTTTAGGGGACTAAAAGTATTGGGACAAATTCACTTATATGTGTATTCAAGTAGTCAAAAGTGTAGTATTTGGTCCCATATTCCTAGCACACAATGATTACATCTAGCTTGTAACTCTACAAACTTCTTGGATACATTTACTGTTTGTTTTAGTTGTGTTTCAGATTATTTTGTGCCCAATAGAAATTAATGGTAAATAATGTATTGAGTCCATTTTGGAGTCACTTTTATTGTAAATAAGAATAGAATATGTTTATAAAAACTTGTACGGTTTACAAAGCATGGTAAGGCCTCTGTAGTCAGCTATAGCCTTGGCTGAGAAACTGAGTGAGAATACATGTAGTTGAATGTAGACGCATGATTTGAATGTTACGCTTTTAATATTTTGCCACCAAATTATGCTTCAGTGCTCTAATACATTTTCATCAGCCTAGTTTATAACACTTGAGATATCTACAAATAATGACCTAATGTATTTTCTTAAAACCTAGAACTTGATCATTGTACTGGATGAAATTAGCTCCCACATGGAATTCCAACAGGACTGGGTAAAACAAATTAACATTCTAAGAAATGAGGAGTGGTCTATGAGCGACCACCTTTTTGGTCCAGTCGTACCTCATTCCATTCTTGAAGTGGTAGCATAGCTCAGCTAATGCTGATCTGGAACCTGACTCCACAGCCAGGTCACCTGACTCCACAGCCAGGTCACCTGCGGTATAGTTGTAGATGGGGGTGGCAGACAAGCAGAAGCATCTGCCACTGATTCCAAAGGTTGCAAGTTTGAATCCAGCAACAGAAAGTTGTTTTTGATATTTTTGTTTTAAGCCTATCCCAAACCTTAACCCTTACCTTAACTATTCGGAATTAATGCCTAACCTTAAGAATTTGGAGTTAATTCCTAAACTTAACATTAAACACTTATAAATTTGACATTTGGAACAACTTCGAAATTTGACGTTTGAGAAACATGGATGAACGTCTAATTCTGACATGAGACTGTGAGAGCTGGTAGGACTCCAAGCCTCCTGGCTTGTGTGTCTCAGAAATCAACAGTTAATCACGTTTTTTGTTCATTTTTCTTCTCGAGAATAAAGTGAAGCTCAGGTTAGACTCCTTTGCCACTGGCTGGCTAATTGGAACCAGGGTCTGTAAAGATGGGAACTTTAGTAAAACATGCTGTAAAATTCTTAAGGCTAACCATAAACTAACCGATTTCTTTCATTCCTTTAAAGGGAGCTCTAACTGAAACCTCTGTGTAAACTTTTACGAGGACCCCTGGGGTCACCCGTAAACCCGTTAATAGAGATGAGATATGAGTGGGGTACTTGGGCCTCCCATTTCATTTGCATTTTTTTGTTTTTCGCGTTCTTTGGAGGGGTCAAGTGCTGTTCTGAGGCAAATGCAGCCTCGTCTCGGACGTCATTTATATGAAAGAGCGAAACGAAAATGTTACCATTTAGACAGGACTTACAAGATAAGTGTCAACACACTAAAATAGTTCCTCAATTTTGTCAGGTTACTCTAATACCAAGTTTGTGGTGACAGCTATAGGAGCCACAAACAACCATGATGTTCCTGTAAGAGGTGAGACTCACTGTTTTAGTGGTCTCCATGTGGTGAGGCTATCTCTATGTTCTCCTTAAGAGAACATGGTGGCTCAGACCCATATCTTTGATTATATGTTAATGACCACAATTTTGTATTTTTGTTTTGTATAAAAATGTCATAAGGTTTCTTGTCTTTTTAAAAGTATGATAACAAAAATGGTCTTAAAGATTTGACATGGTACATGCTAATGCTGAGATTAGTTAAGGTCCTAGAGGATCAATTTCTAATTGATGTAGTAAAGGCTGAGGTCACTACCCTAAAGACATAATCATGCCGTCCCAGAGTGCAATGCCTTATACATACGCACACAGTTTGAAACAAGTAGGGCATGACACTATACCTCAAAATACATGGGCAGAAATGTATCCCACCCAAAGTAAAACAAAGTTCACTTCTCTGTGATCTCAACTTTTCTTCTCTGCAGCCTCAAACACACTGGGGATTCACCACCACATTAACCCAGTTTGGAAGTATGTGTTCACAATTGCATGCCTACTTTACTTCATACACACAGTGAGCAAAGAAATGTTTAATATCAGGGAGGACTTTAATACTTCTAGGCCTTTTGTAGACTTTGACAAAGTGCATCTCAGATTTTTTACTCCCTCATTCATTTTGGCCTGCCTTACAGTTGAGTCTTCAGCCTTTGAAGGAAACACTCGTCTCGGCTCAGCGAGAATTAAGTGGCCGCTGAGTCATAGCAAATCTATTAGCACAGAAATGATGATGGTGCTGAAAATCCTGACAAAACAATTTGTTAATTTTACAAATGATAATGATTTTTTGGTCAGTTGGCCCCGGGCAGCTAAAATATTAAGACTGGTAAATCATAATGTCGTAAGAGTTCATGTGTCTGTGATAGCATGGTCGGCCAGGGCAGCCGTCTACATTGTTTAGTGTGACGTTAACAATCTCAGGTTACCTTGAAGCCTGAGTCCCAGCGAGTCTGAGACCACCCTTAGATTAATCTTCTTGTAGCGCCTTATAATTTGCCATTACAAAAGCCATTAAACCTGGAGCCTGATTCAGGGCCCCGGGGACTCCTTGTAAGGAGGGTGCGAGGCTCGAATAGGCCTCCAGTTGGCCCCTTGCACATCGGACGAGCCTCCAGAAAACAGACAGGTACTTAAAACAGGGTGAAAAGATCACTTTAAAGAAAACAAGGATGATTAATGGGGAAAAATGAGGACCCTTTAGGTTACTTTCATCTGGGACTGATTCAGGTCTTCGGTGGGCCATTAACCCATAGGACAACTGTCTGCTGCATACGGGAGAAATTAAGTCCCAGTGCTGGGTTCAGACAAATGTTTATGCCTCGGAATGAAAGTAGAACGGGAGGGACTTTGGAGAGAACTTCAACAGAACAAGGTCTAGTCGTGACCAGTTGGGGACAAAGTTCCACTGATATTATTAGTAATGCTGTACATGGTACAAATTAATAAAGATAAGATTTGAATTACATCTTGGTTGTAATCATGCAGTGGATGGCTAGTAATGACATACCGTTCCAAAAATAGTTATTGCACCAAAAAATTGTATATACGGCATCAGATGAATGAATAAATGTATTAATCCACAAAGGGTAGAATTGCGGGATTAAAATAGACAGAAAGTTCAAATAATATTACTATACATTATATTGATTCAAATCTTAGACATGCACAAACTTGGTTCATTTATCAACTGGACAAGATTCCCCAACCATACAATTCTATTTGGAAGATCAATCTTCATTGTGTACGTAGAGTGATGCATCATGGAGTATTCCTGTTGCTGAAAGATGTCATTATCATACCTACTGTTCCATGCACATCTCCTTTATAGGTTCATGGGTGAACATAGGAAACATATGAATGTGCATCTTCCAAAATGTTATGCAAGAAAAAAAATGTCAGACTATACCACGTCAGTCATCTGTTCGCATCCTGTACAATGGATTAAAGTGGGCAAAAATAAATACATCTCTGCCTTTTTTGAAGAGTGCTCCAACTCCTTTTTACCTTGAATTAGTCCTTTTGGACATTTTTCTTGGTAAGCCATTTTCATGATTTTTGTCATTATTGTTGAGCACGCCTCCTTCCCTTTTTTTGATGAAGTGCGAAGGCCCACCTGAACACTTATACGACAGGTTTGTTGAATACTTGTACATTCTGACTGGTTAATAACTTGCTAAAAATATTTCTGAGAAATTCATATGACTTCAAATGAACACTCATGTTGCACATTTATTACACAATTTATGTTTGGTGGATGTATAGCTAAATCATTATTTAGGTACATATTTTTATTGAGCTTGTGTGGAAAATTGTGGTTCTAGTTAGCGACTGAATTTTCACATCCAACGTTTCCATTAAAACTGTTGTGACAAAGAGCCCAGGTATGGGTGTAAATAACTAGCTTTTGGATGGAAAGGCCAGAGCATTGGTATGGTTCGTGGCAAGTACAAAGCCCACACCTGGCTAGAAGTGAAATCAAATCTATCCTGAACTCTGCCTCTCTCACTTTGCTCTGGCAGTTTTCCTCAAGCAGGTTTCTGGGTCAACAGGCAGGCAAGTGATTTCAGTCCATGTCACACTCAGAGACAGTTTCACACAATAATGCATTTTAAAGCTGTGGCATTGCCATGACTAAGCACTATACCAAACTGGGTTACATTGTATCTGTTTATTAGAGACTTTCCCTCTGTGTATCAGACAGTTTTTATTTATTTATAGAATATCACTAATAATTGTATTTCTCTTTTTAGACATTTACATTTGTATATTTTAGTAATTTAGCAGACGCTCTTATCCAGATTGAATGCATACATTTTTGTACTTTTTCGTTGTGCGCCACCGTGGGAATCAAACCCACAACCCTGGCCTTGCATGTCACACAGGGTCCGTTGCTGCTCTACCAACTTAGTCTGTGTGACAGATGTATGGCTATCAATGTCAATCTGCCAACATAAAAAATTAATCCCAAGACCTACTGTGATATATTTCAATGGTCACATCTATATTAAGATCAGAATCTTACCCTTTACATGAAGTATGTAATGAGCATTAAACCACATATGAATCATTAAACACATCCTGTAATCTGTAAATCAGTGACTGGTAGATGATCAATAAACCATTTCCTCTTGGTTATGTTCCGTAGTCTCCAATGATAACGTTGCTCCTGATTAAATCAAGGCAAATTATCTCCCTAAGATTTATCTCCCTAAATTTAGTTCCTTTCACACAGCTGGCCCCGGGAGAGAAGGCAGCTCCTGCTGGGATGGAGGAATAACCATTCATTAACCTTTGAACTGGAAGGAGAGTCAATTGAGTCACCAGAGTGTGCTTTTTCACTATCAACAGTGTCCACCGCCAGTCAAAGCAAACTGACAATTTACACAGCGGACCCAAACTTTATTAACCTGCTCCGTGCTTTGATGCAGTCACTTGATCATCCAATAAAGCATGTCCAAGCTAAGCTCAGATCTGCATTACATGTGTTATGTTAGCTTGTATGGAATTGTTTAACGCCTGTTTTTCCCGTAGATTTTAGGGTAATGTGGAAAAAGACAAAAGAGGAAGAGGCAAAGAGTTCACATGAATACATAAATTGTGCTCAACTTATATAGGGTGTGACGAGCACAAAGAAAAAAAATATATATATATATGTCATGGCCAGTGCCAAAGAGTGTCCATGGCCTCTGCTATAGAGAACAGCATGCATAATGAAGGCCTGGTTTGGTCTGTTAGTACTTGGCTGACCTTTTAATACGTTTACAGTTCTCCTGACATTTCTCCTGATGGAAATAAAAAAACGAGGCCGAGCTGCTAAAAGAGAAATCAGGACTTTCAGCTCTGTTTCCCCAGTTAGAGAATGGCTTTTACTGATCCAAAAGGTTTGGGTTTTATAGAGGGTCGATGTTCCATGTTTGTTAACACTAACTTGTGACTGTTTTCATTTCAAAACACGATCCAGTTTTTATTAGTTTTCATGACTGGTGGCATGGCTGTGGGGAATGGACGGAATGGAAGGTCATGAAGTGGACATTAGTAAACGGTCTAGATCGCCTTTCCACAGAGGGTTCTGCATGGAACCCAAAAAGGTTCTACCTGGAACCAAAAGGGTTCTACCTGGAACCAAAAATGGTCCTTCAAAGGGTTCTCCTATGGGGACAGCTGAAGAACCCTTTTGGAACCCTTTTTTCTAAGAGTGTACATACAGTGGGGAAAAAAAGTATTTAGTCAGCCACCAATTGTGCAAGTTCTCCCACTTAAAAAGATGAGAGAGGCCTGTAATTTTCATCATAGGTACACGTCAACTATGACAGACAAAATGAGGAAAAAAAATCCAGAAAATCACATTGTAGGATTTTTAATGAATTTATTTGCAAATTATGGTGGAAAATAAGTATTTGGTCAATAACAAAAGTTTCTCAATACTTTGTTATATACCCTTTGTTGGCAATGACACAGGTCAAACGTTTTCTGTAAGTCTTCACAAGGTTTTCACACACTGTTGCTGGTATTTTGGCCCATTCCTCCATGGAATGGTGGAAGGAGGTTTTCACTCAAAATCTCACTATACATGGCCCCATTCATTCTTTCCTTTACACGGATCAGTCGTCCTGGTCCCTTTGCAGAAAAACAGCCCCAAAGCATGATGTTTCCACCCCCATGCTTCACAGTAGGTATGGTGTTCTTTGGATGCAACTCAGCATTCTTTGTCCTCCAAACACGACGAGTTGAGTTTTTACCAAAAAGTTCTATTTTGGTTTCATCTGACCATATGACATTCTCCCAATCCTCTTCTGGATCATCCAAATGCACTCTAGCAAACTTCAGACGGGCCTGGACATGTACTGGCTTAAGCAGGGGGACACGTCTGGCACTGCAGGATTTGAGTCCCTGGCGGCGTAGTGTGTTACTGATGGTAGGCTTTGTTACTTTGGTCCCAGCTCTCTGCAGGTCATTCACTAGGTCCCCCGTGTGGTTCTGGGATTTTTGCTCACCATTCTTGTGATCATTTTGACCCCACGGGGTGAGATCTTGCGTGGAGCCCCAGATCGAGGGAGATTATCAGTGGTCTTGTATGTCTTCCATTTCCTAATAATTGCTCCCACAGTTGATTTCTTCAAACCAAGCTGCTTACCTATTGCATATTCAGTCTTCCCAGCCTGGTGCAGGTCTACAATTTTGTTTCTGGTGTCCTTTGACAGCTCTTTGGTCTTGGCCATAGTGGAGTTTGGAGTGTGACTGTTTGAGGTTGTGGACAGGTGTCTTTTATACTGATAACAAGTTCAAACAGGTGCCATTAATACAGGTAACGAGTGGAGGACAGAGAAGCCTCTTAAAGAAGAAGTTACAGGTCTGTGAGAGCCAGAAATCTTACTTGTTTGTAGGTGACCAAATACTTATTTTCCACCATAATTTGCTAATAAATTCATAAAAAATCCTACAATGTGATTTTCTGGAGAGAAAAAATTCTCATTTTGTCTGTCATAGTTGACGTGTACCTATGATGAAAATTACAGGCCTCTCTCATCTTTTTAAGTGGGAGAACTTGCACAATTGGTGGCTGACTAAATACTTTTTCCCCCCACTGTATACTCTTGTTAAAACATTTTGAAATAAAAACCTATCTATCAAAATGATTCAAATAAATAAATAACATGAATATAAGTTATTCATCTCTCATTTTACAGATTATTTCCCTGTCCGCATCTATAAATCTAACAATGCATTGCATTATGATTACTATGGCTCCAATTCCACCATATCCTTGTAAAGACTTGTCTCTTCCCTCCGATCAGTTCTGTGTGAGGGGGAAACCTGGGATCCAAAGATGGGGCGGGCGTTGATTAATAATTCAGGAGAGCGAGATTAAAAAGTGAATTCGGATGGCACTTTATTAAAAGCCAGGGTAATTACTTCAGAACTCGATGTCACCGCCTCAATAAGAGAGACATAATTTGGTTACAGGCGCCTTGCATGTAATTGCTGAAAATGAACAATGCCATCTCTTAGAGAATCCAATCCACATGGAATCCCCATCCCACACCTGATTCAATAAGGGGCCTTATGAAATGATGACTGCGATTTCACATAGTCTTTGACACAGCGTTGTCTTGTGAAAAGAGCTCATTGTGTTACTGAAACGTTAGTTTGCCTACTTCATGTTTTATCATACATCTTTGCATTCTGGAATCTGACTCGTAAAAATTATACAAACATTTTCTGTGGTCTGCATAATTAGAACACATTGTTACACAGTACTTACACATTTGATACTGGTTTGCTATTTTGATTTGTGTAATTACGAATGTAGATATTTACATGCATTATGTCACACTGTAGTCAGAGTTTTTTTATATAGGTTTTAGTGGCACTTAATGTAAAGTGGTACTGGGATGGTCATCATTTACATCTACACTGAGTATACCAAACATTAGGAACTCCTTCCAAATGTTTAGTTGCATCCCCACTCCCCCCTCAGAACAGCCTCAATTTGTCGGGACATGGACTCTACAAGGTGTCGAAAGCGTTCCACAGGGATGCTGGCCTATGTTGAGTCCAATGCTTCCCACAGTTGTGTCAAGTTGGCTGGATGTCCTTTGGGTGGTGGATCATTCTTGATACACACGGGAAACTGTTGAGCGTGAAAAACCCAGCAGCGTTGCAGTTCTTGGCACAAACCGGTGCGCCTGGCACCTACTACCGTACCCCGTTCAAAGGGGCTTTTGTCTTGCCCATTCAGCCTCTGCATGGCACAGATACACAATTAACGTCTCAATTGTCTCAAGGCTTAAAAATCCTTCTTTAACCTGTCACCTCCCCTTCATCTACACTAATTGAAGTGGATTTAACAAGTGACATCAATAAGGGATCATAGCTTTCACCTGGATTCACCTGGTCAGTCGATGTCATGGAATGAGTTCTTAATGTTTTAAAGCTCTTGAAATTTAAGATTGATATGTTGTAGGCTAGCATACTCATTATCATGAAACACGTGACGAAAAGTCACTGTATGCTGTAGCGTTAACATTTCCCTTTGCAGTTGGCACTACGCATTCGGGCAGGTAGTGTTCTACTGGCATCCGCCAAATGCAGATTCATCCATCGGACTGCCAGACGGTGAAGCTTGATTCATCACTCCAGAGAACGCGTTTCCACTGCTCCAGAGTCCAATGGCGGCAAGCTTTCCACCACTCCAGTCGACGCTTGGCATTGCGCATGGTGATCTTAGACTTGTGTGCAGCTGCTTGGCCATGGAAACCCATTTCATGAAGCTCCCGACAAACAGTTATTGTGCTGACATTGCTTCCAGAGGCAGTTTGGAACTCGGTAGTGAGTGTTGCAACCGAGGACAGACGATTTTTACGTGCTACGTGCTTCAGCACTCGGCGGTCCCGTTCTGTGAGCTTGTGTGGCCTACCACTTTGCGGCTGAGCCGTTGTTGCTCCTAGATGTCTCCACTTCACAATAACAGCACTTACAGTTGATCGGGGCAGCTCTAGCAGGGCAGACATTTTGTCACTTTGAAAATCACTGAGCTCTTCAGTAAGGCCATTCTACTGCCAATGTTTGTCTATGGAGATTGCATGGCTGTCTGCTCAATTTTATACACATGTCAGCAACGGGTGTGGCTAAAATAGCCGAATTCACTAATTTGAAGGGGTGTCCACATACTTTTGTATATATAGTGTATATCTCATTCTTGTTTTTTTAACACATTTTTCTGGAGGTCCCTGGTGATGTCACTCATTCAGTGTTCCAATCTTTTTCTCTGTATTATGAATCAATGAACCCAGCTGCTCGTTGTGTGACCACCCATCATGTCATCAATGGCATATTAGGCACTGGACTTTTTCTCTCCACAGGCACTACATCACAAAACTGAGGGAGTTGCTACCAGATGGTTAAACAAACACATCACCCAACTGCCCATAACTCAAATCCACTTAGCACCCCTTGTCAACATATCTTTCACTCGTCTGCTACTTCTCCTATCTTCTGTGCATGGAGGGAGGGAACGAGATAAAAAATAAGGAAGAATATTAAGTATCTGGAATAAATTCTTGCTTGGTGTGTTTAATTTTAATCAGCAAGCCCACCCATCCCCAGTTGTCTGTCTCTGTCTCTGTCTCTGTCTCTCTGTCTCTCTGTCTCTCTGTCTCTCTGTCTCTCTGTCTCTCTGTCTCTCTGTCTCTCTGTCTCTCTGTCTCTGTCTCTGTCTCTGTCTCTGTCTCTCTCTCTCTCTCTCTCTCTCTCTCTCTCTCTCTCTCTCTCTCTCTCTCTCTCTCTCTCTCTCTCTCTCTCTCTCTCTCTCTCTCTCTCTCTCTCTCTCTCTCTCTCTCTCTCTCTCTCTGTCTCTCTCTGTCTCTCTCTGTCTGTCTCTGTCTCTGTCTCTGTCTCTGTCTCTGTCTCTGTCTCTCTCTATGTCTCTCTGTCTCTCTGTCTCTCTGTCTCTCTGTCTCTGTCTCTGTCTCTGTCTCTGTCTCTGTCTCTCTGTCTCTCTCTCTCTCCCTCACTCTCTCCCCCAGATGTGTTGAATAATGAGGGGGAGCAGCGAGACACCTGGCGTGTGTGAGGGTCACGGAGACAAAGCCCAAATGGGCTGTCCAACCAGGGCCTTTTTGTGCGAGCGCTCTGGAAGTCGCCCTGGACTCGAGTTGGGAGTTGGGAGGTCGCGGGGTCATCACATTTTCCTTTCTCTCTGCTTCATCCTCATGCTTAAAGCCTAAACGGCGTACTTGGGAGGGTAATTTATTATCCATCGTCCTGTCCAGCTTGTGTGATGGGAATTGCTCTTCTCACTTTAAAAGGACTCACAGGCATTTTTAATTGGGTTAAGATGCTTCGTTCAGCTTCCTTTAACTATTTGTTTGAGAGAGCTATCTTAATCAAGACCATTCCAATGAGCTGAGTGAGAGATTGTGGAGGGAACGTTTGATATGGAATCTTTGCCATTCCTCTGCGTCTGTTAGCAGCAGTGTAGTAAGGGTGAAAAGTTGAGAGATAATGTTATCTCAGGCCCGTAATAGTCAAAGGCATGGATACTTAATGTAAATGCCAGCTATGTTCAAATGTGGAACACTGGTGACAGTCCAAATTGCATTTGGCTCTTGGAATGTGTAAAATATGATTTTCAGACAGCAGAACATCAAACCCAGTTTAACTCCACCACTCCTGGGGAATGATGGGCACTGGGGAGGATTGAGGGATGACAGGCGTTAAAAGTAAAACCAGATTTTCTGTCCTTAGAATTTCCATTTAAAGGCACAATCTGTAACCTCAACAGCCTGACCCTGCCACTTTGTGTTTATGAGTGAGCAAATGTTTTGTGTGGTTATGTGATTAGGCCTATATTATTGTGTTCATTTCTGAGTATGTGTGAGTACAATAATGCGTGTTTAAATGTAAAATATGTTTTTTGTAAATTTGCAAGCATATTTCCCTTCTCTCGTTCACCCACGAAAGATAATTTGCGTTTCAGTTTATTTTATGAGCTTATACGTGTAGAGTGGGTAACAACATTGTCGGCACCGCTGGGATACATTTTCTTTTGAGCACCGACACATATTATGCAAGAAAGGCAGACGAGACATTGGAAGAAATGCTAGCTGGCTAACCACCAAATGGAGTCTAGCTATCTTGCCATTGACTGCACTGTCGTTGTTGCAAACATTATGGCACAAGAGGTAGTGCTATATAATATGAGTCGAGGAGAGAGGGAAGCGTTCTTGGATGAAATTGAAGAGTTCACCCGACTGAGGTTGTGACTTAGACCATGTAATGACAATGAAATGTTTACTGTTATTGTAAAGACAAACATTTGGCACTACCCGCTGCCTTATTCCATGCATTCTGATTTCATAAAGTTGTCCTGAAACGCGGGAGTGGGTGGGCCAGAAGAAGTGGATAGAAAAGCCAAAGCAACAAAGACATGGGCCGAACCTGTTGTCCACCGGGGTGATAAAGCAGAGGTTCTCACAGAGTAGGATGTGATTTAAAGAGCGGTATTTATCTTAAAGCCCAAACGCTGTCGCTGCTTAGATAGCACTGCCAATGTGCAATGAGGTAATTCCCTTGGCGTGTGGTTGATACATCCTGGCTGCAGTTCTAAACAGAGGCCTGCTGGACTGGTGGGGATGCGAGGGGTGAAAAATAAAAGTTTCCACAGATAGAGACATCCAAATGTGAGCAGGACCCAGCATGGGGTTCATACCACTGGCCCATACACTGCATACCTGTGGGCCAAGGCGTGCTGCACGCTTTTAAGTCTCAGACTCCCTACAGTCAGTTTTGATGTTTCCAAAACCAGTTTGTGAAGGGTTGGTGTGTGCATGCGTTAGTGTGTGTGTGTGTGTGTCTGTGTGCCTGTGTGTGTGTCTGTGCGTGTGTGTGTGTCTGTGTGTGTATGTGTCTGTGTAGTCAGAGTATGATTAGAGACGTCCACTCCATCTTCTGTGATGGTTCTGTTACATATCAGGGACAGGGGGAAGGGAAGGCCGAACACTGTGATTGGAAGAGTAAGTGTCTCACAGACGGAGTCAGGGAAGCATGCTGAGATGAGCTCAATGGGGGCCCCATCCACTGTGATGACTCAGAGTTGGGTCTACTTTACTTTCATCTCTTTATCTATGATTAGACACTGTATTAATGTGTTTTTGTATTGGTGTGCTTCTCTGAACTGGTCAGCCTCCATTGTAAGCTAATACCTTGTAAGAAATATCTAAATTGACACAAATTCCATATTGTTTCATTGTACATTCAAATTGGTTAATGCGATCTCACATTATTCACATCAATATTGGCAGGATCAAGATTAATTAGTTGTTGTTTTCCCCTACGACATCACTCGAAAGCAAATGCTTACTTACAGGGTAACTCTAAAGATTTTAAAGCCTTGCAGCACTATCCCATGTTTTTGCCAGACATTGATTAAGCTGTTACTGTGTTGTGTTCGCCTTAACTTTAATCATTGTGGGTAATTACATAATGGATAATATGCTACTATTAAACTGAATGATCACTGTCAACAACACCTCAAACCCCAAATGAATAGGTGGCGGAGAGTACAAAATCAAAGAAGTGTGATGAGTGTGGTTAGAAGGAGTCAGGCGCAGGAGGGTAAATCACCGAATACAGAGTTTATTCCGTCGTACACAGTTGCGCTGGATAGCGACAACAAAATACAGGCACAGGAGAAAAATCTACCCCGGCAATACAAGGTACGGGTAGCTCCAACAAAATACAGGCACAGGGGAACAATCTACCCCGGCAATACAAGGTATGAGTAGCTCCACCGAGCTACACTCAACTCACATAAAACAATCCCCCACAAGGACAAGGGGGCAGAGGAAACACTTATACACAGACTAATGAGGGGATATGAACCAGGTGTGTGTAATTAACAAGACAAGACAAATGGAATGATGATATATGGAGCGGCAGTGGCTAGTAAGCCGGTGACGACGAACGCCGAAGCCTGCCCGAACAAGCAGCTCCAGCAGCGCGCCGACCCCGGCCTCGGCAACGGCCAGGAGGACGCGGAGCAGGGCGAGCCGGATGGCGACGGTGGAAATCCTGCAACAGGGAGGAATCGAGGATATCCCTCACCGGGACACAGCACCGTTCCTCCAGAACGTACCCCTCCCACTCCACGAGGTACTGAAGGCCCCCCAGCCGACGCCTCGAGTCCAGGATGGAATGGACAGAGTACGCAGGAGCCTCCTCGATGTCCTGAGGAGCTGGAGGGACCTCCCGCACCTCAGACTCCTGGAGCGGACCAGCCACCACCGGCCTGAGGAGAGACACATGAAACGAGGGGTTAATACAGTAATCAGGGGGAAGTAATAACCTATAGGTGACCTCGTTGATTCTCCTCAGGATTTTGAACGGCCCCACAAACCGCAGGCTCAGCTTCCGGCAGGGCAGGTGGAGGGGCAGATTCCGGGTTGAGAGCCAGACCCGATCCCCCGGTACGAAGAGCGGGGCCTCACTGTGGTGGCGGGCAGCGTCCCACGTCTTCTCCGCGCGCCGAAACCAGTCATCCACCACAGGAGCCTCGGTCTGGCTCTGGTGTCACGGTGCCAGAACTGGTTGGTAACCTAAAACACATTGGAATGGCGTTAGGTTAGTAGAGGAGTGGCGGAGAGAGTTCTGGGTCATTGCACATAGTTCTGCTCCGCTGGGCTGAGCTTCTTAGAGAAGAAAGCACAGGGGCAGACCTTGGGTGGCGTGCCCAAGCATTGAGACAGGACAGCGCCTATCCCTACCTCGGATGCATCCACCTCCACTACGAACGGTAGTGATGGATCGGGGTGGGCCAGTACCGGGGCTGAGGTGAACAGACCCTGCAGTTTACTGAAGGCCAGGTCAGCCTCAGCAGACCAGCGGAGCCGGGACGGCCCACCCTTTAACAGGGATGGGAGCTGCGACCTTGCCAAAGCCCCGGATAAACCTCCGTTAGTAGTTGGCGAAGCCAAGGAAGCGCTGCACCTCCTAACCGTGGTTGGAGTCGGCAAATTACGCACTGCTGAAATGCGATCTCCCTCCATCTCCACACCTGAGGTGGTAATGCGGTATCCGAGGAAGGAGACGGACTGCTGGAAAAACATACACTTCTCTGCCTTGGCATAAAGGTCATTTTCCAACAGTCGGGCCAGCACTTTGCGAACCAGGGACACATGCTCGGCGCGCGTAGCGGAATACACCAGGATGTCATCGATGTAGACCACTACACCACGACCAAGCATGTCCTGAAACACCTTGTTCACAAAGTACTGGAAGACGGATGGAGCATTCATCAAACCAGGTATTCATAATGCCCCGTGGTTGTGCTGTATGCAGTCTTCCACTCATCCCCCTTTCGGATGCGCACCAGGTTGTACGCACTCCTGAGATCTAATTTGGTGAAGAAGCGCGCCCCATGCATTGACTCAATCACTGAAGGAATGTGGGGGAGAGGATAACTAAATCTTATCGTCTCCTTGTTCAGTGGTTGATAATCAATGCAAGGGCGCAGACCGCCGTCTTTCTTCTTCACAAAGAAGAAACTCGAGGAGGTGGGTGAAGTGGAGGGACGTATATACTCCTGGCGCAGGGACTCGGTGACGTATGTTTCCATAGCCTCCGTTTCAGCCTGCGACAGGGGGTACACATGACTCCTGGGAGGTACAGCGACTACCCGGAGGGTTATCATGCAATCCCCCGCCCGATGAAGTGGTAACTTGGTAGCCTGCGTTTTTGAGAAGTGTGCGCCAAATCGAGGTATTTGGGGGGAATGCGCACGGTGGATGTACTGTCTGGACTTTCCACCGTGGTTGCACCAACGGAAACACCTAGACACCTACCCTGACACTCTCATGACCACCCCGTGAGAACCCTCTGCGGGCATGAGAAGGTGGGGTTGTGGAGTGCTAACCAAGGGATCCCTAATACCACAGGGAAAGCAGGGGACTCAATAATAAAAATAAAGTGATCTGCTCACAATGAGTCTCCTGGGTAATCATGGTGACTGGTGCAGTAACTTCCTGAACAAACCCGGACCCTAATGGTCGACTATCAAGTGCTCTGATGGGGAGTGGAATGGATAGGGGAACCAATGAAATGCCTAGACGGCGTGAGAATGCCCTGTCCATAGAGTTCCCAGCTGCGCCTGAATCGACTAGCGCCTTACACTGGGGAACTACCATGTGATCGGGAAAGTAGATGGGTAGGGTACAGTGCACAGCAGAGGGCTCTGAACGAGTGTGGGTGTTCGATACCTGAGGTGATGCGAGCGTGCCCTGCCTGCCACCTCCAGACCCAAAAGAGCGTTGACAACCACGTGTGGTGTACTGTCCCTTCGTGCCACCCGAGTGACACTGTCGCTGTCGTCCTCCGCTCTCCACCCAGCTCCATCTGCTCGGCATTCGAGTCGTCCTCCAGCAGATGGCACCGGAAATGGTCGATCAGGGCCCTCTCGTTCCACCCGGACCCCGCTGCAAGAGTCCGAAACTCCAAAGCGAAGTCCTGCGTGGTCCTCGTCCCCTGCCTCAGGTGGACCAGCCGCTCGCCCGCCTCTCGACCTTTGGGCGGGTGATCGAAGACAGCCCGAAAGGGGCAAGCGAACTCCCCGTAGTTCTCCAACGCGGCTCCTCCTTCGTTCCAAATGGCGTTGGCCAACTCCAGGGCTTTCCCCGAGAGGCAGGAAACAAGGGCGGACACCTTCTCCCGCTCCGATGAGGCCGGCCTGATGCTGAAGAAGTAGAGCTCCAGTTGGAGGAGGAATCCTTGGCAGAGCACCGCCGTCCCGTCAAACTCCCGTGGTTGGGATATCTGGATCCCTCCGGGTTCTGGGGTGTGGGTGGCTGGATCCGGTTGGCCAGCTGGTCTCGACAGATCGGGTCCTCTCCTCTCCAGGCGTTGGACGACCTGAAGAACCCGATCCATCACTTCCCCCAAGCTGGCCAGCATCGTGGAATGCTCCTGGACCCATGCCACGACTCCAGGCATGCGCTCCTCTCCCACTGACTCCCGCTGGGTGATTCTGTGATGAATGTGATTAGAAGGAGTCAGGCGCAGGAGGGTAAATCACCAAATACAGAGTTTAATCCGTCGTACACAGTTGCGCTGGATAGTGACAACAAAATACAGGCACAGGGGAACAATCTACCCCGGCAATACAAGGTAGGGTAGCTCCAACAAAATACAGGCACAGGGGAATAATCTACCCCGGCAATACAAGGTAGGGTAGCTCCAACAAAATACAGGCACAGGGGAATAATCTACCCCGGCAATACAAGGTACGAGTAGCTCCACCGAGCTACACTCAACTCACATAAAACAATCACCCACAAGGACAAGGGGGCAGAGGGAACACGTATCCACAGACTAATTTGGGGATATGAACCAGGTGTGTGTAATTGAAAAGACAAGACAAATGGAATGATGATATATGGAGTGGCAGTGGCTAGTAAGCCGGTGACGACGAACGCTGAATCCTGCCCGAACAAGGAGGGGAGGCAGCCTCGGTGGAAGTCGTGACAAGAAGAGGATTGTGATGGATTCGGAAAGGTTTTGTCTAACTTAGGGAGGGTGAAGATGCCTCCCTCACAGAGTTTCTCCTTAGGGACATATATACACTTGTCACAGTCTGACATGGCATCAATAAGCCTTCATGTTATAGCTACAATAATTTCCAAGTTCCAATATACAAGCTGAAGTATTGAGTAGGCCCTGGGCTTCTGTGATCAATGAGTCATCCTGAGAGACACCGCCATTAATGGACTGTGTTTTCCTGAATCTAGACAAAAACGTGTGGTTGTTTTACAGTATACTGCAGTTCTGACTTTGTAGTATCCCTTGAAAGCGAATCGCCTTTAAGTAATAGACATTACATTACAGAGTATAAGCCTGCCTGAATGAAAACATTTGGCACAGTCATGAAGAATGGAGGATAGTGACTAATTCAGAGAACAAAAAGTTGACCAATTACACCCTGCCTTCACTGGTGTGTCATCAATAGGATAATGTATTGGTGTGTCATCAATAGGATCATGTAAGAGCATATTGATTGTTTTATCTAATCTCTTATGTGTCTAAGTAAAGCTTCACTTACAAGTGCTTTCCCAAGTAAAGGGGTGACATTGGTATGTGTGTGTGTGCAAGCGGAGAGTGTATATATTCAGAACAAGGGAGAGAGAGGACAGGGAGAAGGGCCAGGCAGTGCTTTCACTGCAGCCCCGGCTAGTGAGACAGAACAAGAGGGGCGGGAAATTGAGGTGCATTGATCTGTCCCCTGCCGTTTTTCCCTGAGCTCGTGAAATCATTAACCCTACTGACACGGACACCGGAAGCAATAACAGATTATCTTTTAGAGGTTAATTAAAAATAAAACCACGAGGGGCTAGGGCGGGGCCGTCGCACACCAGGGACAAGCACACAGACTTCCAAATGAGCTCCAGTGTTGGCTCAGGCTGCAGTTAGCATAACACTACTCTTACCCAAGAGGAGGATGCACCATAGGAGAGATGGAGGTGTCTAGAAGATTCCCTCATCCTCTGGTCCATTTAGGATGTGGACTAAGCCGTAAAACCAAAA
The DNA here is from genome assembly GCF_020615455.1 of Coregonus clupeaformis. NCBI lineage: Eukaryota > Metazoa > Chordata > Actinopteri > Salmoniformes > Salmonidae > Coregonus > Coregonus clupeaformis. Next base: position 9,242,408 of record NC_059194.1, on the reverse strand, counting down.
TGTTACTCCTACTTATGTCTTCTTCTACAGATATGGAAGAAAGGTTCACTGAGTTTTTCCATACAAAAAGTGATTTTCTGCAACTTTTACACTTAATAATAAATGATTAACTAGAGACGAAGAAATGAAATTGTTCTTTGATGAAGATATTGCATTTCACAGCACATCTCTCTGTCACTATTACAGTATGACATTAACTCAGGATAAATTATGATGATGGAGACTTTAGAAAAACTCATACTGTTTGAAATGCAGTCAAAATGTCAATAGGATGACAGATCAGTCTTTGAGATTAGATTTAAGAGGCATCATCTGAACGAAACCTAAAAGTATTCTAGCAATAACAGCAATGTTATTTGTTCTGTGATTTAAAGGTATGAATCAAAGTGAATGAAACTTTCTGGAACCTTATCATTGGAACTCTTTGCCATATCTCTTTGACTCATCTATTGAAAATTCTGATTACGTCCTCAAAAAGACATTTAAAACCACAAAGTTTCTTAACACTTAATAAGCAGTCATGTGTATGACCGAGACATAATCTACAAAGGCACTGATTTGATTACTTCAATGCATTAGCATAAGTCGTTTTATTTGTTTGCTACTGTTTGTACAGCGTAAACAGTTTACGTGTTTTCAGTATTCTGAAAATGTGGCATGGCTCTCCTTTATTGTCCTCTATTGAGTAGCTGTATTGCTTTCTCTGGTACTGGGTTACAGGGGAAATGATGCTCCCCCTGTCAGATTGCTGCAGTGCTGCACAGCCCTCAACTAGCAGGCCTCACTGTAATTACCGCTAGTCTGCTGACTCAGGCCACACACACAGACACTCACACGCACGTGCACGCTCACCCTCATGCACAAACACACATCACACACATATGCGCATGCAAACACACACACATATTTGTATGTATATATACACACACAAAGCTCTGGTTACTACTTGGATCATCTAGCCTCCAATACTTTTTATTATATTAATTAGTTGTTCTAAGAAATGTAACTCCTGTAATATCCAAATAATATATAATCAATCTCATACTGTATTAGTTGGTAAGATCGGTTAGATACCAGGTCAACTATAAGAGCCAAATTACTTTTTTACTTTGCCATAAGGTTTCAATCTGAAGGATCCCTCTAGGCTGAGTGCCTTGAGGAAATTGCCTTGTGCAAAGAGGAAAAACGAATCATTTGAATCCATACTACGCTGCCCTAATGCTCATCTCAGAGTTGTCACTTAGGGCAGGGATAGATGGGGCGCATTGTGGCTCTGACAGGGCTGGCTTTGTACATGATGAATGGGACCATCAGACACGTTGACAGCTCTATGTTCAATACATGTGGATACAATACTGTCTACTGTCTGCATCCCTTGACAAGCTGATGGGGTTTCGTCCTGATCATCTCCATCGCATGTATTCTCTCAGCTTCCTTATGGTGAGTGTGGTCACTGACGGATATATCACAGCCCTTGAGCACAATGTCAAGATAAATAAAATAAAAAATATGGGCAGTTTGTGATATCTGTCCAGAACTCAAACTACCGGTTGACTTCAAGAAATAGGTATGGCGCTCCAGGCCAATACTGCCACAATGTTCCCCCCTAACTTTACTTTTGCAGGGCCACCTCATTCTAGATTAAATGATTCAATTGCTTGTAATTAAAAGCTGTCCTGCCTGCAGACCTGGATGCTGTTTTGGTTATATTGGCACCCTGCATAATAAGTAAAAATACTAGACATGGCCACAGACCCAATCACGGATAAGGACCATTTTATGCTTTACATTCGCGGTCATTTAGCAGACGCTCTTATCCAGAGCGACTTACAGTAGTGAGTGCATACATTTTTCATACTGGTCCCCCGAGGGAATCAAACCCACAGCCCTAGCATTGCAAGTGCCATGCTCTACCAACTGAGCCACACAGGATCTGCTGTTGTATCTGTAAAATATGTGTATCCCTATTTAAACTGAGGAGAATGAAACATTGAGGAAAAAACGTGTGCACACCACTCATGGTGACTAGTGATGGGTTGGCTGCATGCTCATTACTGCTCAGGGGGTATGCTAACAAAATACTAGTTATGTATGAGGATGAAAGATCACATGACACAAGTTGAAAGGAACAAGGAAAATAGTATACATTTTTTGGGCATAGTAAGGATGCTATATAAAAATACAATAAATATCCAGTGTTGCAAACTAAATAAACAACATCTTTACAACTTTTCAGCAATAATGTCTGTTTTGTGGTAAAAGTGTAGCCACTACACTTGTATGCAGTCTCTCTAGTGTATATTGGGGATCCAGGATTAGTAAATATGAATAAATAAATGCTATAAAAGCACAATAATCACACTCCAAATCCCCTCCAAATCCAATTTCCAAATACCACAATCCACTCCAGAAGTTCTCATTTGACAAAGCTTTTACTGTAATCCCAAATATTTGAACAAGTATCCTCATTGTTGACTGCTTAACTGCATGGAAATGTACAATCCTCTTGTGCACCTTCCTTTTATATTTATATTTTCTCCCCTTTCTCGTATAGGAAATTTGAACAAAACAGCACAAGGAGAAAATACCACTGGGTCAGGGAGGGCTGTCAGCAAAACTAATTAGAAACCTAGACTTTCTACTAGAACATACGGTATATCTGTTTGTTACCTGGAACAGGGCATAGCTTGGACTGAAGGCTATTTTGGGCCCAGGGAAAGGTCTCTCACCCGTGGGACACGCACAGCGTTCTCCGAGGAATCATCGCTTATGATTTGGACTGAGTGTGAGCCTATTTCTAATATTTATGATCCCCAGTGACAGAGTAAGTTATGGGGGAGCTTGGGCCAAGACCGTCCTCGGTAGTTTCACTCCCTTGTTATTTATGTTGCCCAACATATTTTTCCCCATCTCTATTTCTTCCTGGTCTTCCTGTCCATTTTAGATGGAGCCTGAGTAGAATAAAAGACAAAAGGGGAGTTTGTGCATGTTCAAAAATGACAAGCAAACATTGATGTGAAAGCCAGTTAGTAGTGTCAGTGATAGATAAGTAGGCTGGAATGAAATCTATACTGCCTTAGCAGTGTTTATGCAGTGGCGTTGTTAAGATAACTTCATACAAATGCCTCTTATTTTGAAAACTGGAAGCATCAATCTGCTATTTTTACAGAACCCAAAACCATTCTAGCTTGTAGTTCTGTACCGGGGTTAAACCAGTGTCTATGATTGTTATTACTAGGTCATTTCCAGTAATGAGTGGAACTTGTAATGTCATTTTCTTGTTTAAACACATAAAGTTAACACCCCCATTGACTTCCCAGTGGCTCATGGTGTGTTTTAGCTTTACAAATGTATGGTGTTTAAAGGCTCTAGCAGCCTGTTTTTCACTTATGTTGATGCATTACTGTAAGTGGCCTATTAACCCTCTGCTGTCCTGTGTTGCATTAGGCCTGGCCAGGTAGGCTGCAGAGTAACCCTTTGTTTTGGATGAAGAAACTTAGTAGTGCTCAGTCTCGCAGGGTGAAAGATGTTTCACTGGGGAGAGCATCTCTCTCCACGAAAGATGACTTACTTCCCGGCATTGGATGTGTTTTTTTGTCTTTCTTTCGCAGAGCTAGCCTAAACCCAAAACTAGAGGGTATTAGATTTTTGGCTCACTCAAATGGCATGGGACGGGATACTTTGAAAAGCCCAACCAATGTCTTACATTGACCTTTGATCTTTTTTAGCATTGCATATTTGTCATTTTCATTGACCTAACTCATATGATCCATATGAAAATGAGACAGGTTTATTGACATCATTACAAAGTCACAGTGTGGATATAACAGGATAACATTTCACTATTTGTGCTTATGTGGTAATAATGCTGGTGGAAGTAGTATACTATGCTTGAAATTTGGACAACAGTAGTGTATGTGCATGTGCGTGCATGTGTGCGTGCACGTGCATGCATGTGTGTGCGCCTCCACACACAAATCTATAAGATACACTATATATACAAAAGTATGTGGACACCCCTACAAATTAGTGGAATCTGCTATTTCAGCCACACCCGTTGCTGACAGGTGTATAAAATCGAGCACACAGCCATGCAATCTCCATAGACAAAAAATTGGCAGTAAAATGGCCCATACTGAAGAGCTCAGTGACTTTCAACGTGGCACCGTCATAGGATGCTACCTTTCCAACAAGTCAGTTCGTTAAATTTCTGCCCTGCTAGAGCTTACCCGGTCAACTGTAAGTGCTGTTATTGTGAAGTGGAAACGTCTAGGAGCAACAACGGCTCAGCCGCGAAGTGGTAGGCCACACAAGCTCACAGAACGGGACTGTCCTTGGTTGCAACACTCATTACCGAGTTCCAAACTGCCTCTGGAAGCAACGTCAGCACAATAACTGTTCGTCGGGAGCTTCATGAAATGGGTTTCCATGGCCGAGCAGCCGCACACAAGCCTAAGATCACCATGCGCAATGCCAAACATTGGCTGGAGTGGTGTAAAGCTTGCCGCCTTTGGACTCTGGAGCAGTGGAAACGCATTCTCTGGAATGATGAATCACGTTTCACCATCTGGCAGTCCGACGGACGAATCTGGGTTTGGCGGATGCCAGGAGAACGCTACCAGCCCGAATGCATAGTGTCAACTGTAAAGTTTGGTGGAGGAGGAATAATGGTATGGGGCTGTTTTTCATGTTTCGGGCTAGGCCCCTTAGTTCCAGTGAAGGGGAATCGTAACGCTACAGCATACAATGACATTCTAGACGATTCTGTGCTTCCAACTTTGGGGAAGGCCCTTTGCTGTTTCAGCATGACAATGCCTCCATGCACAAAGCAAGATCCATACAGTAATGGTTTGTCGAGATCGGTGTGGAAGAACTTGACTGGCCTGCACAGAGCCCTGACCTCAACCCCATCGAACACCTTTGGGATGAACTAGAACGCCGACTGCGAGCCAGGCCTAATCACCCAACATCAGTGCCCGACCTCACTAATGCTCTTGTGGCTGAATGGAAGCAAGTCCCCGCAGCAATGTTCCAACATCTAGTGGAAAGCCTTCCCAGAAGAGTGGAGGCTGTTATAGCAGCAAAGGGGGGACCAACTCCATATTAATGCCCATGATTTTGGAATGAGATGTTCAATGAGTAGGTGTCCACATAATTTTGGTCATGTAGTATATGTCTTGGGAAAGTTTAAGTCTCAACGCTGGATATGTACTTATCCTAAATATTGTTTGACCTTCCCAGCGCCTGGCCATTACTCTCCTCTGAGTTCTTCTCGCAGATGGATTTTTCGTAGCATTAATCCCCGAGATCAGGTGGGTTTTGTCAAAGTGTTAAACTTTAATACTTTGGGTCATTTATCTTTACGGCCAAACCCGGGGTCTGTCAGCGGCCAGACGAGCTATTTCCTCATTTGGTTTGGGAGCAAAGTGGCGCAGGAGTGCTCATGGCTTAATGAAATCCTGATGTGAGAAGGGGGAGAGCTGCTTCAGGTCATGGCGCCAAACGATCTCAAGAAACTATACCTCTCTGGAGAGGTGGCTTCAGTTATTCATTTATTTCTTTCTCTTTTTGAGAACTACGACACTCTGCTCGTAAAATGTTGCACCAATGCGCCCTCATTATCTTGGAACATGCATTGGGACCCGCTAGGTGCCCAAGTAGCCGTGGAGAGAATTGCAAGTGATTCATTTGTTGACGGCTCCCATGGTACAGAGTGTACTCACAGAAGCATTTATCTTCATTCACAAAAATATGTGCAGTGACACTGTGGATATGAGTCCCAGTTCAGTCCAAATTAATTATCGTCCAACAAAAAGAACAGACGTCACTGAAATGTACACACATTGTTGTTATGTTTGAATAGATAGTGTGTGTTAGTATAGTTATGGAACTATGGAAGCTTTCCATGTGGGCTTTCATTCAAATGTTTGTATTGAGTGACTTTCTGGCTTCTTGTTTTAAGAGTACCTTTCTGGCTGTTTAGTTGTATTCATAGTTCCATGAGTCATAAATCCCTAAGTAGTAATACTACACAGCATCATTCATTATCACAAGCAGCTTCAACTTTTCACTGTCCTTCTATTTTGTTTTCTTTGCGCATTACTTCCTACAGCTATGGATTAATAGAGTATATTTAGTATGGGATGTTGTTCTATATTACTTTTTGAAGACTATTTGAGTTAGCCTAATATTTATCGCAACAACTTTGGGTTTTGGGCTCATAACCCAAACTTTAATCATAACCATAAACCTAGCAATTCTTGAAAATTGAGGGTTTCGCCAATACGTTAAAACCACAATATGTGTCAAATTTTTTGCTAAACGTCATTATGTGACTTTGTCCATGAGATCAGGTAGGCTTTATGATGGCATGTTGGGGTCAATTGACCAATCTGAGCTCTTCCAGTTATGAGTCTGCTCCTGTGCTAAGGTTGTGAGTATGTCTCAGTCTAACATTCTAGTGTGAAATAGACACATAACACCTACTCCATCTTTCATATGTTTGCCTTTTACATTTAAGTCGCTCTTATCCAGAGCAACTGACAATCAGTGCAGACAACATAGGGTTAACAACATCTAATTTGTTAACAACATTGATACACAGCTTTATCTCCATTGAATATAATAATTAGTGATTAACTCCAAAGATCATGGAAATAAGTTGTGGGGTTTTTTCTGGACAAAACCGTATATCCCTATTCATTCAGTTTTGGCATTAATATTTGTTTAATTGAACGTAGTTCAGTTTATCAATGTATGGATCGTTTTCAATGTATGGATCATTATGGATCATTTCAAATGCATCAATTGGAAATTATAATTATGGACAACAACATTGTTCTGCACATTATCCATACAGGATAATGCTGCATTAATGTAAGAGCAATACTGTACATGAGAAAACAAAACCCTGAAAATGTAATCAGACCATGGTTGCTCACCCCACATCTAACCAATAATAAGTGGCTTGGGCTCAACCGCTCCATATCTTCTCATCATCCGGCGTCCATTTGGGGGGACAGTGTGGTTCCTCCCTTTGATCTATCCCACTTCTCTTTGTATGAGTCTGCTGGTGCCATGTTCAAAGGCAAACATCCATCATGATCTCTCTCTGTGTGTGTGTGTGTGTGTGTGTGTGTGTGTGTGTGTGTGTGTGTGTGTGTGTGTGTGTGTGTGTGTGTGTGTGTGTGTGTGTGTGTGTGTGTGTGTGTGTGTGTGTGTGTGTGTGTGTGATTGAAAAACAACATCTGTAATTGTGGGTACAATATGTTACAGTACACAGTGAATACTGAACAGGGTCAATGTCCACTCCATACACTTTAGAGTTCAGTGATTCCACGTGTAGTTAATTGATGAAAACCTTCTACTACAATTGGACATCAAATTCAGACCATCTACTGGTACTCACAGGTGTCATCAGGATGAAAATAACATCCAATGTATAGGCTATGAATTTATTCAAAAGTGAAATAAAAAAGTATTATAATTAAGTAATAAGGCCTGAGGGGGTGTGGTATATGGCCAATAAGTCCCGTGTAGCTCAGTTGGTAGAGCATGGCGTTTGCAACACCAGGGTTGTGGGTTCGTTTCCCACGGGGGACCAGTATGAAAAAATATATATATATATATTTTAAAAATATATATATATGCACTCACTAACTGTAAGTCGCTCTGGATAAGAGCGTCTGCTAAATGACTAAAATGTAAATAACATGGCTAAGGGCTGTTCTTTATGCATGACACAACGCGGAGTGCCTGGATACAGCCCTTAGCCATGGTATATTGGTCATTTACCACAAACCCCCGAGGTGCCTTATTGCTATTATAAAATGGTTACCAACGTAATTAGAGCAGTACAAATACATGTTGTCATACCCGTGGTATATGGTCTGATATACCACGGCTGTCAGACAATCAGCATTCAGGGCTCGAACCACCCAGTTTATAATAACTGATATAATGTCATTATTGTCACGGTTTCGGCCGAGGCTGCTCCTCCTCCTGGTTCGGGCAGGCTTCGGCGGTCGTCGTCCCCGGAGTACTAGCTGCCACCGATCTATGTTTCATGTTCGTTTGGTTTTGTCTTGATGTTGTACACCTGTGTCTTGTTAGTCCTCGTTAGTGTCCTATTTAGTTCTCGTTGTGTGTGTTTGTCTTTGTGTGTGATTGCTCTTCTGTTTTGTGTTGGAGCTACGTACTTCCCTCCAGAGTTTTGGAGAGGTTTTTCGCACATGTTAGTGCGCCGTTTGTTTGACGCCTGTGTGCGCCGTTATTTCGCCTTCGGGCTTATTGTGCTTATTTTCTACGTGAATATTGCACTAAAGTCTTTTGGACTGAGCTTCTGCGTCCTGCGCTTGATTCATGCACCACACCCACCTTCAGCACCCCTTGACAATTATAATATAATGATATAATAATAATAATAATAATAATAATAATTATTATTATTATTATTATTATTATTATTATTATTGCTATTATTATTACTATTATTATTATTATTATTATAACAAATAATCCTTTAGGCCTATACTCAGCTATTTACAAAATATGAATACATTTCAAAGTGTTTGTCTTTGCAGTAGGACTTGTACAGTTAGCTCACTCTAATCTATTAGTTGTGTTTGAAATTATGGTTAGTTTAAAGGTGCTTAAATTGTTTCTGATCATTACAGGCTAATAAAGCCTATTATGGCCCACGGTGCAGATACATGTACTAATGCAATGTAATCTTCCTTTAGCCCTTCTGGTCGGGAGCTTGGCCTCCCACATCCTTCTTTATGATCTTAAATGGACCCCATTGGAGCATTAGTGTCGAACAACACCGCTTCCCGGGGGGTTTCAAGCTCTGACCAGCAAGAGAAAATCAACAGTGCAAAGGTGATAGGGCTTCGAAGCCGTTTGGCCCTGCCGTATGGGGTTCCGCGGTTGGACATCTAAACATTTGTCAACCCAGTGGCGGAAGGGACAAAAAACAACAGGTACTAAACAGGGTGGAATATGACACTGTCAAAGGCAATGCGCGATGTAACAGCCTAAGCACCTAAAGGCCGACGTTTATGATTGCTGTTGTTTTAGATGCTTGAGAGAGGGTGCTTGAAACCGGCGTTCATGGTCTTCTCTCCATCCCTACACGCGTCAAACCCACTCACACACGCCTATAGAGAGAATGGATGGAGAATGTTTTGTCTCCAAGATTACGCATCCACCTCGCCTGTCATGTATGCGCGCACACACAAGCCTCCACTTTCTCACTCCCCGTTTTCACACACACACACACACACACACACACGCACACTGCAGGGGCTTATTCTTGCTCTCACTCACTTTCTCTCCTATTCAGAAGTGATGAGGTACGAGTATGATGTGTTGTGTAATAGGGCTAGGCTACCCATGATTATCGTTAGAACGCACGAGCAACTCAAGATCATATTTACCCAAACTATTGACAACATTGTTTCCTTGAAAACGCATTAGTGCTTAAAATGATCGCTTCGTTCAATAAAGCTTGTATAGGCCTAACATGTTTCGGCTAGTACAGAGAAAATAGGGGCAGTCAATAATGACGTTAGGTAACATTGCAAAAAAGATTAATATATAGGCCTATACCATTTTTAAGGGAAATAGCCTATAATTCGCTCTCTTGTCACGTAGGTCAAGAAATGTCATAATCGTGATTCCAGTAATGACATAATGTTGTGAATGACTGCATTACTATTAGTAGGCCTACCATTATTTTTCTTGTTGAAAATAATAATAATAATAATAATAATAATAATAATAATAATAATAATAATAATAATATCAATAATATCAATAATATCAATAATTGTAATAATAACAATATACTTTTCTATTTACAGTTGACAATTTATAATATTGGTAATGAATTGTTATGCCTATAAAATAATTATTGAATGAGGAGATGAAAGCCCACAATATCCCAACGATTATTTCCTCTTTATTTTTGCTTCATTGAGCAGCATCTTATGAACCCCAAACCCATTTATAATCAAAATGGTTGACTACTGATATTGTGTCGACATGCCCTGCTGGCATTATACAATTTGATCAATGCAAGCACTTTATGGACACACTATGACTAGGGTAATGTCATTAGAAGGCATATACTGTACATTGAAGTCACTACCCTCCTCCCCTACACCACATCAGATTATTGTACTGAAGATTGAACCCCGGTCATAATGCAGCGTTAGGGTTATGTTGTAAATTGATAGCCTGCATAGACAACTATCTTTATGTTTCAACCCTGTATGCCCAGAAAATCACAGGACCTATAGGGATACAATGGAGACCAACACAACTGATGCAAAGACAGCAAGTCCTCTCTATTTCATTATAAGCATGTATCACTCTCATGTGTCACCATAACTCCCACGTTAATGTGAGTGTTCCTGTATCATGTTATACTTAAGTTGTTAGTACAGCTGTTTTGTTTTGCAACAGGAGTCAGTAACGAATAAAGTAAGAGGGTGATGAATAAACCTGATAGGCCTAGCTACCTGAATTATATTCAGATTTGTCACTCGACAGTAGTATAGCATTGGGCGCCCCACGTTTCAACATTTTTTCTAAAACCCAAATAATATTGGCGATGAGAGTTTATCAGTCTAAAATAATTGTATTTAAATCATGGACAGAGACCAACAAAGAAAACGTAGAAAACGTAGAAATTACCGAATCAATACACCTGCATAATTTATGCTTTAGCACAATTTGGTAGAACTACAGCATGTTTCTCCGGTTTTACAAGTTTATTGGACGTACCAGGACAGGGTACTTTTATCATTTCTCGAACATCTGCAAATCATCAACAAAAACCATGCAGTGCAGCCTAAAGAGTCAGAAAATCAACATTCATAACCAACTGTTTATGTCTGCAGTTATTCCAAAGGCCAGTTCGAGTCTATTGGCGATGATATTTTGATAGTCCGAATACCGCTTTCCAATAGCCAGCCCCACTGTACGAGGAAAACTGAGAGGCCATGAGCAATATGTGACCTATGGGGGGACCATGCAACTCTGGGAAAGGGGACTGGCTGACTGGAGATAGAGCTTTGGTGAATATAAAACACAACTCCCATAAGAGTTAATGATTGATGATGTCAGGTGTTCTGTTTCTAATTAACGGTTAAATTAAGCCAAAGAAAACCTTTCGAATTAGCACTGCTCCGCTTGAGACCGTAAAGATCATTGGAAACATGTTTGGAAAAGAGATATCGGTGGACGTATCTTTAGAACTATTAATGCTTGCCGCGTTTGAGGGAAATATAACCCGCCTATTCATTCCATCGCTCCATGGCTCGTTTGCCCTCCGCTGTGTTCTTGCTGGGCGTAGAGTGCAGCTGTATCTCTTTCTGAAAGAAGCCTATGATATCAACACCAACGTTACATTATGCGTTTTTCCTGAATAGGCTGACACTATGAATTGCACCAAGTCTGTTGGCATGAATGTAAATATGTTTCATCATTAGCCTATGACATTAATAAGCATGGTTGGTTTGTTTCCATTTCCAAGTTCTCCTGTAAATGTAAGCATATTTTATGTTATAGGCTACTGCGATTGTAAAAGGTCAGCAAGGGTTATTTTCCAAGTAGAGTTAAAATATAATAGCACGTGGAGACGAACAGTATTGTAATAAAATCGTTGCAACCAAATAGTCCATGCTATCCAGGATCCTTGGGACCTCCCTACCCCATTGAAGTTGACATTTAAAATGGTTAAGGTAAGGGTTAAGGTTAGGGTTAAGTAAGGGTTATGGTTATGGTTAAGGTTAGGGTTTAAGGTTAGGGTTTAGGGGGTACGGACGTCCCAAAGATCCCAAGTAGCACTGACCGCAACCAAATAGTAAAACACATTTTATTTTACATTGTTGATCAGCAACAAGACATTGGTTTATAGTTATCAGGCTGTAATTCGATGGATGGCCTAGGCCTATAGTTCTATGTAACTGATCATTATTGGAGCTAGACTAAATCCTACAACAAGTCATGAGATTAAGTAACACATTAATGACGTTAGTGTGATAGGCCTATTGATGTGGGGGGTTTTAAGAAGAAGAAGAAGAAGATGTACATTTTACAAGGCCCAATCGACGCATCTAGCTGGGGAAGGCTGTACCCCGTGGTATTTTATAGCCAACACCACTATGAAATGTTATAACCTCAAATGTTGTTTGTATTCAACAGAGCCCTTCGAATAAATTATCCCTCTTTAATAGGAAAACCTCCCTCTCAATATTGCTAAATGACATCCAAGACAGCGGGTCTCCATCTAAGCTAATAGAATCTCGTGCTGTTTTATAACTCCAATGCTATTTGGCCTGGTTTCGTCCCTACACGAATGTCACCATATGGTGTTCTTGGCACGAACAATATGGTGTTTCTGCAAGGTTCTATTCACTGTTAATGGTTCATGTAAGAAAGACATTCATATAATTTCAGTCGATTATTAAAACGCAATGAAATAACAGCAACAATGGACATTATCAATAGTGTACCTCGGGTTTGAAATAGATAATTGATGTTGTTGACACGCACCTAGGGAATGTGGGAATACGCTCAGAATTACCACCTCTGAATTGTACATCTTTCTACCACACTGCAGAGAGCACGGTGTTAATGTGCTGAGTAAAATACATTATAAATAATCCTCCAACAGTTTGTAAACATGTCAATGGAATGTATTTTTTTTCGAAAAAATAATTGTTAAAAGCATTATATTCATACGCTGATATTGTCCTATTTCATGTAGGATATGTCCCTTTTTGCGATTAGCCTAATAGGTTACAATTATACATTTTATGATAGCCTACGTGTGCACCATAAACAATGAAATAGAGCTGGTTTAATACAAATATAATACAAATTGTAAACACTTTTCGCAATATATTATATTTTAATAGTCTAAACGAAAATACAAACAACATTTCGCAAAATGCATGCAGATCAAATTCCTGTCGAAAGCCCATTGCTTATTTGTAATTGCAATATTATTGAAACCTTATGCATGCAACATAGCTTGATGGATATTTTCAGATTCAGATTGCCGTTAAACGCATTTGAAAAATCTTTATAACGAACTATTAATGCGTGCATATTCTACTATACTGTAGGTGTTATTGTGTCAAATTAAGTAGGCCTAATAGCCTGCTCAATGGATAAACAACACGCACAACCTACCTGATCCTCGATGCTGTCGAATTTAACCCTTTTTCATTCTATGATCTACTCTCTTACATGGTACAGCCCGGACATCATCAGAATTTTAATTAATATCATTAACGATGGGGGGGAGAGAATGGGAGCGTGACAACTCTTCTGTGTCTCGTTTCTTTACCTGCGAGCTAAACAGATCACATAAAGTATTGTCACTGGCCACGGCGTCATATTTATCAGCATGCCAATCTAGGACATTTTATGGAACACTATAGTGTAACTCAACACTGTCCTACAATGCACTATGTATCTCCTAATCATTCCCAGGTTGTCTCTTTGGCTTCCTATACCGTTATAGGAGATAAAAGTAGGCTACAGCTATTGTTTTTTTAAAGCACCGATAGCTGATGTGCAAAAAAAGGATAAAGGTTTCACGGGTAAACGGTTTATCTTAGTGGTTCCTCTGCCAAAAGATCCAAAATTATAAGCTCACGACAGGAAGGATAATGCATGTCTATGCTTTGTTCTTGAAACTTAATGAGCATGTTAAAATGTAATGTTAATAATAACGTGGGCTTACTTTTGTATAGTTCTTAGAAAACAATGATGTTGATAATGTAGTAATAACATATATAGTCCTGCCTATCATAATAGTAATGCACTCAATAAAAAATATAATACGAAGACATTAGTAGCCTGATAATAACAATAATAATGTACATTTGTCACATTGCAAAATTGCATATTACTGTATTTGAGTTACCTGCGTAATCCTACCATATTGCTTAATTGAAAATTAGACTAATTGTGCAGTGAGCAGAGTTTGATGTTGCCTACCCTGTTCAAGCTTTTGGGGTTGCTAGCACTCACATTATCCCCCTAACCTTTTTGTCTCCGAATCATAAGCGCTTTCAAATCACTCATATAATTTTGTATGATTCAGCTACAAGGGTTCCAATACTGCAGTTTCTTTTTTTTGTATCACTCAATTAGGCCTACTGTGTACCATAATAATACAAAGTTAACGATTATACACAAGAATGCTTATGGCATTGTTTTAATGAGCATCAACTCTCCTTTTCCAGGGGAATACAAGGATAGCATGTTGCCTGTGGGAAGGGGGCGGCAGATACATAAACATTTAAAGCCATCTCCCCCTCCTCAAACATCCCCAACACTGCTGAGGCGAAACTCCTCCTCTTCTCGCGTCCAATTAATTATTATGGTCTGGCCCTTTAAGACGCAGCAGCGGGTCAGCAAGTAGTGTAGCTAGTGTTTCTCTAATTGAACTTTACCCAATCAACAATAACTCGTTAGCAGTTGCTTGCTTTTTCGTGTTCCTTGAGGCAGCGTATTCCTTACAGGGAATCGCCCCCCAGCCAGTACCGTTATACTTTCTAAAGATCTTCATGGAACTTCGCAGAGGAACTGTCTCTCTCTGCAAGGAAATACGATTCTGTTGCCTGTAAAACTGCAACCTACGCTCGAACCATGGTTATTTTGGAGAAAACATTTCAGAAAAGTGAAGTTGTATAATTCGAATGAAAGTGCTAAAAAGTGGGCTGCGAAGAAGACGACAATTTAAAGAAACACTGGTGGACGTTTAAACGACCATTTGAATGAAATAATCAGCCTTTGTCAGCAGTAATTCCCTGGGACTGCAATGACCTCCAATAAAGACATGAAGGCAGGCTCTGTGTTGCAGTCCAGTGGCGAGGAGAGGAGACGGGGTCCCTTGGACCAGCTTCCACCCCCGGCCAACTCCAACAAGCCTCTGACGCCGTTCAGTATTGAGGATATCCTAAACAAACCCTCGGTGAAAAAGTCAGTTGCTAATCTCTGTCCGCCGAGAGTTATTGAAAAAGTGTCCGGCTCAAATGCAGCAAGAAACGGTATTAGCACTCCCTCTTCGCCGTTATGCGCTCTGGAGGAACTAGCCAGCAAAACATTTAAAGGTCTGGAAGTCAGCGTTATACAAGCAGCTGAAGGTAAGAATTCATATTCAATATTGACATAACGTTTTAATATTTACATTTACAGATTCAGTGAGTGATTGTATTGCCTAAGCATACATAATAATCGAAATAGCCATTGGTGAAAGCCTATCGTGTGAACTGTTGTCAAACTTTTACAGTGAGTGTGGTTCTAAAGGCATTGCAATATGTCTCAAGCTATTGCCAAGCCTAGTCTGTGTGATGTTATTTATCCTTGGCTATTATTTCAGAGTTTGAGTTTTATTGGGGTGGAAAAGGAGGCCTCTAAACTGACATGTTCTATTGTGCTTCCTTGTGTAAAATGTAATTTGCAACATTTTATAGGCTTTTATTGGGTAGAATGTTATTTATTTTAATCCTGATATTGATAGCTATGTTAATCCTAATGATGCATGGGCAATGTAAAACATGAATCTGTTATTCATTGCACATTGTCTCTATAGAATGCTGCCCGCAAGTTATTACCAAAACATACCCATCACCACAATTGGCCAAAATAACAAAAATTGTTTGCATCTGCTTTACATATTCGGTAAAACAAGACCTCAATTACAAAGCTGCTGATTCTATCATGGCACACTTGACACTTGTAGACATGTTGTTCTGATAAAGTGACTCTGTATTTTCGTTTCCCTAAAGGTCGTGAACATGTAAACGCCTTTGGACAGAGGCAAACCTCAAAAAAGAGGAGAAAGTCCCGGACAGCTTTCACCAACCATCAGATATATGAACTCGAGAAGCGCTTTTTGTACCAGAAATACCTGTCTCCGGCCGATCGAGACCAGATAGCTCAGCAACTGGGGCTAACCAACGCTCAGGTCATCACTTGGTTTCAGAATAGACGGGCCAAGCTCAAGAGAGACTTGGAAGAGATGAAAGCAGACGTGGAGTCGCTCAAAAAAGTACCACCACAAACCCTGCAAAAGCTAGTCAACATGGAAGACATTGACGACCTGCAAGGAAGCTCTGGAGCAATATCCCCTAGTATCTCCCCGTCGTCACAAGGACACCGAGCATTTCCTCAGTCCCCCTCCTCATCCAGAGACCAAACCACGGACGAATTCTCAGAGGAGGACGAAGAGATTGAGGTGGACGATTGACAGTAGGCCCATGTTTTAAGAAAGCGCATTTTCAAAACTTTTGCAGGCACGGATATTGACGAAGATAGAAGTTAAACTTAAAAGGAAAGTTTACTTTCTCCTCTTCTCCATTTTAATTTATTCAATAGGACTGTAAAGCCTTCATGATGTCCCCGTTTCAATTTCACCAAATTATTTGAGGAATACATATTTATTTAAATAGGATATGAAACATACTTAGTGTTATAGTACACGATCAAGACTGCAAAGTTTGTATTTTCGGTATGTATTTTTTATTTTTTTTGGGGGGGGGGTCATTTAAAAAAAAACGATTCAGCTGCTAAAGGACATGAGAAAATATTTTCAACTCGAACGTCCCCAAGTTTAGGCCCAAGTCTCTTCTAAAATGCCCATGTAATAATTGTAAAAGACAAACCGGGCAAGATTAAAATGGGAGTGTAGGCTATATGTATCCCGATCTTGATGTACATTTTATAAAAAACAAGAAGTGTTTCCAAACAATAGCAGTCCATTATCAATATCAAGTTACAAACATATGCCAAAACTTTTACACGCTATAAGTTCTGTATATAAATTAAATAACGAATGCCTAATTTTATTGTACCATTCTATTTAATCAACATTATGTAAATAAAGGGAATGATATTTCATGACATTATCTGCAATTACATCTCTCTGTCTCGATGTGTATTGGTTTAGCCTACAATTTGTGACATAACACAATGGCAAGGCAACATTTATTATCGTGAACATTTGTCTAGAATTGAATATTGTTTTCCTTATGGTAACATCAAAATATTGGTTATTACGTGATTTGAACCTCTGAATATCCTTCTGTTGATTGAAGGCCTACTGCTCTTTGTGTGTAAAGTGGCTTTGTGCGTAAAGTCGCTCAATTAGCCGCAGTTAAACAAGCTCTTCCTTTTTACTCCCTCCCTAACAGTTGTCACAAGTTGGTAAGGAACCCGGGCGGCATAAAAAAATGTTGCGACCACTCTACTGCCATATGGTTTACGAATTGTCTTTAACACAAAGTGGTCAACATGATTGATTACGTTAACCCGCCTTACCGTACATACCGTTTTTACTGAGCCGGCAGCAATAATGGCACGCATCTGCGTCTCTAAAAATGGGTGTGTTTAGAAAAACGACCATGAATAGCAATTGATTAGCATGGGGTTCCTAATGAATAAATGTCAATAGGAGGCAGTGGAAATAGGAGGGTTGTTGCCTTTGTCCCCCGCATCCTTGTTGTTCTAACTGCAGTCCGCTTGAATATCTTTCGGCCCATTTGTAACACTTTTAACCAGATCAAGGGGGTTTCTTCAGACAGGGAGAAGACAGGACGCTAATGCACACAATTGGTGTAATTGCTTGGAATCGTTGTGGTTGAAAAATCAACTAGATTTTTATAGCTACATTGTGGAGTGACTCAGCCAGACAGGCCTACAGGTTTTTTCTCAGTTTGGGTAAAGAACAGTGTGACCCACATAACGCGAAATAAGGCATCTGATTCACTGCTTGTCTCATCAGACACATCACAATAATAATATTTTACTCTTATTTTGAAAGGGAAACTTTAGCACTCTCCATGAACAATTTTTTTTACAGAAGCTTGAATACAAATATATAATTGGTATGTGGCAAATAAAACCAAGCTTTCGTTTACATTTCATCCGATAAATATGTTATACATAATGTTATCACAACGTCACCTTAGTCTAACAACGTTAAATAAACGGCTTTCATTTGATGTTTTTCATACACAATGCAAGAGGACTGCTGAAATGTCTGTATCACAAAATAGAACAAGCAGTGTTTCTGGAGGCAGTCTTTTGTTACAAATGCTCAGATGACAGTGTGATATTTCATACATCCATTTATTTAATCAAACGTCAGCTAAACGAAGAAGGGGCAAATGTGTGTGTGTGTGTGTGTAATAATAATAATACTTATTTCAAATAATATTAACAATTAAATAACCATAGCAATCTATTATTATAGATGAACAGGCTACTTTGCCCAACTGGCCAAGTCTTACTTGAATTGTAGATTCTAAGCAAGGACACTTTACATTGTGTCCCTAATAATTCCTGTGTGTTAACATGGTACTTACATTGACAGGTTCAGTGTAATTACAGTGGAGTTAGGCCTACACATTGTTAGGTTTACAACTGTTTTACCTGAGGGGTATACTACAAAGCAGAATCAATGAGTTACCCAGCTAACTTGCCTAAATAATCTGAAATAACCTTTTATTTTTTGGCAAGATAAGCCATTAATGGGAATGGTCTAATTGACTCAACAACCAAAAACACATAAGCTTAGCTTTCTTAATGAACCACAAAATCAGTAGTTATTTGTTTTTTGATCAAAGTTAGCTGGCTAACTCATGTATTCTGCTTTGTAGTATAAATTGGCATGCACAATTTCAAGTATTTGCAAATGAACACTTATGGGGAATTTTTATTTAATTAATTTATTTTGCCTTCATTTAACTAGGCAAGTCAGTTAAGAACAAATTCTTATTTACAATGACGGCCTACACCGGCCAAACCCGGATGACGCTGGGCCAATTGTGTGCTGCCCTATGGGACTCCCAATCACGGCCGGTTGTGATACAGCCTGGAATCTTACCAGGGGGTCTGTAGTGACGCCTCAAGCACTGAGATGCAGTGCCTTAGACCGCTGCGCCACTCGTGATCAAAAGTAGTAATTAAAGGGAGGTTGTTTAGCCACACTTAGGTACCTTGAGTTTGTTTAGGCCTACAAATCTTATGCACATGAGACATCCCCACTCCCACAGCCCATGATGACTTTGGCCTGGCACCACTGTTCTTGATGGTTAGTTAAGGAATGTATTCACATATGCATAATCTATGAAGTAGGCTATGTACTTCTGATGATATCGGTTTTGAGATGGCACTTTATGGTATTTACTTGGAGATTATGTGGTACCAATGTGTACTTTCTACTAACAGTACTTCAAAGAAAGCTAAGGTAGCTTAGTGGGTAAGAGCGTTGTGCCAGTAACTGAAAGGTCGCTGGTTCTAATCCCAGAGCCGACTAGGTGAAAAATCTGTCGATGTGCCCTTGAGCAAGGCACTTAACCCTAATTGCTCCTGTAAGTCGCTCTGGATAAGAGCGTCTGCTAAATGACTAAAAAAATAAAAAAAAATAACTACATGGTACCAAATGGTGCATGTTTTAATGAATCCCAAATAAACAATAGGTAATTATTGTATCATTACAATTTCACCATATACTTTAAGTAAATAGCTGGTAATTTCTTTAGCATACAGTGGATATGTATTGCTTGACATGCAGTCTTAGTTTTACATTAAAATATGTCCTTTGATATGGTTACAGATACCCATCAGTTGGTTTAAAGACCAAATATACTGTGCTACAAAAGATTACATGGAATTTATGGTGTGTGTAAACACAGGACATGACTGAAAATAACATTGAGACTCAATGGCACAAATCACCCTGTATGACTGTTGAGTAATATTAGAAAGACAGATGGCATGAGGAAAATGATTCTAAACATGTCAAGCAGCACCATAGCTCCACTGATAATGCCCCTCATGGGGATGGTCTCTCCTCAGTCAACCTAAAAGTGAAGTAATGCGTAGAATGAATCAAGTCTGCCACCTAGTGTTGCTTAGTGGGATGTTATCAATTACATTTTTGCATTTTAGTCATTTAGCAGATGCTCTTATCCAGAGCGATTTACAGTTAGTGAGTGCATACATATTTATTTTTTCATACTGGCCCGCCGTGGGAATCGAACCCACAACCCTGGCATTGCAAGCGCCATGCTCTACCAACTGAGCTACACGGGACATACAATGAAGGAAGGATATTAGAACCAATAGTCTTGACAGTCATATTCAAACAAAAAGGTATGTTGTATGAGATTTGGTTATAGCTTTGAGAATAGTGCCTTACTGATTTAACTAAAATGGGCTGAGTTATCACTGATTCCCAATGCTGGCAAGCCTAGCCATTTGGCCATTTATCAGCTGCTCCTATCCAGCGTGACTTCTAATCAGCACAAACCATAAGGGGGCTGTAAAATAGCATCAAGAAGTACAGTGAGGGAAAAAAGTATTTGATCCCCTGCTGACTTTGTACATTTGCCCACTGACAAATAAATGATCAGTGTATAATTTTAATGGTAGGTTTATTTGAACAGTGAGAGACAGAAAACAACATCAAAATCCAGAAAAACGCATGTCGAAAATGTTAAACATTGATTTGCCTTTTAATGACGGAAATAAGTATTTGACCCCCTCTCAATCAGAAAGATTTCTGGCTCCCAGGTGTCTTTTATACAGGTAACGAGCTGAGATTAGGAGCACACTCTTAAAGGGAGTGCTCCTAATCTCAGTTTGTTACCTGTATAAAAGACACCTGTCCACAGAAGCAATCAATCAATCAGATTCCAAACTCTCCACCATGGCCAAGACCAAAGAGCACTCCAAGGATGTCAGGGACAAGATTGTAGACCTACACAAGGCTGGAATGGGCTACAAGACCATCGCCAAGCAGCTTGGTGAGAAGGTGACAACAGTGGTGCGATTAATCGCAAATGGAAGAAACACAAAAGACCTGTCAATCTCCCTTGGCATGGGGCTCCATGCAAGATCTCACCTCATGGAGTTGCAATGATCATGAGAACAGTGAGGAATCAGCACAGAACTACACAGGAGGATCTTGTCAATGATCTCAAGGCAGCTGGCACCATAGTCACCAAGAAAACAATTGGTAACACACTACGCCGTGAAGGACTGAAATCCTGCAGTGCCCGCAAGGTCCCCCTGCTCAAGAAAGCACATATACAGGGCGTCTGAAGTTTGCCAATGAACATCTGAATGATTCAGAGGAGAACTGGGTGAAAGTGTTGTGGTCAGATGAGACCAAAATCGAGCTCTTTGGCATCAACTCAAACTCGCCGTGTTTGGAGGAGGAGGAATGCTGCCTATGACCCCAAGAACACCATCCCCACTGTCAAACATGGAGGTGGAAACATTATGCTTTGGGGGTGTTTTTCTGCTAAGGGGACAGGACAACTTCATCGCATCAAAGGGACGATGGATGGGGCCATGTACCATCAAATCTTGGGTGAGAACCTCCTTCCCTCAGCCAGGGCATTGAAAATGTGTCGTGGATGGGTATTCCAGCATGACAATGACCCAAAACACACGGCCAAGGCAACAAAGGAGTGGCTCAAGAAGAAGCACATTAAGGTCCTGGAGTGGCCTAGCCATTCTCCAGACCTTAATCCCATGGAAAATCTGTGGAGGGAGCTGAAGGTTTGAGTTGCCAAACGTCAGCCTCGAAACCTTAATGACTTGGAGAAGATCTGCAAAGAGGAGTGGAACAAAATCCCTCCTGAGATGTGTGCAAACCTGGTGGCCAACTACAAGAAACATCTGACCTCTGTGATTGCCAACAAGGGTTTTGCCACCAAGTACTAAGTCATGTTTTGCAGAGGGGTCAAATACTTATGTCCCTCATTAAAATGCAAATCAATTTATAACATTTTGGACATGAGTTTTTCTGGATTTTTTTGTTCGTTATTCTGTCACTCACTGTTCAAATAAACCTACCATTAAAATTATAGACTGATCATGTCTTTGTCAGTGGGCAAACGTACAAAATCAGCAAGGGATCAAATACTTTTTTCCCCTCACTGTATGTCCAGGTAGGAGATCAAAGTTCCACGGTATGTAGTACGGTTCATGGGAGTTTAGGTGCTTCTAAGAAAAACATGATTTACAAGAATTTAGAGTTCTTCAGTGTTAGTTTTGCAATACTCCAATTTGATTATTCCAGACTTGCCCCACTGAACTCAATGAAACTTATTATCAACTAATAAATAACAATTTTAGTAAAAATCTTTAATTTTCTGGTCTATAAAACAGTGTTCATACTTTCACTACTTTAATCAACTACTAATCATATTCACTACTAAAGCTTCAATGCAAAGGAATCAACACTTATCTTACATGACTAAACTGAGTTGAGACAACATTGCACGGTTCATTGATAGTTGCTTCCATTCCATTTTGATGTTTGCTTCCCATAATTGAACATAGCGCCTGTAAAAAAAAAAAGTGCAAATCTCCACAAATAAACGTAAACATTTGTCCACAACTTTCCAATTTTTATTTTCAAAAATACAAAACAAGCAAAATAAGTATATGTACACAAACACTATTAAAATAGAATATATTTAAATACAAAATATATACAGCTGTTGAGGTCATTAGAAAGGAGAAAAGTCCTTGCCTGACAACTCACCCTGAATTTAATTCCGCTGCTCTATAGACGGGTTAGCTGACAACGTCATGAAAATGATGCGCACGCATCGATGAGGCAGGAAGCCGTGCTTTGTGATGATTCTGAATGGTCAGATAGCTAGCAACAATGAAAATAGTTGCCATGTGGGGAATCGTAGGTGGCTCATTTCAGCTGGTTTTATCTTGCTCTTGATACCATTTCTTGCATTGAGGCTTGACTGATTTCATGTCAATGCTAATATGGCAAAAATTCACTAGCTAACCAACAACTGTAACAATGTATGAAGAGACAAGTGCTCATTGTGCAAATGTATTTATGTTTTCAATAAACGTTGAGACTAAATATAGTTTACATGTTGTCAACAATCTAAGTCAACAACCTCGTCTGTTTTGCCCCATAGTTGCACACATGTCGGTTTTGTTGCTAAACAACCAACCAGTCTATCGATGGCTACATACGTCTGAAACTGCCATCCTAGAAGTCGTTTTTGTGACTTTAAAATGAAGGCCTTCGTACAATACAAATTAATCAGCGATTGGATCGTCTAACAAATCATAGTATCAAAGTCGATGACATCATGTAGGCCGGCTCTGGCCCAACCCATCGGTTTCTGGGACTAATCAGAACGGGCAGAATGTGTTCGCATTGTAGAAATCGTCGGGGGGGAGCAAACCCAGACTCATGGTGGAGAAGAAACGTCAGTTGGCCAGAGTGATGTGGATGGGTAGCCAGGCAAGAAAAGTTCTATCTTGTCCTTTTGTCCTTAATAGTGTAGTGAAGGACCAATGGTTGAGCCTGGAATAAAAATACAGAATTCATTACATATCTGACTAAAGTGATCCTACGTGAACATAAATCCAACTAATCTGAAGAAACTCCCAAATCAATTATAACCCGGTTAAAATATTTTTCTCTTCTCACACTACGATTAATTATTTTGATTTATAAAGGAAGGTGTACAGTGAGATCAGTGTCAGCATGATTTAACTAATTAAATATGTATGCACTCTTACATTTGCAATTATTGCGTGAGACTATTTACACTAACTCATTTTGATTGAATATGTAGTTTTCTAAGTAACATGCAATTACTTTCTTCTTGTGCTAGAAAACATGTTTGAATTGAGAGAAATTGCCATAGACATTGTATAATTTGAAGTCACTACAGAATATTGATTTGGAATATTATTTAGTTCCTTAAATCCAACAATGCTGTTTCTACCACAGAAGATTTTTCTAAATGAACATCCAAATGGAAAAAGCCAGTTCAAGTGTAAAGGAATTCAGTATGAAATTGTTGGCTCAACTTGAGAGGTACCTTGCCAAACCAGTGAGAGATCCACAGCCGTTTCATGGTCATGTGATCTGGAAGGGACTCATTATTGAACAACATCTGGACCTGTGGAGAAATGGAGACCACACAGTGAAGACAAAACATGACAACTGGTCCTGGGTGAAGTGTACAAGCGCACGTATGGTCCATTTCCAATTCTCTGAAACATTCACATGCTAACTCAAAATACAACTAACTTGTGTATAATATTCAAAGCCCTCAGAACTGAAAAATTGCACAACAAGAGATTATCTAATAGGCTACACTTTTTTGTAATCATAGGACATGGTTCCAGTGTTGTAGTTTTAGACTGTTTGCAAATAGGTACACTGCACATTTAATGTAAAATGGTGCAGAAATGTTCCTCTTAAATGTAGTCTTGCTAGAAGATAGACTGACCTGGTGCTTCTCCACATTCAGTCGATGACACAGCACTTTACGCAGGTGTCTCACCTCGGCTCGGACCGAGCAGCGCACAAACTTCTGCTGCAGAGACGAGGCAGAGCAACATTACTACAACTCCAATTCCACACACGTGATTCCAAATGATTCCAGGATTAAACAGAAATACCAAGAAATGTGTGGGCAATTCTAGTAGGGACTGACAGATGCACTCATATTAAATATAATTGCAAAAGCAATTGAGGGAAGCATTGCTTGTGGAGACATCTTCGGTTCGTCTCGATCCAAACAGAACAGACCACTGCAAGTTACACCAACAGAGACCTCTGGTGGCAGGGTGCATTTCCATTCCACACATGACTTACCTGAAGAGTCAGTTTGGTCTTATCTTTTTTTTCAGACAGAGATGAACTGTAGGGACAAGAGAGTACATGATTAAGCATGAAACACAGGGAGGAATTGTATGGGGCATTTTGAACGTACTTCATTGAGGACAGCATTTCAGGAAACATTTGTGACGGATGGTCATTTAAAAATGTGAAATTTACCAGCTATATCTAATAGAAAACCATTTGAATGCCACCGTGTGAAGGTTAAGGCTTTCTTTTTTGGGAGTGCTCACTGCCAATCAGTGATGTAGTGGAGGGTATATGCAGGTACAGTTGAAGTCTGAAGTTTACACACACTTAGGTTGGAATCATTCAAACTCGTTTTCTAACCACTCCACAAATTTCTTGTTGGCAAACTATACTTTTGGCAAGTCTGTTAGGACATCTACTTTGTGCATGACACAAGTAATTTTTCCAACAATTGTTTACAGACAGATTATTTCACTTAATCACAATTCCAGTGGGTCAGACGTTTACATACACTAAGTTGACTGTGCCTTTAAACAGCTTGGAAAATTCCAGAAAATGATGTCATGGCTTTAGAACCTTCTGATAGGCAATTGAGTCAATTGGAGGTGTACCTGTGGATGTATTTCAATATTTGCTTGACATCATGGGAAAATCAAATGAAATCAGCCAAGACCTCAGAAAATTTTTTGTAGACCACCACAGGTCTGGTTCATCATTGGGAGCAATTTCCAAACGCCTGAAGGTACCACATTCATCTGTACAAACAATAGTACGCAAGTAAACACCATGGGACCACGCAGCCATCATACCGCTCAGGAAGAAGACACGTTCTGTCTCCTAGAGATGAACGTACTTTGGTGCGAAAAGTGAAAATCAATCCCAGAAAAGCAGCAAAGGACCTTGTGAAGATGCTGGAGGAAACAGGTAGAAAATTAATATATATCCACAGTAAAACGAGTCCTATATCGACATAACCTGAAAGGCCGCTCCGCAAGGAAGAAGCCACCGCTCCAAAACCGCCATAAAAAGCCAGACTACGGTTTGCAACTGCACATGGGGACGAAGATCGTACCTTTTGGAGAAATGTCCTCTGGTCTGATGAAACAAAAATAGAACTGTTTGGCCATAATGACCATCGTTATGTTTGGAGGAAAAAGGGGGTCACTTGCAAGCTGAAGAACACCATCCCAACCGTGAAGCACGGGGGTGGCAGCATCATGCTGTGGGGGTGCTTTGCTGCAGGACTGGTGCACTTCACAAAATAGATGGCATCATGAGGAAGGAAAATTATGTGGATATATTGAAGCAACATCTCAAGACATCAGTCAGGAAGTTAAAGCTTGGTCGCAAATGGGTCTTCCAACTGAACAATGACCCCAAGCATACTTCCAAAGTTGTGGCAAAATGGCTAAGGACAACAAAGTCAAGGTATTGGAGTGGCCATCACAAAGCCCTGACCTCAATCCTATAGAACATTTGTTGGCAGAACTGAAAAAGCGTGTGCGAGCAAGGAGGCCTACAAACCTGACTCAGTTACACCAGCTCTGTCAGGAGGAATGGGCCAAAATTCACCCAACTTATTGTGGGAAGCTTGTGGAAGGCTACCCAAAACGTTTGACCCAAGTTAAACAATTTAAAGGCAATGCTACCAAATATTAATTGAGTGTACAGTGGGGAGAACAAGTATTTGATACACTGCCGATTTTGCAGGTTTTCCTACTTACAAAGCATGTAGAGGTCTGTAATTTTTATCATAGGTACACTTCAACTGTGAGAAACAAAAATCCAGAAAATCACATTGTATGATTTTTAAGTAATTAATTTGTATTTTATTGCATGACATAAGTATTTGATACATCAGAAAAGCAGAACTTAATATTTGGTACAGAAACCTTTGTTTGCAATTACAGAGATCATACATTTCCTGTAGGTCTTGACCAGGTTTGCACACACTGCAGCAGGGATTTTGGCCCACTCCTCCATACAGACCTTCTCCAGATCCTTCAGGTTTCGGGGCTGTTGCTGGGCAATACGGACTTTCAGCTCCTTCCAAAGATTTTCTATTGGGTTCAGGTCTGGAGACTGGCTAGGCCACTCCAGGACCTTGAGATACTTCTTACGGAGCCACTCCTTAGTTGCCCTGGCTGTGTGTTTTGGGTCGTTTTCATGCTGGAAGACCCAGCCACGACCCATCTTCAATGCTCTTACAGAGGGAACGAGGTTGTTGGCCAAGATCTCGCGATACATGGCCCCATCCATCCTCCCCTCAATACGGTGCAGTCATCCTGTCCCCTTTGCAGAAAAGCATCCCCAAAGAATGATGTTTCCACCTTCATGCTTCACGGTTGGGATGGTGTTCTTGGGGTTGTACTCATCCTTCTTCTTCCTCCAAACACGGCGAGTGGAGTTTAGACCAAAAAGCTCTATTTTTGTCTCATCAGACCACATGATCTTCTCCCATTCCTCCTCTGGATCATCCAGATGGTCATTGGCAAACTTCAGACGGGCCTGGACATGCGCTGGCTTGAGCAGGGGGACCTTGCGTGCGCTGCAGGATTTTAATCCATGACGGCGTAGTGTGTTACTAATGGTTTTCTTTGAGACTGTGGTCCCAGCTCTCTTCAGGTCATTGACCAGGTCCTGCCGTGTAGTTCTGGACTGATCCCTCACGATCATTGATACCCCACGAGTTGAGATCTTGCATGGAGCCCCAGACCGAGGGTGATTGACCGTCATCTTGAACTTCTTCCATTTTCTAATAATTGCGCCAACAGTTGTTGCCTTCTCACCAAGCTGCTTGCCTATTGTCCTGTAGCCCATCCCAGCCTTATGCAGGTCTACAATTTTATCCCTGATGTCCTTACACAGCTCTCTGGTCTTGGCCATTGTGGAGAGGTTGGAGTCTGTTTGATTGAGTGTGTGGACAGGTGTCTTTTATACAGGTAACGAGTTCAAACAGGTGCAGTTAATACAGGTAATGAGTGGAGAACAGGAGGGCTTCTTAAAGAAAAACGAACAGGTCTGTGAGAGCCGGAATACTTACTGGTTGGTAGGTGATCAAATACTTATGTCATGCAATAAAATGCAAATTAATTACTTAAAAATCATACAATGTGATTTTCTGGATTTTTGTTTTAGATTCCGTCTCTCACAGTTGAAGTGTACCTATGATAAAAATTACAGACCTCTACATGCTTTGTAATTAGGAAAACCTGCAAAAATCGGCAGTGTATCAAATACTTGTTCTCCCCACTGTATGTAAACTTCTGACCCACTGGGAAATGTGATGAAAGAAATAAAAGCTGAAATAAATCTCTACTATTATTCTGACATTTCACATTCTTAAAATAAAGTGGTGATCCTAACTGACCTAAAATAGGGAATTTTTACTAGGATTAAATGTCAGGAATTGTGAAAAACTGAGTTGAAATGTATTTGGCTAAGGTGCATGTAAACTTCCGACTTCAACTGTATACCCAGTTATTTTTCAGCGTACATTGCATATACTCCTTAATCCCCATGATGGTATCAAAGTAGTGTAGTGGAGGTATACGCCGTATCAATTAATAAGGCTGATGGAACAGATCAGAATGTTTAGCTTAAAATGTTGATAAACTATTATTTCTTAATTTTTGCCGCAGCAATGCATTCGGAAATTATTTACAGTGGGGAAAAAAAGTATTTAGTCAGCCACCAATTGTGCAAGTTCCCACTTAAAAAGATGAGAGAGGCCTGTAATTTTCATCATAGGTACACGTCAACTATGACAGACAAAATGAGGGGAAAAAAATCCAGAAAATCACATTGTAGGATTTTTAATGAATTTATTTGCAAATTATGGTGGAAAATAAGTATTTGGTCAATAACAAAAGTTTCTCAATACTTTGTTATATACCCTTTGTTGGCAATGACACAGGTCAAACGTTTTCTGTAAGTCTTCACAAGGTTTTCACACACTGTTGCTGGTATTTTGGCCCATTCCTCCATGCAGATCTCCTCTAGAGTAGTGATGTTTTGGGGCTGTCGCTGGGCAACACGGACTTTCAACTCCCTCCAAAGATTTTCTATGGGGTTGAGATCTGGAGACTGGCTAGGCCACTCCAGGACCTTGAAATGCTTCTTACGAAGCCACTCCTTCTTTCCCGGGCGGTGTGTTTGGAATCATTGTCATGCTGAAAGACCCAGCCACGTTTCATCTTCAATGCCCTTGCTGATGGAAGGAGGTTTTCACTCAAAATCTCACGATACATGGCCCCATTCATTCTTTCCTTTACACGGGATCAGTCGTCCTGGTCCCTTTGCAGAAAAACTGCCCCAAAGCATGATGTTTCCACCCCCATGCTTCACAGTAGGTATGGTGTTCTTTGGATGCAACTCAGCATTCTTTGTCCTCCAAACACAACGAGTTGAGTTTTTACCAAAAAGTTATATTTTGGTTTCATCTGACCATATGACATTCTCCCAATCCTCTTCTGGATCATCCAAATGCACTCTAGCAAACTTCAGACGGGCCTGGACATCTACTGGCTTAAGCAGGGGGACACGTCTGGCACTGCAGGATTTGAGTCCCTGGCGGCGTAGTGTGTTACTGATGGTAGGCTTTGTTACTTTGGTCCCAGCTCTCTGCAGGTCATTCACTAGGTCCCCCGTGTGGTTCTGGGATTTTTGCTCACCGTTCTTGTGATCATTTTGACCCCACGGGGTGAGATCTTGCGTGGAGCCCCAGATCGAGGGGAGATTATCAGTGGTCTTGTATGTCTTCCATTTCCTAATAATTGCTCCCACAGTTGATTTCTTCAAACCAAGCTGCTTACCTATTGCAGATTCAGTCTTCCCAGCCTGGTGCAGATCTACAATTTTGTTTCTGGTGTCTTTTGACAGCTCTTTGGTCTTGGCCATAGTGGAGTTTGGAGTGTGACTGTTTGAGGTTGTGGACAGGTGTCTTTTATACTGATAACAAGTTCAAACAGGTGCCATTAATACAGGTAACGAGTGGAGGACAGAGGAGCCTCTTAAAGAAGAAGTTACAGGTCTGTGAGAGCCAGAAATCTTGCTTGTTTGTAGGTGACCAAATACTTATTTTCCACCATAATTTGCAAATAAATTCATTAAAAATCCTACAATGTGATTTTCTGGATTTTTTTTCCTCAATTTGTCTGTCATAGTTGACGTGTACCTATGATGATAATTACAGGCCTCTCATCTTTTTAAGTGGGAGAACTTGCACAATTGGTGCTGACTAAATACTTTTTTCCCCCACTGTAGACCCCTTGACTTTCCACATTTGGTTACATTACAGCCTTATTCTAAAATTGATTAAATTCATTTTTTCCCCTCAATCTACACACAATACCCCATAATGACGAAGCAAAAACAGAAAAACCTTATTTACGTAAGTATTTAAACCCTTTGCTATGAGACTCGAAATTGAGCTCAGGTGCATCCTGTTTCCATTCATCCTTGAGGTGTTTCAACAACTTGAGTCCACCTGTGGTAAATTAAATTGATTGGACATGATTTCGAAAGGCACACACCTGTCTACACAAGGTCCCACAGTTGACAGTGCATGTCAGAGCAAAAACCAAGTCATGAGGTCGAAGGAATTCTCTGTAGAGCACCGAGACAGGATTGTGTCGAGGCACAGATCTGGGGAAGGGTACCAATAAATGTCTGCAGCATTGAAGGTCCCCAAGAACACATTGGCCTCCATCATTCTTAAAATGGAAGAAGTTTGGAACCACCAAGACTCTTCCTAGAGCTGGCTGCCTGGTCAGGGAGGTGACCAAGAACCCGATGGTCACTGAAAGAGCTCCTCTGTGGAGATGGGAGAAGCTTCCAGAAGGACAACCATTTCTGCAGCACTCCACCAATCAGGCCTTTATTGTAGAGTGGCCGGACGGAAGCCACTCCTCAGTAAAAGGCACATGACAGCCCACTTGGAGTTTGCCAAAAGTACCTAAAGGACTCTCCCACCATGACAAACAAGATTCTCTGGTCTGATTGAACTCTTTGGCCTGAATGCCAAGCATCACATCTGAAGGAAACCTGGCGCCATCCCTACGGTGAAGCATAGTGGTGGCAGCATCATGCTGTGGGGATGTTTTTCAGCGGCAGGGACTGGGAGACTAGTCAGGATCGAAGGAAAGATGAACGGAGCAAAGTACAGAGAGATCCTTGATGAAAACCTGCTCAAGACCTCAGGACAGCGACCCTAACCACACAGCCAGGACAACGCAGGAGTGGCTTCGGGACAAGTCTCTGCCAGAGCCCGGACTTGAACCCGATCGAACATCTCTGGAGAGACCTGAAAATAGCTGTGCAGCGACGATCCCCATCCAACCTGACAGAGCTTGAGAGGATCTGCAGAGAAGAATGGGAGAAACTCCCCAAATACAGGTGTACCATGCTTGTAGCGTCATACACAAGAAGACTCGAGGCTGTAATCGCTGCCAAAGTTGCTTCAACATACTGAATAAAGGGTCTGAATACTTATGTAAAATGTCATTTCAGTAAAAAAATATATACATTTCAAATATTTCTAATAACCTGTTTTTGCTTTGTCATTATGGGTATTATATTATTATTATTATTATTATTATTATGTGTAGATTGAGGGGAAAACTATTTAATCATTTTTTGATTAAGGCTGTAACGTAACAGAATGTGGAAAAAGTCAAGGGGTCTGAATACTTTCCGAATGCACACAGCGGTAGGACTATATGCAAATGTCCAAAATACAATTTGCGGGAAAATACCATTCTAAAATGCGTACCACACATGCAAGCGGTTTCATGGACAGAGATAGAATTATCTGTTTGAAATTTTGAAAGAGGGGAGATATAAAGATGCAACAACTATCATGGGTTGCTAATATGACTAGGATAATGCCTTTGGCTGCTAGACAATGAAAGAAAGTTGAAAGAAAACCAATAGTACAGGAGAACGCATATGAGGAAGTCTTTATAAAATAATTGCCTTCACGTTTCTATGGTGGGATTTTAGTTATAGGCTACTCTGAAGCAAGGTAAGACATGCCTCAAAGTGACGTAAAACGTCTAGGTTAACAGCATATTGACAAGCCACCAGGACACATGCATTTTTCAAGGATCCAACCTTCACTTGGTAGGCTATTATATCTCCTTGCATATCTCAAATCATTGTTACCAGCTTGCAAAACATCATAAAATACTTCTGCACCACACTGACAGACTCACTGGCGCAGGAAACTCTGCAGGCCGGTACCAGTTGATACAATGTTAGCGAGAGCACAAGCTCAAGACAGACAGGCAGAGGGGACGGGCATACAGAGATGATGCGATTGAAAGACAACCTGAACCAATTTCCATGCAGAGCCAATGAGATCTGGATATATTCTGGGCTGGCAACGTTATGATTTGTTGGCTTTTATGTATTTTTATTGGACAAAAGCTGGCAATTACCAGCTAATTACCGGAAACGCTGATGGGGGATATAGAACCAAAAGACTGAACATAGGCACGAAGTATCAGTGATAATCCACCAGTGGTCTGAGAATAGACAGTAGGCTACTTACTGTAGTTGTCAAGACATTACACGAAATCTTACCTTTGCCTCTCTAGACAAAGCGAGACCTGCTCGTCGTATCTGTAGAAGTGGGCCTTGGAATGGTCAAAGCTGGTAAAAGGTAATCCTGTATCTGGTATGGAGTCTAGGGGCGACACACAGATACCATGTAAAAGTAGAAACATATCATGACATTTGGGGGGGGGGGGATAGAGCTGTAGACTCACAAAATTAACTAATCTGTAGAGGCTTACCTTCCCCAGAGGGTTGGACAACTCTCTCAAGCCCACGCGACTGATAGAATTCCTTTATTCTCTTGTCCTCACCTGTTTACAAAGAACAGAAAATAAGGACCATAGAAGCACTATCACATGTGAAAAAATATCAACCCACACTAAATTGATAATGTAATGCTGCTTCCTGCTGCAGCGGTTTAAGTAACGCTGTTACACTAGTAACAAGACTGCATGAGTACTTAACAAATTTGATGATTAGGAGTTAAGAGCTTTTTTCTAAGGAAACAGGAGAAATAAAATAACAAAACCATTAATAAAGTACTATGTAACAAAAATGAGAACAAGTATCATTGTATGAATATCAATGTACTTACTTTCTTGAAGTCCTGGAACCAGTTTGTAGACAATGTCTTGCATCACTCTATCCAATTTCAGGTTCAATAAAGGCTGGGTTTCATGGATCTTTATGTTGCACATTGGACAATACTTGCTGGTTTGGAGGTATTTCACGATACAACTTTTACAGACTGAAATAGAAGCAGTAGAGTCATTGGCCATTAATGTCCCTGAAAATGAAGGATGTTCTTTTATAATAACATTAAAATGTACTATACAACTATGTATTACTATGTACACTCCATGACCAAAGGTATGTGGACACATGCTTGTCCAACATCTCATTCCAAAGTTATGGGCATTATTATGGAGTTGGTCCCCCCTTTGCTGCTATAACAGCCTCCACTCTTCTGGGAAGGCTTTCCACTAGATGTTGGAACATTGCTGAAGGGACTTGCTTCCATTCAGCCACAAGAGCATTAGTGATTTTGGCCGATTAGGCCTGGCTCACAGTCGGCATTCCAATTCATCCCAAAGGTGTTTGATGGGGTTGAGGTCAGGGCTCTGCACAGGCCAGTCAAGTTCTTCCACACTGATCTCGACAAACCATTTCTGTATGGACCGCACTTTGTGCACAGGGGCATTGTTATGCTGAAACAGGAAAGGGCCTTCCCCAAACTGTTGCCACAGTTCGAAGCACAGAATCGTCTAGAATGTAATTGTATGCTGTAGCGTTAAGTTTTCCCTTCACTGGAACTAAGGAGCGCAGCCCGAATCATGAAAAACAGCCCCAGACCATTATCCCTCCTCCACCAAACTTTACAGTTGGCACTATGTATTCGAGCAAGTAGCGTTCTCCTGGCATCCGCCAAACCCAGATTTGTCTGTCAGACTTCCAGATGGTGAAGAGTGATTCATCACTGCAGAGAACGCGTTTCCACTGCTCCAGAGTCCAATGGCGGCGAGCTTTACACCACTCCAGCTGACACTTGGCATTGCGCATGGTGATCTTAGGCTTGCGTGCGGCTGCTCGGCCATGGAAACCCATTTCATGAAGCTCCCGACGAACAGTGCTGACGTTGCTTCCAGAGGCAGTTTGGAACTCGGTAGTGAGTGTTGCAACAGAGTACAGACGATTTTTATGCGCTACGCGCTTCAGCACTTGGCGATCCCATTCTGTGAGCATGTGAGGCCTACCACTTCATGGCTGAGCCTTTGTTGCTCCTAGACGTTTCCAATTTACAATAACAACTCTTACAGTTGACCAGGGCAGCTCTAGCATGGCAGAAATTTGACAAACTGACTTGTTGGAAAGGTGGCATCCTATGACAGTGTACGTTGAAAGTCACTGAGCTCTTCAGTAAGGCCATTCTACTGCCAGTGTTTGTCTATGGAGATTGCATGGCTGTGTGCTCGATTTGATACACCTGTCAGCAACGGGGCTGAAAATTGCAGAATCCACTAATTTGAAGGGGTTTCCACATACTTTTGTATGTATAGTGTATTACTGCACTTTTGGAGCTAGAAACATAAACATAAGCATTTCACTGCACCTGGAAATCTGTGTACAAGACCAATACACTTTGATTTGTATGCATTCACAGGCAGTAAGTAGGCTAGGCCACAAGTCTATAAAAGTTTGCCTATTTCCCAGAGAGGTAACGTCATAAGCCAAAACATTGAAAACACAGCCTAGGCCCACTCACATGTATGCAGACACTCGGTAATAGTTGTGGCATCGATGAAGTACCCAGCACAGAGATAGCACACTATGTGCTCGTTCAGGTCTTTGATCTTCAACTTCACTTCCTCCTGCAACAATATTAAGTTGCTATTGAAATCTCAATAATAGAAAGTATCGCATTGCAGTTTCGTTTACTTTTACACCAAGTAGCAACAATGTCAAAACAGCATGTTAGAAGAATGATGACATTCTAGAGTAGCCTAATGAGTTCATGCGAATAACATTATGTCGATTGCGCGTCTTCTTTTCCACTACGTTGAGCAGGTGGGTGTGTCAGGTGACTGCAACATTGTAGCCTAGTAGTTAGTTAGCTTTTATGATTGCTAACAATGGCAAAAAACAACAGTGTAGCATCTACGTATCTATCTTTGTAAGTTATAGTTACAAACCCAGTACGCTACACACGGAATTGCAAATACTGGACACATATTAGTTACTTTACAAGCAAGGTCCGACAAGCCCGTCACGAGAAGCTAGCTAGCCTAGCAAACACAATTAGCTGCTAGTTAATAAGTGTAAGTTAGTAGCTAAAACTCTTACGTCACTGTCAAAATCATTTTTTATCCTTGTAAAACGTGCATTCGCCTTTTAACAAACAATGCATCACGTTTCTGGTGTAAAACGGGGGAAATGGGTAGTTTGAACGATACACATTTGCGCGAATGACCTGCATTAGCTGCCCAGAACAACAACACGGGTAGACTTCTTCCACACACGCCTGCGCACACATGGTAGACAGCTCTCTCTCCATCACTTTGGGGACGGGAGAAAGCGCTCGCATTGCTCCATTTCCTCGTCGTAACTAGTTATGCGGCTAGATCCAGACCTGATCAACTCAAACAATTCTCACCGGTCTATAGAGTACGAAATTAATTGGTACCTACCTCATTTCGTAACGGGTCGAGCTTATATACGGATTGGAGTTGATTTCTTAGCCGCATAGCTATCGCCATTGGCCCTTGCTCCGCCATCTTTGGGAAATTCTGCTTATTTCCGGGTGTAACGAGCGTGTTCAAGAAGAGCATCTTCAAAGTCCGTTCTGTGGCTGAATCTCAGTCTTTCCTCGTGTCCTGCCCTCCCGGTTTTACTCGCTTCCTATTGTTTTTCGCACTCAAAACTGTTATATAATTTAATCAAAAACACCTCTCGGAAAATTATAAACTAAAAGCAGATCACAAATTACAGAACGTTGAGTCCTGTTTCTCTAATTGCATTTCTTAGCATACAGCTTCTCTTGATGTGTTGTACGCTGCCTGTAGGACAAACCTATACTATTTTAAATAATAAATACATTTTGCATGGATAAATTAAGTAGGCCTACTAGTGACAGCACTGGCACCTTTGTGACATAAGAGGCATATGGCTCACAGTTGGTCTCACACAGAAACGTTTGTGAATAGCCTTGAATGGTAGGCTCTGTGCTGCCTGTCTCTTGTCAGTAGATGGCACTGGAAGCATACGACTCAATATTGTTAAACAACAGCAACATTTATTGGGTAGACATTTTCCGTATAAATTGTTTTTCATATTACTTGTTGGCGGACATCGTAGTTTGGAGATTGCAATTACCACTACGATTATAGAGCATAGGCTACTCATCCACAGGGGTAGGCTACAATGTGTGACATATTTAGAAGAGATGGTGTTCTCAGTAACAATAGTCATAATTATTGAACTTTAACAATTATGTCCTTAATATTTAACACATGTTCCCATAGGTGAATCTTTCAAAAGATGTCATTTCTGCCATATTGAATGATATTGTATGGTCGCTTTGAGAACAAGTTTGCTGTGACAAGTTTCAGAGAAATAGCATCTATATATATATAAAAAAAAGTTACCCTTTGAGTCGCTCCTTCCTTGATGGAAAGTGCTCTGGGCTATCTTGAACGTTTATTTAGGGAAAGTAGGGAAATTCCCCAGTGGCTTTCTATCTGCGGACCACCCAAATGTTGTCTTGAACAAAAGCTCATCGTTGTCTCACCCTTTT
This sequence comes from Coregonus clupeaformis, assembly GCF_020615455.1. Lineage (NCBI taxonomy): Eukaryota > Metazoa > Chordata > Actinopteri > Salmoniformes > Salmonidae > Coregonus > Coregonus clupeaformis. The sequence goes on along the minus strand of NC_059194.1, from coordinate 9,205,881 downwards.
GTAATTTCTCAATGTCGCACTCAATCAAAATGTGTGGCACATTGTCTCCCACTCCATCCAACAGACCGTAAAGCACCTTGTTGTTTGGTAAGCTAAAGGAAATAAGCATGCAGTGTCTTTTGCACCCCATTTTGTGCAAGATCAAAAACCGTAGGCCAAATAGGTGCATTCAATATATTCTGGGAATATGTACATGTACATGATTTACACATATCACGTTTTACGTTTACAGAAGAATTGTACTGAATGTTTAAAAAGGCTTCTAACGTTTTAATTTTATGATACAGAGAAAAAATATACAAAATAGTAACACAATAGGAATAAAATATATATATAGCTCCATTATTGTGTATTTTATTCCTCGTGTTACTATTTTTATTTGTATTCTTTTTTTTTAACTCTGCATCGTTGGGAAGGGTTCATAAGCAAGAATTTCAAGGTTTAAGTACAGCCATTGTATTCGGTACATGTGACAAATACAATTTTATTTTATTTTATTTGCAGAGGCCCACTCACGTCATCATATAACAGAGATACCTGTCTGAACTGTGTTCTGGACATGTAAAGGGGAGGGATTTTGTGGGTGCTTGAAGAGAGACAAGTATCCACCAGATCCAGATTTGATCCAGTCAATCTAATTGGGAAATGGCAAGAAGAGGACAAGCGATACTTCATTCTTGGCAGCCCTATGTGGTTGAAGAGCCGTTGTGATCAGCCTCGCTTCACTGAGCCTTTATAGTCGGCCTTGTGTCCCCACTGTCTGCCGTTCCCTCTTCCTGTGTAATGTCTTATCTATGAGGCCTGCTAGGTCAGTGCTTATCTGATTGACAGAGCTTTGACTCCATGCAATATCCAAATAACCTGAGGGCCCGGAGACAGGAGATCGCAGTATGGCAAAACACGTCAGCCAGGAGAGAGAGGGATGGGAATAGAGAGAGCGAGAGAGAGAGAGAGAGAGATGTCAGAGAGGGCGCACCGAGCCTTTCATTTATTCTCATTACCTCACATAGGATGTGGACAATGGGGCCCTTTTTTTCTTGGACAGTCTGTAAATCCGCTTTACTTCTCGGCCCTTTTATTTGAAATGATGGGTTTATCTGATTCAATCACCAGCCAGGCAAGACGGAGAGGTCCAAAGATGAAACACTATGCATATACAGTGCATTCGGAAAGTATTCAGACCCCATTACTTTTTCCACATTTTGTATTACGTTACAGCCTTATTTTAAAATGGATTAAATTGTTTTTTCCTCAGCAATCTACACACAATACCCCATAATGACAAAGCAAAAACTGGTTTTTAGAAATTTTTGCAAATTTATAAATATAAAAAACCCGGAAATATTACATTTACATAAGTTTTCAGACCCTTTATTCAGTACTTTGTTTAAGCACCTTTGGAAGCGATTACAGCCTTGAGTCTTCTTGGGTATGACGCTAAATGTACAAGCTTGGCACACCTGTATTTGGGGAGTTTCTCCCATTCTTCTCTGCAGATCCTCTCAAGCTCTGTCAGGTTGGATAGGGAGCGTCGCTGCACAGCTATTTTCAGATCTCCAGAGATGTTCGATCGGGTTCAAGTCCGGGCTCTGGCTTGGCCGCTCAAGGCCATTCAGAGACTTATACCGAAGCCACTACTGCATTGTCTTGGCTGTGTGCTTAGGGTCGTTGTCCTGTTGGAAGGTGAACCTTTGCCCCAGTCTAAGGTCCTGAGTGCTCTGGAGCAGGTTTTCATGAAGGATCTCTCTGTACTTTGCTCTGTTCATCTTTCCCTTGATCCTGACTAGTCTCGCAGTCCCTGCCACTAAAAAACATCTCCACAGCATGATGCTGCCACCACCATGCTTCACTGTAGGGATGGTGCCAGGTGTCCTCCAGACGTGACGCTTGGCATTCAGACCAAAGAGTTCAATCCTTTTGCTCTGACATGCACTGTCAACTGTGGGACCTTATATAGACAGGTGTGTGCCTTCCCAAATCATATCCAATCAATTGAATTTACCACAGGTGGACTCCAATCAAGTTGTAGAAACATTTCAAGGATGATCAATGAAAACAGGATGCACCTGAGCTCAATTTCGAGTCTCATAGCAAAGGGTCTGAATACTTTTGTAGATAAGGTTTTTCTGTTTTTTATTTGTAATAAATTTGCAAACATTTCTAAAAACCTTTTTTCGCTTTGTCATTATGGGGTATTGTGTGTAGATTTATGAGGGACAAAAATAATGTAATAAATGTTATAATAAGGCTGTAACGTAACAAGACGTGGAAAAAGGGAAGGGGTCTGAATACTTTCCAAATGCGCTGTAAGTGGACCATGTGTAACATGTCAGCTGACAATTTGCATAGCAAGAATGAATAGATAATAAATAGATTTATAGACAAATGCCAATCTCATGGTTGGAAAAGCCAGACTATAGTTGGGAGGAAATACACTGCACCTTTATTTCTGATTTGACATATGAAACAGCTAGTTCAGGTGTGCACTGCATAGTAGTGCATTTGCTCAGAAAGAGAAAACATGTTTGTTGTTGAAATAGCGTTAGAACATAGCCTGCATCACGTCGTTGAGTGTGGTCTCGTCTCCCAATTTAATATTTGCTTTCAATTAGTATCGTGGAATGTCAACGTCCTCATCAAAACAGGAAAGAATCCTCGAACATTGCACACTGAATCAATTGACTGACATTCAATAACTGATAAAGACCCAGTCCTGGACGGCCTGTGCCAAAAACAGCCAAACAAATATTCTGCGGGGGAATCTGCGCTCCGCCATGCCAAAACGAGGCCCCATCCCGTCCCAGACTGGGCACACAGGTTTTTTATCCTCGGACCACTCGGAGCAATCAGAGCATGCAGGGGTGGGCGTGGCTTTTGTCTCCGCTGCTCCGTGCAATTGGCCGCCAAGTGGCAAGCTAATGGCGAACGCCCCCAGGCAGCGCTCCAAAGCCACCAGGCAGCACTCCAAAGGCTGTTTTTGAAGTGGAGTGCAGAATGGATGATGTAGTGCAAGGCCCTTTAGGCCTCCCTGGCAGGAAACCCACAGCACTTTGTATACTACGTACTCTTAAAACATACATATGTAGGTTCTTTTGGTGGGTATATATAGCCTATTAGCTCATTGGTCAACCAAGCTGGACTGAGTAGTCATATCTGATTGTAATCCTTGACAAGCAGCCCTGTCTCTGCAAAGTTCCAGGTAAGTGGATGAGTGTGTGTGCAAGTGTGTGAATTTAGTGAGTGAATGAGTGAGTAACTTTCTGCCACTGAGTCCTGAGGGACCAGTGGACTTGCTAAACTTCAAACAAGCCTATAGAAGGGTTGGTTGTTTAGCAACAAAACCAACACATGCACAACTATTGGGCAAAACAGAGGGGGTTGGCTTAGATCGTTGACAACAGGTAAACTATATTTTGTCTCCAAATGTGTATTGAAACATAAATACATTTGCACATTGAGAACTTGTTGTCTCTCAAATACATCGTTACAGTTGTTGGTCAGCTAGCTAGCAAATTTTAGCCATATTAGCATTGACATGAAGTCAGTCCAAACATCTCAAAACAAGACATGGTATCAAGAACAAGATTAAACTAGCTGAAACCAGCCACCTACAGTTGAAGTCGGAGGTTTACATACATCTTAGCCAAATACATTCCAACTCAGTTTTTCACAATTCCTGACATTTAATCCTAGTAGAAATTCCCTGTTTTAGGTCAGTTAGGATCACCACTTTATTTTAAGAATGTGAAATGTCAGAATTATAGTAGAGAGAATGATTTCTTTCAGCTTGTATTTCTTTCATCACATTCCCAGTGGGTCAGAAGTTTACATACACTCAATTAGTATTTGGTAGCACTGCCTTTAAATTGTTTAACTTGGGTCAAACGTTTCGGGTAGCCTTCCACAAGCTTTCCACAATAAGTTAGGTGAATTTTGGCCCATTCCTCCTGACAGAGCTGGTGTAACTGAGTCAGGTTTGTAGGCCTCCTTGCTCGCACACGCTTTTTCAGTTCTGACCACAAATGTTCTATAGGATTGAGGTCAGGGCTTTGTGATGGCCACTCAAATACCTTGACTTTGTTGTCCTTAAGCCATTTTGCCACAACTTTGAAAGTATGCTTGGGGTCATTGTCCATTTGGAAGACCCATTTGCGACCAAGCTTTAACTTCCTGACTGATGTCTTGAGATGTTGCTTCAATATATCCACATAATTTTCATTCCTCATGATGCCATCTATTTTGTGAAGTGCACCAGTCCCTCCTGCAAAAAAGCACCCCCACAGCATGATGCTGCCACCCCGTGCTTCACGGTTGGGATGGTTTTCTTCGGCTTGCAAGCAACCACCATTTTCCTCCAAACATAACAATGGTTATTATGGCCAAACAGTTCTATTTTTTTTATTCAGGTGTTTGGAAATTTTTATTCAGGTGTTTGGAAATTGCTCCCAAGGATGAACCAGACTTGTGGAGGTCTACAATGTTTTTTCTTGGCTGATTTCTTTTGATTTTCCCATGATGTCAAGCAAAGAGGCACTGAGTTTGAAGGTAGACCTTGAAATACATCCACAGGTGCACCTCCAATTGACTCAAATTATGTCAATTAGCCTATCAGAAGCTTCTAAAGCCATGACATAATTTTCTGGAATTTTCCAACCTGTTTAAAGGCACAGTCAACTTAGTGTATGTAAACCTCTGACCCACTGGAATTGTGATACAGTGAATTATAAGTGAAATAATCTGTCTGTAAACAATTGTTGGAAAAGTTACTTGTGTCATGCACAAAGTAGATGTCCTAACCAACTTGCCAAAACGGCAGCAGGTAGCTTAGTGGTTAAGAGCGTTGTGCCAGTAACTGAAATGTCGCTGGTTTTAATCCCGAGCCGACTAGGTGAAAAATCTGTCGATGTGCCCTTGACCAAGGCACTTAACCCTAATTGCTCCTGTAAGTCGCTCTGGATAAGAGCGTCTGCTAAATGACTAAGAAAAAAACGAATAAAAAAAACTATAGTTTGTTAAAAATAAATTTATGGAGTGGTTGAAAAACAAGTTTTAATGACTCCAACCTAAGTGTATGTAAACTTCCGACTTCAACTGTACGATTCCCCACATGGCAGCTTCTGGTCATTCTTGTTAGCTAACTGACCGTTCAGAATTTTAACAAAGTACTGCTTCCGGACCAATCGATGTGCATACATCATTTTCATGAGGTTGTCAGCCAACCCGTCTATTGGCTGTGTGTTTGTTCGTTTTCTCTCTAGTGGATTACCAAGTGGAGGACCTAGTGGAGTACCTAGTGGAGGACCTAGTGCAGCAACACTTTGCCATTGTTTTATTGTTTTTCTGGCTCATGTGTGAAACCCCAGAACACCCCGAATGTCTTTTCCCTCTTCCTCGTCTTTCCCTTCTGGTCCTGTCTTACCTCCCTTACATGAAGGGAGTAGGTTGTCTCTTTCACAATCAGGTCTTGATAAGGTGATTTGTTACATGTGCCCAGAGTTCACCAACAATTCCTCATCGAACTGAATTACACCTCTGCGGTGCAAACATCTCAATCTAATTTCTCCATGGTTATCTGGGAGCAGTGTGCTTGTAGACCATCTAAGGTATTGCAACATTTCAACAGGTGTTGTGCTATAATAATCATGTCATGGTGAAAGTTTGGTATCTACAGTAAATATCACTTCAATGCCATTGGGTCCAGCGTGCACTAGATAAGGCCACAACTACATGCCTCCACAGAAGACTCCCAACATCACCTCTCTTTGATATGGAAAACCCCAAAAGGAACAGGCATCACACTTCCCATCTACTGTATCTCCACACGGAGAGCCTTCTCAATTACCCCACACCCATCTTATCTTCACAGACATTTAAGAGGATGGGGGGCAGAGGGAAAACATGCTCGGCACAGAACCTGAGGGAGCAGCAGCCAAATCCCAGGCAGCATGCAGGTTGAGCAGAATACGGTTACTCACCTAGCCCAATAATGTCGCGCCGACGCGTCCAGATAATCGGCACATCAAAGCGTGTGGCATCCCAGAGATGCCCCCAACCCCCCCCCCCCCATTTTGTTCGGAGCTTGGCTAAGCGATAACGGCAGTCCTTTGATGCTGCACGAGCGAGTAGCCGTAGCCTACCACATTATTTTACTTCATGGTCTCCCGTAAAGAACTTTGATGGGGTTAAAAAAAAGGGCCCTTATTGCCTGCACTGTGTCAATAATGGAATTGTTTTGGAGACATGTATTCTCTCTGTCTCATCTTCTCCCTAGTCCCTGCATGCAGGCGGTCTTTCATCTTGTTTCAGTATCTCCTTCCGTAGCATGCGACTGGCTGCTGAGAGCCATCGCCGGCCCTGCCACCTAAAACTCCTTAAGGAGAAAATATAATTTCCCATCACTCTGTGGTTTCCACCAGAGGTGTGCATACTGCAGCTCCCAAATTTCTGTCATTGTCATTGTTCGTGTCACCTCATTCACATTCAGACTCGAGGATTGATATTGACAATGCAATTAAGTAACCTTAGTGTCATAGGAATTAAAACACAGTAACACACATTTACCTCTTTCTTTATTTCACCCAAGAGTGAGGAAGCAGATTTTTCCATTCATCTCAATAGAGACATGACAGCATAGTCAAATTTAAATTCTGCTCTCAAATGTATGGTCAGGTGGTGTAAGGCGGACCTGACCGCTGTGTCTCCCCCACTGCTCATGCGCACCACACCACAGTGCAAAATTAAGAAATCGTTAGAGCCGTTTATAACTTTTCTGGCAAAAAAGCAGCCACTTTAAATAATTACAGGGAATCAAAGGCTAAGTGGTGGGAGATCAAAAGCAGGCATTCTTGGGTAATCCGGTGGTGTTGCAAATCTTGGGTAATCTGGCCGTCTTGTCCCCACTGTTTGACATCTATTTACTGTATGAAAGGGAATGGTGCCATCAATTATGGCCCGGCAGTGCTTTTGTTTACTTTTGCCCAGGCCTGAGTGCGGGGCCTGCTTTGGTGAACTATAGATCCCCTTGTTTGCTCTTCGCAGGGAGAGGTGTGTGCCTCTATGTGCTCTGCTCGCCCTTGTCTTTAGGGTGGGGGCTTGCGGGGGCTTGCGGGGGATGGGGGGCTTCCTGTGGTATGGGAAGAAGGGAGATTAGGGCTAGAGATTGGACTAGCGAGACAGACTGTTTGTTCTGCGTTGAAATGTGGAAACGGAGGGCTTTGCTCACCTACGACCCACACATGTTACAGTTTGGGTGTCTGGTGTTATTATAGTGGGATCTCTGACAACTAAACACACAAAGTGGGCACTTTATATAAAGTGTTAGTTAGTCTTCTCCCCAGTCATAAATCTACCATTAATCTATCTATACGATTTTAATACAGACAAACTGATAGAAGGCATGGTAATGAGGCATGTGAAAAAAAGTTTCAACAAAACAATTTGCTATTGCTCAAAGCCTATTTGATCCAAAGAAGAAAGAAGGAATTTGTACTTGCTGGCTGAATCTTTGTTCTGTGTGTACATGTACAGTGTGGCTTGGCACTGAGCTAGAATGGTGGAACACTGGAGAGGACAACCTGTGCGCCACAGTGGCCAAATTTACGAGTTAATGGAGAACTTGTGAGTCAAGAGCCTTTAATTTCCTGATAGGTGGGTGGATCAAAGTTATGATCTGATTAAAGGGACCAGGACAAAAGGAGGCTGGTAAATATTTGGACAATGGATTCTTTCAGAAGCTTGCCTTGCTTCTTTTTTGTTCTTGGACAGGAGCTGTAGTGCCCTATATTATGATGAGGTAAGAGATATGATTAAAATGCTTCATAGTGTAGACCCTAGAGCCTTGTGCTTCGTGGCATTTTCAGACTTTCTCTCCAAAGTCAGCCATTCAGTATGAAGGTGTTATTTGAAACTGTGTTTTACTACTACTGTTATTAAGAGGCAAGGTAAAGAAGATGATGCCAAAGTTGCATCATAGTAACCACCAAGGTTTAGTCAAAACATCCCATCCCCTGTCCCATACCTCCTAGACTCTCATCCTCTGATTTCTTTCTAATGATCACCTCCCTTGAGCCTGTCCAAGTTCCCCCCAACACACACACCCTTCCCATGTGTGCAACTCCTGGCCCGAGAAGAAGCATCGGAGCAGCCTCTGCTCTCCCTGCCCCGGCCACGGAGATGATGAGGTAATCCGATGGAACCTCATTTTCCCTCAAATTGCACCTCCGATCAGCGCAGTGTTTCCTGCCACAATTAGACTGACCCCAAGTCCTCATCAGAAAAGACTGAGGGGAAAATACAGAACAAAGACCACTTAGGTCAAAGAGAACAGAGTTTAGTCGAGAGAAGCTTTCTTAAAAGTGATCTCCCATCAAGTCTTGGGGCTCTCCTTTTGACGTCAACTTCTCTGGGCTGATTGCAGTAGGACTGAGGTTCGGCTCCATGTAGTGGAGATTTGAAGATGTGTGTGGTTGATCTGGAGGGTGTATGACCTCAGAGGCGTCATGCCCACAGGGGGCACAGGGGCACGTGCCCCTTCAGATTTGTCGTGTAAAAAAAATATATATACAGTATATATGTTTTATGTTTTTGTAAAACATAATACTTTTTGTTTCTCTGTAATACTACTAGCCACCTACAAATGTTATGAAGTTGTCTTTAGCTAGCCCAGATGTGTTACCAACCTCATAACTAGCTACCAAGAAGCCATTTCAGGCTACCAAGCAAGTTAGAGTACCTAGCTTGTCTAATTATCTTAGCTGGCATGCCTGCTGGCAAGGTTGGTAGACTTTAGAAAAGCAAGCAATTACTAAATGTACTAAATAAGACTCAGATTCCTTTCCATCTTTTACCCAGAATTTAGCAAAGATGCAGAGATGCATATTTAATTTAACAGAAAAAGAACCAGCAGTCAGGAGGATACAGACAGCTCAAGAGGTATGCTTAGATATGCAGAAAAATAGACTACCGGTCAAAAGTTTTAGAACACCTACTCATTCAAGGGTTTTTCTTTATTTCTACTATTTTCTACATTGTAGAATAATAGTGAAGACATCAAAACTATGAAATAACATATATGGAATCATGTAGTAACCAAAAAAGTGTTAAACAAATCAAAAAAATATTTTAGATTTGAGATTCTTCAAATAATAATAATAATAATAATAATAATATGCCATTTAGCAGACGCTTTTATCCAAAGAGACTTACAGTCATGCGTGCATACATTTGTACGTATGGGTGGTCCCGGGTATCGAACCCACTACCCACTACACATACTCTCATTCAAACACACACACACACACACACGTAAATAGTGCCACACATTAACACTAACACACACAGTTGGCCTTGTTGTTTTTTATTATTATTTATTATTTGTTTTACATTGTTGTTGTGTTCTTGTCTCTTTTTCGCTGTTCTTTCTCTTTTATTGGTCGTTGGCACATCAGGCTGTTTGGTTGGGTTGGACCGGGATGGTGGCTCGGAGGGGTGGAGATGGGGGGTTTGGGGAAGGGGAGGTTTTCTGGGGGGACTTTGGGGGGTCTTGTATAGTTGAGCGGGTGGATTGTGTTTTAAAATGCAATAAAACATTTTTTTTAAACAGAGTGACTGAATTCAGCCAATCAATGAAAGAGGCTGAAAAATGTGATTGCCGTAAGAAGTCTCCTTTTGCTATATCCTAATCATGTTCTTCACTTAACTGCATGATCACTAATAAAAACAGTAAAATTATCCCCATATTGGAATGGGGATCAACTTCAGAAGCCTTGTACTTTGCATTGAACCATGAAGACTATGTACCAGATTGACTAAGACTGGACTTTGATCAAACACAGACTGCTGAAAAGTTCACATAGTTCTGGACTAGTAAAAGTCTATTCTAATACTTTTATCAGTTAATGCCTGTAATGACAGGATGGCCGTAATGACAGCTGCATATTTCTGCAAGAGGGAACAAATCATCACTAAGACATCGAGCTTTGTGATTTCTGCCTGTAAATGAAAAGTGCTATACAAATAAAATGTATTATTACAGGTTACAAATGTTAAATGACCACATACATGGAAGTAAACTTTAAACAATTGCTTTTTTTCTTGACTTTTGTTACTTTATTCACATTGCAAACAATTTGCTGTAAATAATCCAAATATCTCAGTGTGATAAGCTGTGGTCCGTCGTCTGAAGTGTGCCTTTACCACTGCATGGATTTTCACATTTATGAGCGGCTCAATCCGTCATAGCTATGTGTGAAGAGCACAGCGCCAGTGGAGATAGGGGTCTCTATATCAAGAGACGGATTTGTGGTGATGTGAGGAGCTGGTGGTGTTTAACCAATTAGTGCCAAAGATATACGAGATGGCTTTGAGGAGATAACAGTGTCTGAGGCAGTTGAAACAACCCAGTGAGCTCCATATATTTACTGTTGCTGGAGGGTACTATGACCCCTAGAGTTAGATATGACCTTCAAATATCTCCCAGCCTATGAGGAAACCTCAATAGTGATTAATCAAATAAGTGCATCTGTAATGATTACTCATTGAAAACCAAACATTTAGATTTTTATCGATGCATGCATTTTCTCTGAACAGCAGTAATGTTATTTTTGCACAATGCTGTGCAGTGTTCAAATTGAATTCCATCCCCCTGACGATGCAGCTGAAAGACACTTGTGGCAATGTTTACTGGATGAAAAAGCAGCTGTGCCACTCCCTATACAAATAAACAACAGCTTGACATTTTTGAAAAATATACTAATTACAAGAGCTGAACACATACACACACAAACATATACACACAAATACACACACACACAAACACACACACTGAGGACATCATGCACCTGCTCCTGCAGGACAGACACAGTGCAGGTATCAGCGACAGCGGTCTGCTGATTATCATTATGATCATCACAATGGACTTGAGCAGAGACACTCCTTCGTGTGGGGCCCTGGGTAGGATACTAAGCTCATTCATCACCCACACGCAGAGCCCTCACACTGTAAGTCGGACTCTGTCATATTTCATTTGCGCAGCGCTCTAGGCCAAATGGCTCCCATTTTAGTCAGTTTGATATATACAAGTGTCCGTGTGTTCCGGACACATTTACCCTTCAAATCAAATCAAATTTCATACATGGAATGCAATGCAATGTGCTTCGCAGGGGGGGAAAAAACGTATAAAAAGATATGAAACAATGAAAAACAAGCTAATTGGAGATGTAATGGTTGGAATTTTAAATCAGGAGGTATTTCTCTAGTGCTGCACCTTTTAAGTAGTCAGGGAAGAAGAATCACCTTTTTAACATGAGTGTAATGACGGGGGTTTTAGTGTTGGCTGGTGGTGGTGATAACAGTGACATTTGAGTTATGAATAGACTCATGTTCTCTGAAACCTGCTACAAATCTTCTATATGGGGGTATATTTTTGATGTTTTATGAACAAGTTGTACACAACTTGATTCTAGATAATCCCATAGACTTTCAGTTGGACGCAGTGGAATATAGCAAATCTTACCCCTGTCATTCTCTTAAGGGGAAAAAACCTTGTAGATGTTAGTATTGTCATAATGGACACAACACAGGAAATGGCTCTGTGCTCTGGGCTTTCTCAACAGCAATTTTTAAGTGATATGGAACTGGTTCCAGCAGGTGGCAATGTAAAGTAATAGCTTGCAGTACATATACAGTACCAGTCAAAAGTTTGGACACAGCTACTCATTCCATGATTTCTATTTATTTTTTACTATTTTCTACATTGTAGAATAACAGTGAAGACATCAAAACTATGAAATAACACATATGTAATCATGTAGTAACCAAATAAATGTTAAACAAATCAAAATATATTTTATATTTGATATTCTTCAAATAGCCACCCTTTGCCTTGATGACAGCTTTGTACACTCTTGGCATTCTCTCAACCAGCTTCACCTGGAATGCTTTTCCAACAGTCTTGAAGGAGTTCTCACATATGCTTAGCACTTGTTGGCTACTTTTCCTTCACTCTGTGGTCCGACTCATCCCAAACAATCTCAATTGGGTTGAGGTCGGGGGATTGTGGAGGCCAGGTCATCTGATGCAGCACTCCATCACTCTCCTTCTCGGTAAAATAGCCCTTACACAGCCTGGAGGTATGTTGGGTCATTGTCCTGTTGAAAACAAATGATAGTCCAACTAAGCCCAAAAGAGATGGGATGGCGTATCGCTGCAGATTGCTGGTTAAGTGTGCCTTGAATTCTAAATAAATCACAGACAGTATTTTTATCGAACCCACAGCCCTGGCGTTGCAAACGCCATGCTCTACCAACTGAGCTACATCCCTGCCCTACCCTGGGCCAATTGTGCGCCGCCCCATGGGTCTCCCGTCGCGGCCGGCTATGACAGAGCCTGGATTCGAACCAGGATCTCTAGTGGCACAGCTAGCACTGCGATGCAGTGCCTTAGACCACTGCGCCACTCAGCGCCCAGTGTCCTTTGAACAGTTGATGTTGAGATTTGTCTGTTACCTGAAATCTGTGAAGCATTTATTTGGGTTGCAATTTCTAAGGCTGGTAACTCTAATGAACTTATCCTCTGCAGCAGAGGTAACTCTGGGTCTTCCATTCCTGTGGCGGTCCTCATGAGAGCCAGTTTCATCATAGCGCTTGATGATTTTTGCGACTGCACTTGAAGAAATGTTCAAAGTTCTTTGTATTGACTGACCTTCATGTCTTAAAGTAATGATGGACTGTCATTTGTCTTTGCTTATTTGAGCTGTTCTTTCCATAATATGGACTTGTTTTTTTACCAATTAAGGCTATCTTCTGTATACCACCCCTACCTTGTCATGACACAACTGATTGGCTCAAATGTATTAAGAAGGAAAGAAATTCCACAAATTAACTTTAAACAATTCACACCTGTTAATTGAAATGCATTCCAGGTGACAACCTCATAAATCCAAGATGGCATAGCAGTGCGGTCGTGTATTATGTTGTGTCCTTGTGTAAATAGCCTGTTTTGTTTTTGTGTCTTTTTTCGTATATATTTCTCTATCTCACATCCTTAACTAAATATACTTTCCTGCAACCCGCCTCACCCAATGTGGAACGGATTCTATTATTTCTTCATACCTTTTATCAAGAACCCACGGCTGAAACTAGCCAGCTAGCCAGCTACCTAGCTACTTGCTATTAGCTATTGCTATTAGCCACCGTTAGCGGTCTTCACCACTGTCCGTGGCCTGCACTACCTACCAGCCAGCTCTAGTCTGGACAATTATCGGCCAGTCTGCACAGCGTGCTATCGACCCAGAGCATTTCGGATTTTCAGCCGGAATCACTGAATCACTGGACCTTAACACCGGATCATCACAACTAGCTAGCTGCAACCGACTGGATGTTGTTGTTGGCTAATCACCACTAATCACTACTTGTCCCAAAGCTAGCACCAGTTAGCCTTGAGCTAGCCTCGAGCCAGGCCCATCTCCCGGCTATCCACCTCTCTGTCAACCGGACGGGACCTCCTAGTGTCGACACGGAGCCCCGCCGATCCAACACGACTGGTCTGCCGACGTAATCGTCTGATGTGGTTTCAACAGGCTTCCCGTTGCGACGACCATGAAGATCCATCTGCTAGCACCGGCCCGCTAGCACGCGCAATCAACAGCCGTGCCTCCTGCTCGCCTGTGCTGTAGCAGCCTACGAACTGCTCCCGGACTTACCTATTGCTGTTCACTGGACCTTATGATCACTCAGCTACACATCTGATGCCCGCTGGACTTTTCCTTTTTACGGTACCCCATCCTGTTTATCTGTTTAGCCTCAGCCCAAACTTTCGTCGCCATTACCAGTTGTTGTCTTAGCCCTCTCGAATAACACCTGTGATTGCGTTATGCCTCTCTCCCATGTCAATATGCCTAGCCTATTGCTGTTTGAGTTAGTTGTTATTGTACTATTTCACTGTAAAGCCCCCAGTCCCGCTCAACCTGCCTCAGATAGCTTCTTTGTCCCACCCCACATACACGCGGAGACCGGCTCAATCGGTACCTCCATTGATGCTATCTCTTTCATCGTTACCCAATGCTTAGGTGTACCTCCACTGTCCTTCTATATCCTTGTTTGTACATAATGCCCTGAATCTATTCTACAACGCCCGGAAATCTTCCCCATTTATTCTCTGTACCCAACGCACTAGAAGACCAGTTCTTAAAGCCTTTAGCCGTATACTTATTCTATTCCTCCTCTGTTCCTCTGGTGATGTAGAGGTTAACCCAGGCCCTGTAGCCCCCAGTATCACTCCTACTCCCCAGGCGCTATCATTTGTTGACTTCTGTAACCGTAAAAGCCTTGGTTTCTTGCATGTTAACATCAGAAGCCTCCTCCCCAAGTTTTAGTTATTCACTGCGTTAGCACACTCTGCCAACCCTGATGTTCTAGCAGTGTCTGAATCCTGGCTTAGGAAGGCCACCAAAAATGTCCATCCCGAACTACATCATTTTCCGTCTAGATAGAACTGCCAAAGGGGGCGGAGTTGCAATCTACTGTACAGATCTATCATACTATCTAGGTCTGTGCCTAAACAGTTTGAGCTTCTACTTACATTTTACGTTTTAGTCATTTAGCAGACGCTCTTATCCAGAGCGACTTACAGGAGGAATTAGGGTTAAGTGCCTTGCTCAAGGGCACATCAACAGTTTTTTTTTTTCTTCACCTAGTCGGCTCGGGGATTAGAACCAGCGACCTTTCGGTTACTGGCACAACGCTCTTAACCACTAAGCTACCTGCCGCCCCCTTACTTCTAAAAATTCACCTTTCCAGAAATAAGTCTCTCACTGTTGCCGCTTGCTACATACCCCCCCTCAGCCCCCAGTTGTGCCCTGGACACCATATGTGAATTGCTTGCCCCCCATCTATCCTCAGAGTTCGTACTGCTTGGTGACCTAAACTGGGATATGCTTAACACCCCGGCCGCCCTACAATCTAAACTAGATGCCCTCAATCTCACACAAATTATCAAGGAACCTACCAGGTACAACCCTAAATCCGTAAACATGGGCACCCTCATAGATATCATCCTGACTAATTTACCCTCTAAATACACCTCCGCTGTCTTCAACCAGGATCTCAATGATCCCTGCCTCATTGCCTGCGTCCGTAATGGGTCCGCGGTCAAACGACCACCCCTCATCACTATCAAACGCTCCCTAAAACACTTCAGCATGCAGGCCTTTCTAATTGACCTGGCCCGGGTATCCTGGATGGATATTGACCTCATTTCGTCAGTAGAGGATGCCTGGATGTTCTTCAAAAGTGCTTTCCTCTCCATCTTAAATAAGCATGCCCCATTCGAAAAAGGCATAACTAAGAACAGATATAGCCCCTGGTTCACCCCAGACTTGACTGCCCTTGACCAGCACAAAAACATCCTGTGGCGTACTGCATTAGCATCGAACAGCCCCCGCGATATGCAACTTTTCAGGGAAGTCAGGAACCAATATACACAATCAGTTAGGAAAGCAAAGGCTAGATTTTTCAAACAGAAATGTGCATCCTGTAGCACTAACTCCAAAAAGTTTTGGGACACTGTAAAGTCCATGGAGAATAAAAGCACCTCCTCCCAGCTACCCACTGCACTGAGGCTAGGAAACACTGTCACCACCGATAAATCTACGATAATTGAGAATTTCAATAAGCATTTTGCTACGGCTGGCCATGCTTTCCACCTGGCTACCC
This sequence comes from Coregonus clupeaformis, assembly GCF_020615455.1. Classification (NCBI taxonomy): domain Eukaryota; kingdom Metazoa; phylum Chordata; class Actinopteri; order Salmoniformes; family Salmonidae; genus Coregonus; species Coregonus clupeaformis. The sequence continues at coordinate 9,190,171 of NC_059194.1, read as the reverse complement.
CTACCCCTACCCCGGCCACCAGCTCTGCACCCTCCGCTGCAACTTGCCCATGCCCCCCGCTTCTTCTTCACCCAAATTCAGATAGCTGATGTCCTGAAAGACCTGCAAAATCTGGACCCCCCACAAATCAGCTGGGCTAGACAATCTGGACCCTTTCTTTCTAAAATTAGCCGCCGAAATTGTCGCAACCCCTATTACTAGCCTGTTCAACCTCTCTTTCGTATCGTCTGAGATCCCCAGAGATTGGAAAGCTGCCGCGGTCATCCCCCTCTTCAAAGGGGGTGACACTAGATCCAAACTGTTACAGACCTATATCCATCCTACCCTGCCTTTCGAAAGTATTTGAAGGCCAAGTTAACAAACAGATCACCAACCACTTCAAATCCCACCGTACCTTCTCCGCTATGCAATCTGGTTTCCGAGCTGGTCATGGGTGCACCTCAGCCACGCTCAAGGTCCTAAACGATATTCTAACCGCGATTGATAAAAGACAGTACTGTGCAGCCATCTTCATCGAACTGGCCAAGGCTTTTGACTCTGTCAATCACCGCATTCTTATTGGCAGACTAAATAGCCTTGGTTTCTCAACTGACTGCCTCGCCTGGTTCACCAACTACTTTTCAGATAGAGTTCAATGTGTCAAATCGGAGGGCCTATTGTCTGGACCTCTGGCAGTTTCTATGGGGGTGCCACAGGGTTCAATTCTCGGGCCGACTCTATTCTCTGTGTATATAAATAATGTCACTCTTGCTGCTGGTGACTCTCAGATCCACCTCTACGCAGACGACACCATGTTCATTGGACACTGTGTTAACAAACCTCCAAACGAGCCTTGGCATGCCATACAACACTCCTTCTGTGGCCTCCAACTGCTCTTAAACGCTAGTAAAACTAAATGCATGCTCTTCAATCGAACGCTGCTTGCACCCGCCCGCCCGACTAGAATCACTACTCTCGGCGGGTCTGACTTAGAAAATGTGTACAACTACAAATACCTAGGTGTCTGGTTAGACCGTAAACTCTCCTTCCAGACTCACATTAAGCATCTCCAATCCAAAGTTAAATCTAGAATCGGCTTCCTGTTTCGCAACAAAGCCTCCTTCACTCATGCTGCTAAACATGCCCTCGTAAAACGGACTATCCTACCGATCCTTGACTTCGGCAAAGTCATTTACAAAATAGCTTCCAACACTCAACTCAGCAAATTGGATGTAGTCCATCACAGTGCCATACGTTTTGTCACCAAAGCCCCATATACTACCCACCATTGTGACCTGTACGCTCTCGTTGGCTGGCCCTCACTTCATATTCGTTGCCAAACCCCTGGCCCTCACTACATATTCGTTGCCAAACCTACTGGCTCCAGGTCATCTATAAATCACTTCTAGGCAAATCCCCGCCTTATCTTAGCTCATTGGTCACCATAGCAACACCCACCCGTAGTATGCGCTCCAGCAGGTATATCTCACTGGTCATCCCCAAAGCCAACACCTCCTTTGGCCGCCATTCCTTCCAGCTCTCTGCTGCAAATGACTGGAACGAACTACAAAAATCTCTGAAGCTGGAGACACTTATCTCCCTCATTAACTTTAAGCATCAGTTGTCAGAGCAGCTTACTGATCACTGTACCTGTACACAGCCCATCTGTAATTAGCCCACCCAACTACCTCATCCCCATATTGTTCTTTACATTGTTATTTATTTTGCTCATTTGCACCCCAGTATCTCTATTTGCACATCATCTTCTGCACATCTATCACTCCAGTGTTAATACTAAATTGTAATTATTTTGCACTATGGCCTATTTATTGCCTTACCTCCATAACTTACTACATTTGCACACACTGTATATAGATTTACTCTTTTCTATTGTGTTATTGACTGTACGTTTTTGTTTATTCCATATGTAACTCTGTGTTGTTGTGTTTTTATCGCACTGCTTTGCTTTATCTTGGCCAGGTCGCAGTTGTAAACGAGAACTTGTTCTCAACTGGCTTACCTGGTTAAATAAAGGTGAAATAGAAAAATAACAAATAAAAAGCTGGTTGAGAGAATGGCAAGAGTGTGCAAAGCTGTCATCAAGGCAAAGGGTTGGTATTTGAAGAATCTCAAATATAAAATACATTTGGATTTGTTTAACACTTTTTTGCTTACTACATGATTCCATATGTGTTACTTTAATATTTGGAGACGCGTTCTCTCCGTTGGGACAGATGCGAACTGGCTGAATCGATTCAGTGGCTAGCTTTGCACTTAACTGGCTAACAGTAGCTACTAAGGGTAAGTTATAACCTACATTTATTTTTGATTTGTTTTTTACATACTGGTAACCAGAGTCGTTCAAGGGAATTCGGGACATGGGTGACTAGTTAACGTTAGCTTGGCTCTCTGTGTGTTCGTGCCGTGGGAGGAGGGGTTAGCTCGTTGGCAGAGAGCAATGGCTAGCTAGTATGCTATCTATTCTAGCTAACTAACTGGCTGAATAAGTTGACGACGTACTCACTCAAACTGTCAAAACTAACCCAAAACTTTACACAATGTTAGACACGGACACGAATGATCTGCTTGGCGTGTTAACACACTGGTGGTTTGTTGTAACCGAGTATTGGTGCTAAACCGTGTTATTGGAGGCTGGCATGCTAGTTGGCTTTGGCGTCATAGGATTCGGTGCCCTGGACGGTTTTCACGGAAGAATACTGTACCAAGTTAGCTAGCTGAATAAACTATTCTTAGAAACATTGAACTGCTGTAGTTTACAACAATTATAATTTCTAAAGTGGAAGTTGGGAGAGTTATATTTGAGTGTTTCAGTAAAACGTAAGTGAGGGAGGCCCCGCTCTCTCGCTTTCCCAGATGTTTATCTCCTTTGCATTATTGTAGCCTTTTTCTGTAGCCTGTCAACTATGTGTCTGTCTATCCCTGTTCTCTCCTCTCTGCACAGGCCATACAAACGCTTCACACCACGTGGCTGTTGCCACTCTAATCTGGTGGTCCCTGCGCGCACGTCCCACGTGGAGTTACAGTTCTCTGGCAGCCTCTGGAACTGCCGTTCTGCGGCCAACAAGGCAGAGTTCATCTCAGCCTATGCTACCCTCCAGTCCCTCGACTTCTTGGCACTGACGGAAACATGGATTACCACAGAAAACACTGCTACTCCTACTGCTCTTTCCTCGTCTAACCATGTGTTCTCGCATACCCCGAGAGCATCTGGTCAGCGCGGTGGTGGCACAGGAATCCTCATCTCTCCCAAGTGGACATTCTCTCTTTTTCCCCTGACCCATCTGTCTATCTCCTCATTTGAATTCCATGCTGTCACAGTCACTAGCCCATTCAAGCTTAACATCCTTGTCATTTATCGCCCTCCAGGTTCCCTTGGAGAGTTCATCAATGAGCTTGACGCCTTGAGAAGTTCCTTTCCTGAGGATGGCTCACCCCTCACAGTTCTGGGTGACTTTAACCTCCCTACGTCTGCCTTTGACTCATTTCTCTCTGCCTCCTTCTTTCCACTCCTTTCCTCTATTGACCTCACCCTCTCACCGTCCCCCCCTATTCACAAGGCAGGCAATACGCTTGACCTCATCATTACTAGATGCTGTTCTTCTACTAATCTCACTGCAACTCCCCTCCAAGTCTCCGACCACTACTTTGAATCGTTTTTTCTCTCGCTCTCCTCCAACATTACTCACTCTGCCCCATACTCAGATGGTAATGTGCCGTCGCAACCTTCGCTCTCTCTCTCCCGCTACTCTCACCTCTTCCATCCTATCATCTCTTCCCTCTGCTAAATCCTTCTCCCTATGATCTCCTGATTCTGCCTCCTCAACCCTCCTCTCCTCCCTTTCTGCATCTTTTGACTCTCTATGTCCCCTATCCTTCCGGCCAGCTCGGTCCTCCCCTCCTGCTCCGGGCAGCCGAGCGGAAATGGAGGAAAACTAGACTCCCTGCGGACCTGTCATCTTTTCACTCCCTCCTCTCTACATTCTCTTCATCTGTTTCCGCTGCTAAAGCAACTTTCTACCACTCTAAATTTTAAGCCTCTGCCTCTAACCCTAGGAAGCTCTTTGCCACCTTCTCCTCCCTGCTGAATCCTCCTCCTCCTCCCCCTCCCTCCTCCCTCTCTGTGGATTTTGAAAAGAAGGTTGACGACATCAGATCCTCATTTATTAAGTCAAATGACACCGCTGGTCCTGCTCACACTGCCCTACCCTATGCTTTGACTTCTTTCTCCCCTCTCTCTCCAGATGAAATCTTGCGACTTGCGACAGCCGGCCGCCCAACAACCTGCCCGCTTGACCCTATCCCCTCCCCTCCTCTCTTCTCCAGACCATTTCCGGAGACCTTCTCCCTTACCTCACCTCGCTCATCAACTCATCCTTGTCTGCTGGCCATGTCCCTTCCGTCTTCAAGAGAGCGAGAGTTGCACCCCTCCTCAAAAAACCTACACTCGATCCCTCCAATGTCAACAACTACAGACCAGTATCCCTTCTTTCTTTTCTCTCCAAAACTCTTGAACGTGTCGTCTCTAGCCAACTCTCCTGCTATCTTTCTCAGAATTAACTTCTTGATCCAAACCAGTCAGGTTTCAAGACTGGTCATTCAACTGAGACTGCTCTTCTCTGTGTCACGGAGGCCCTCCGCACTGCTAAAGCTAACTCTCTCTCCTCTGCTCTTATCCTTCTAGACCTATCCGCTGCCTTTGATACTGTGAACCATCAGATCCTTCTCTCCACCCTCTCCGAGTTGGGCATCTCCTGTGCTGCTCAATCTTGGATTGCGTCCTACCTGACAGGTCGCTCCTACCAGGTGGCGTGGCGAGAATCTGTCTTTGCACCACGTGCTCTCACCACTGGTGTCCCCCAGGGCTCAGTTCTAGTCCCTCTCCTATTCTCTCTATACACCAAGTCACTTGGCTCTGTCATATCCTCACATGGTCTCTCCTATCATTGCTACGCAGATGACACACAATTACTTTTCTCCTTTCCCCCTTCTGATAACCAGGTGGCGAATCGCATCTCTGCATGTCTGGCAGACATATCAGTGTGGATGTCGGATCACCACCTCAAGCTGAACCTCGGCAAGACGGAGCTGCTCTTCCTCCTGGGGAAGGACTGCCTGCTCCATAATCTCGCCATCACGGTTGACAACTCCATTGTGTCCTCCTCCCAGAGTGCAAAGAACCTTGGTGTGACCCTGGACAACACCCTGTCGTTCTCCGCTAACATCAAAGCGGTGACCTGATCCTGCAGGTTCATGCTCTACAATATTCGCAGAGTACGACCCTACCTTACACAGAAAGTGGCACAGGTCCTAATCCAGGCACTTGTCATCCCCCGTCTGGATTACTGCAACTCGCTGTTGGCTGGGCTCCCTGCCTGTGCCATTAAACCCCTACAACCTATCCAGAACGCCGCAGCCCGTCTGGTGTTCGACCTTCCCAAGTTCTCTCATGTCACCCCGTTCCTCCGCACACTCCACTGGCTTCCAGTTGAGGCTTGCATCTACTACAAGACCATGGTGCTTGCCTACGGAGCTGTGAGGGGAGCGGCACCTCCTTACCCTACACCCAAACGAGGGCACTACGTTCATCCACCTCTGGCCTGCTAGCTCCACTACCTCTATGGAAGCACAGTTCCCGCTCAGCCCAGTCAAAGCTATTTGCTGCTCTGGCACCCCAATGGTGGAACAAGCTCCTCCACGACGCCAGGACAGCGGAGTCACTGACCACCTTCCGGAGACACTTGAAACCCTACCTCTTTAAGGAATACCTGGAATAGTATAAAGCAATCCTTCTACCCCCCTGGCTATCGTAAGTTGAATGCACCAATTTGTAAGTCGCTCTGGATAAGAGCGTCTGCTAAATTATGTAAATGTAGCTAAGATAATTTTTTCATGAACCCCTCTCCAATACCAAAGCTTAGGATATAGGTTGGCTGAGGTGATCGTAGATCTTTAAACTGAAACACAAATTCGGATCTAGAAATATGTTCTAATACTTTTATTATCAATTAGGTAATTACTTGTATCTTTACATGCTCAGTATGTCATGAGGACAAAGCCTATAACACAAAAAGACACATGGCATGGCACCACAACACAAAACAACAACAACATGCATGACTAGATATTATATAATGCAGTAGTTATACAAATAATGATCATTTTGTGTCCTCAATTAGCACTAATTTAGAAAGCTGCTGTCTCTACCCTGACTGTGTCACAATTGTAGAGAGGAGTAGGCAGGAGGCAGTCGCAGGTTTAGAACTACTGAATTTATTAAATCACCATAGCTTAAAGTGGGACGAAACCCACAGTGCAAAATATAAAGTACTCAGGAAATAGTAGGAGAGATTCCTCTGAGGAAAACAAGCAACTTAAATACAATGACCGACAAAGACAAATCACAGAGGGAGTATATATACAGTGATAGAGTGGGGATTGGAACCATGTGTGTGTAATGATGATGAGACAAGTCTGGGGTTGATGAGTGAAGGGCGTTTGCCAGCAGCAGGTTCGGCAGCAGCTAGAAGGCTGGTGACGCTGAACTCCTGAACTGGACAGGAGGGGGAGCCAAAGCGAAGGCTGGTGTGACAGTTCTCCCCCCCCCCCCCCGAGGCGCTGCTCCAGTATCGGGGCGCCGCCAAACCTTGGGGATGACCCCGGAGACGTGGGTCGGTCGGGACGATGCCTGTGGAAATCTCAAATGAGAGAATGGTCCAGGACGTCCCGCGCCGGAACCCAGCACCGCTCTTCGGGACCGTACGCCTCCCAGTCGACCAGGTACTGGAGAGACCCCCCACGACGCCTTGAGTCCAACAGGCTGTGGACGGAGTACACCGGGGCTCCCTCGACGTCCAAGGGAGGGGGAGGTGCGTTGTGGGGTCCAGCACTAGTCAAGGGACCAGCTGCCACCGGCCTGAGGAGAGATACATGAAATGAGGGTGAGATACAGTAATTAACGGGGAGCTGTAATCTGTACGTCACCTCATTGATTCTCCTCAGGACTTTGAACGACCCCACAAACCACAGGCTCAGCTTCCGGCAGGGCAGGCGGAGGGGCAGGTCCTTCATAGAAAGGCAGACCCTGTCACCGGGGTGAAAGACTGGGGCCACACTGCGGTGACGATTGGCCTGCGCCTTCTGCCGGAGGACGACACGCTGGAGATGGGTGTGCGCTGGGTTCCATACCTGCTCGGCGTGCCGGAACCAATCGTCCACTGCAGGAGCCTCGATCTGACTCCGGTGCTAGGGCCGGCTGATAGCCTAGAACACACTGAAAGGGTGTGAGGTTAGTGGAGGAGTGACGGAGGGAGTTTTGTGCGTATTCTGCCCAAGGCAGAAACGCAGCCGACTCCCCCGGCCGGTCCTGACAGTAACTACGAAGGTACCTACCCAGTTCCTGATTTACCTTTTCCACCTGCCCATTTAGTTGGGGACGGTACCCAGAGGCAAGGCTGACGTGACCCCCAGTCATTCCATGAAGGCCTTCCAGACACGGGAGGTGAAGTGAGGACCACGGTCAGACACGATGTCCTCCAGGATCCCGTAGTGCCAGAAGACGTGAGAGAAGAGAGCATGGCCGTAGGGAGACCAGGCAGAGGAATCAAACAATAGGCTTTGGAAAACCGATCCACAATGACCAGGACGGTGGTGTGCCCCTCCGAGGGGAGAAAGTCTGTGACAAAGTCCACGGAGAGATTTTACATTTAAGTCATTTAGCAGACACTCTTATCCAGAGCGACTTACAGTTAGTGTGTGCATAAATTTTTTTCATAATGGCCCCCCATGGGAATCGAACCCACAACCCTGGCGTTGCAAGCGCCATGCTCTTCCAACTGAGCTACAGTTGGGACCAGGGTCGTTGTGGAACCGGCAGCGGGTGGAGTTTGCCATAGGGGAGGTGTCTCGGTGTCATGCTCTGTGCGCAGGTGGAGAAGGAAGAGACGTAAACCCGGACGTCCCGGGCCAAGGTGGGCCATCAGTACTTGGCGGAGAGACAGTCAATAGTACGGGCTATACCCGGTGTTACGTTCCCCAGTTTCTGTGTTGTGGGTTGTGTATTTTCATGTATGTATTTCAGGAAATGGGTTCCTGAAATTCCCCAACAAGCAGCTGATTGGTAAATGAACATTGATGATTGGGGGGGGGGGGGAGAGTTTCTTTAATGTCCTGAGTTAGTTTTTTTTCTCAGGTTTTGTTGTGAACCAGTTTGTGCAATTTTGTTTCATTTGTTCCCAAGGGGGGAAGGGGAAGGCACCTAGGGAGTGCTTAGGCAAGAGGCCCGCGGGCATACATTACCCGTAGAAGTTAACTGTCTATGCACAGTAGGAAAGACCTGGGCGGACCATCCCTTGTATTTTGGTTAGTGCACCAGGTGGTGCTAGTTAAGTAAGTAGTGGGTAGGCAGGTAAGGTAGGAGAGGGGGCTTTGATATTTACTTTCTTTGCTTTGGTTCCGTCCAGCCCCTTTCCCCAAACTTACCGTGCGAAGGAATAAATTCCCTGTTAACGGTATTCTCTGCCTTTTGTCATCTTTACTCACACCTACAGTCCCATACCTCTTTCACAGCACGGAGAGTTGAGTTGTAGCAGGGTGTTGCGTTCCCTCTTCAGAGAGGAGTGCGTAACACCCGGGTTCCCCGACACAGGTGCTGTGTGTGCCCAGGCGATGAGACGGTACCGCACATCAGAGGGCACGTAGATACTCCCCTCGGGACAGTGGGCAGGTGAGGGGTCCTGTCGCAGGGCTCGACGGATGTCAGCGTCCACATTCCACACGACAGGAGCCACAATGCGGGACAGGGGAATAATGGCTGTCACTTCCTCCCGCCGATCCTCTGTGTCATGCACCCGGGACAACGCATCAGCCTTAACATTCTTAGATCCCAGCCGGTAGGAGAGGGTAAAGTCAAACCTGGTGAAGAATAGGGCCCACATGGCCTGACGCGGGTTCAGCCTCTTCGCTGCTCTAATGTATTCTAGGTTCCGGTGGTCCGTCCAGACAAAGAATGGGTGTTGAGCACCCTCCAGCCAGTGCCGCCATGCCTTCAACGCCTTCTTGATGGCCAACAACTCACGATCCCCCACGTCGTAATTCCGCTCCGCGGGAGACAGCTTCTGTGAGTAGAAGGCGCAAGGATGGAGTTTAGGCAGCGATCCAATACGTTGGGAGAGAACAGCCCCTACTCCAAGCTCGGAGGCATCCACCTCCACGATGAAGGACATAGACGGGTCAGGGTGAGCCAGAACCGGTGCGTTCGTAAACCGTTCCTTGAGCGCACGAAAGGCTTCGTTGGCCTCCCCAGTCCAGCGCAGCTGTCGAGGACCTCCCTTCAGGAGGGAGGTAACAGGCCACGACCGTACTGCACTGACCCTCTGTTCTTCCATCTCCAATCCTGCGGTGGATATCCGATAGCCCAGGAAGGAGACCGCCTGCTGGAAGAAAAGGCACTTCTCCACCTTGGCGTACAGGTGATGCCCTATCAGCCTCTCCAAAATGGACCTGACATGAGAGACATGTTGCTCGCGTGTAGTGGAGTACATCAAGATGTCGTCTATTTACACCACTACAGAGCGACCCAACATGTCTCTAAACACCTCGTTAATGAAGGATTGGAACACCGAGGGTGCATTTGTCAGGCCGTAGGGCATTACCCTGTATTCGTAGTGCCCGGTGCTGGTGCTGAAGGCGGTCTTCCATACATCCCCCTCTCTGATGCGCACCAGGTTGTAGGCACTGCGTAAATCAAATATGGTAAAGTACTTTGCACCGTGCATCTGTTTGATCAGAGTGGGTATAAGAGGCAGGGGATAACTGAATTTAACCGTAGCCTTATTCAGTGTCCGGTAATCGATACAGGGGCGGAGACCTCTATCGTTCTTCTTCACAAAAAATAAGCTGGAAGAGGCCGGCGAGGTGGACAGACGGAGGAATCCTTGGGCCATCGCCTCCTGGATGTAGACCTCCATGGCTTCGGTCTCTGTATGCGAGAAAGGGTAGATGTGCCCCCGTGGGAGTGTAGAACCAGGCAGTAGGTCGATAGTGCAGTCCCATGGGCGATGAAGGGGCAGGCACATGGCATGGGTCTTCAAAAAAGCCACCTGTAGATCCCGGTATTCCTCTGGGATAGGGACGTGGGTGGCCTGGTCCGGACTTTCCACGGAGGTGGCACAGATAGACACCGAGAGACACTTCCCCTGACACTCCTGTGACCAACCCAACAACCTCTTCTCTGTCCACGATATGCTGTGGTTATGCAACTGTTACCAGGGGAGACCTAAAACTACTATGTGTAATGATAAGGCCACTGACCGGTCTAGGAAATTGCCTGCAGCACCTGAGTCCACTAGGGCAGGACTCAGTGGGGGACCAGGATAGTCTGGGAAGGTGACAGGGAGGAGGACAGGCTGGGTGGACATAGAGGAGCAAGACACATCCACGCCTACCTGGGAAGGTGCAGGAGCACTCCTCGGACTGTCACCTCCTCGCCTGGTACTCCATCTGGGACAGGTGTTCCAGGGGTGGTCCGACTCCCCACAGTAGGAGCAGAGACCCTGTTGACGGCAGCGTTGACGTTCCTCTGGGGGAAGGTGCGTCGTCCCCACCTCCATAGGCTCAGTCTCGCTGGAGGTTCCTGGGAGAGACCCGAACCCCTGGGATGGGTGACGACGGGCACGCAGGAGATTATCTAGGCGGATGGCCATGGCCATGGTCTAGCGTGAGGTCCTCATCGCGACAGGCCAGCTCGGTCTGGATGTCCGCCTTTAGCCCGCTGCGGAAAACCGCCAACAGGGCCTGGTCGTTCCAGCCAGTGGACGCAGCCACCGTCTGGAAATCCAGAGCGCACTCAGACGCTGTCCTGGACCCCTGTCACAGACGGAGGAGACGCTCACCTCCCTCTCGGCCCTCTGTTGGGTGGTCGAAAATGGCATGGAAGAGTTGGGTGAAGCGCTCATAGGACTGTACTTCTGGACCGTCCCTCTCCCAGACGGCGTGCGCCCACTCCAGAGCCCGGCCTGTCAGCACTGAAATCACCAAGGCCACCTTGTCCCTCTCGGAGGCTGTCCCGGCATGACGTGCAAGATGGAGGTCACACTGCAGGAGAAACCCCCTACAGTGAGCTGGGGTGCCATCAAACCGCTCCGGGAGGTGCAGGTGGACGTTGCTGATCAGACCGGGTGATGTAGATGGTGGTGGGGTAGCTGAAATGACCGTGAGGAGCTGAGAAGGTGGAGGTGTAGCCTGCAGTTGGTGTACGGTCCGGATCACCTCGTCCATGGCAGTCCCGAGGTGCTCCAGGCACGAGTCGTGCTGTAAGAGCTTCGCTCTTACAGCGGAGAGGTCGGAATGTCCTGCTGCCTCCTGTTTTCTTAGGTCGGTCATTCTGTCACAAGTGTAGGGAGGAGTAGGCAGGAGGCAGTCGCAGGTTTAGAACTACTGAATTTATTAAAGCACCATAGCTTAAAGCGGGACGAAACCCACAGTGCAAAATATAAAGTACTCAGGAAATAGTAGGAGAGATTCCTCTGAGGAAAACAAGCAACATATATAAATATAAGACAAATGACAGAGGGAGTAAATATACAGTGATAGAGTGGGGATTTGGAACCAGTTGTGTGTAGTGATGACTAGACAAGTCCGGGGTTGATGAGTGAAGGGCGTTTGCCAGCAGCAGGTTCGGCAGCAGCTAGAAGGCTGGCAACGCTGAAAGCGTGAGCTGGACAGGAGGGGGAGCCAAAGCGAAGGCCGGTGTGACAGACTGCAGATTAAAACTGTGGACATTATGTAACAGCAGTCTTTGTATCAGTGTTTCAACTAGCCCAAACAGAATGTCCATGATATAATTTGTGAACTTCTTTGCATTCCTTGCCTGGTGGATTGATTACAACTGATAAAACACATGCAATATGCTTGATGACATTCCAAGAGGAGTATTTATGACTTTTTGTGAGATGTAGTCATACATCTGTAGATATAATGTGCTGGTAGACATCATAGTATTATCAGAAAGGGTGATTGGTGAATACATCACCTCAAACCACTTGTGGATGTGAAATATATTAATGTCTTGGGTAATGTCTTGGGTATGTTTCTGGTTGCTAAGCAGTTTTCAACTTGGTGTTCGTTGTTTGTTATATTTGCAATCTCTTTTGCCAGACCACACACACACACACACACACACATGCACGCATGCCCTAAAGTGTGTGAAGGAAAGCAAACGGTGTGACATTCCCACCACCACTCCTCATTTCACTCCTACTCAGAGGCCCTGCACATGTATATTCACAACCTATCGGCTCGTCCGTCTCTGCAATGCATTACTAGTAAGAGCAACCAAGGGAGCAGTTGGCTGGCCAACTCTTCGTCATTTGGATGGCTCCTTCACGTGAATTTCTCCCAAAAGGACTGAGCCTCAGGCTTCATTGTCGGTGATGGGGAGAATAAGAACTCAAGCGTTTCGAAGGTCCAACAGAAACAAAGTGGAGAGAAGCAGAGAGAAAGGAAAGGTCCACTTTGTTCTGTGGTCCTTCTCAGCCTTAATAGGCTCTGACACAGGTATGGGGTCTTGGGGAGCCTTCAGTGGTCCCCCCCTTTGGCATCTGTGTGTGGGGTTGGCGCAGCCTCTGCTCCCTCTTAGGGAACGGAGCAGGCCCTTTGTTTCTGAGCTCCTACTACATGGTGAAGAGGCAGTCAGAGCCAGGCTGAGCTGGGGAGTTGGAGAGATCTGGCAGGCCTTGAAAGATCATAGGAGCATTCAGCTAGCTAAAGAGTGAGAAGGCCTCGCCACAGAGTAGACGGCCGTGTGAGAAAGTCAGGACATGTGATTTCACAATTGGAACCGGCACTTCCTGGCAAAAAAGGCTGTGTTGTAAACAGGGGAGCTGGGGCCGCATGGAGAGATGACACACTCTTGAATGGTTGAGGGAGAAGATCGAAATTACAGTCAAATTATTCTGTTTATGTAATTGTAGCAGGGGGAAACAGTGACAGGTCTGGCTCTGTAATCATTTTATTGACAAACATTGAACTGACACCTATGCAAAAGCTATGACGCACTTTTGTTATAATGGGGATCTGATTAAATCAAACCTGCCACAGCAATGTTTATGTTGCTTGTTTGTTTTCCCAGCTGCTACACACACCTATTTGATTCGTTTCTGTATTGTGTTTCTGTATGCTACTTGTGCCTAGCCACATTTCCCCATTGAGGATCAATACAGTATTCATTCATTCATGTATTCATTCATTCTTATTATTGACCTATTCATGTGATGATGAATGGGAAGCTGTATCTTGTACCATAGGTATGGTTGCCACACACAGCCTCAGGGAACGGATGTATTTCCACAACAACCTGTGTGTTGTAAACTAGGCTACATATTTAGCTTGTACGGTGAGGAACTATACTGATTTTGAACTCTCAAAAATGCAAGGGAGCCATAGGAAATCCTTAATGAAAACATAAGGTCCAGTTCTTGAATGTGATGTACGCAGCATAGAGAAGTGTTAATCATTTCAAGTGTTATCTATGTCGACAACATTGTGTATGTTACCTATAGAGAAAAGATAAAAGTTGTTTTAGCTGATAATTAGCTAAAACTCATTTTTAAGAACTGCCCTCAAACATCTGCATTAACTCAAGTCTTCTCCATGTTACCTGGCCGGCATGCTTCAGCAATCATATCAAAAAGTGGGTGGGAAATAAATAAATATTTGACCTTTGCAAAAGATAATTCTAACATATTTGTCTGATGACCTAGCTTTGGCAGCAATCCTTTAAAAAGCCTCTGGAAAACGTGCTCTCTCTGAGTATGTGGAGATGACAGTGGATCTAATGTGTCAGAACAGTCTTCTTCTATGTTAAGCTCAAGGTTTATGTAGCTGTGATGGCCTAAGGCAGGGCTTATACAGCCCGAACCTGCAGAAGGTGGGTAGTAACCATAGAGATAGGTAGAGGACTCTAGTGCCCAAAAGCCCATTTTAGCATGGGCAGCGCCATTGAGGACTTTTTGAAGTAGTCAACTGGGTGGGACTTCCTATGGGTTAAGGAAGGATCACATAATTCCATCCAGGTCATCAGGGGGGATCAGCCAATGAATTATACTTGTGAGCAAACATTCCAAAACTGCAGGTGGCAGTAAATAGCCAACCTTGGCTTTATACCTGTCCAAACAACACACTCCAGGTGGCAGTGTGCACCCTTTCCGTTTGTTTACCAACTCATAGAAGTAGCAGAAGAAGAAAATGTACTACTTCAAAATGGAGATTGCCTTAATGGCGCTGCCCATGCTCTCACAGACACCATAATAGGACAGATAACAATATTGTGTCCTCTAACTATCTCTATGGTAGTAACTGAGAGAAGGTGTAGCTACATTGTTCACAGAGAGGGAAAGAGAAGGCCAGATGTCAACTGGGTACACTCCTACAGCTAAGTGTTCTGAACTGTCTAATCATGCATGAGCAACCTGCCTTCAACATGAGACAAGGGCATACTGTACTTGCTAACACAGAGAACATGTTAACACAGAAAAAGATCTGACATGAGACAGGCTTGCTTGCGCGTTGATATTTAACATTCCATCACAGGTTTTTTTTTTACAAAGTTGATTAATTCAGGTTTGATTAAATGTTGTTTTATATTGGATTCATGCTGAATCTGTGAGAATCAATGTAACCCAATTCAACACTCAATTGAAAATCTCACTGCATATTGGGCTAATTCAACACTTAAAATGTAAACACATTTTAAATCTAACACTTGAACACTTGAATTGAACACTTGATGTTACTTAAATATGATTGTTGAGAGGCAGGTTTGACAGCTCTAGACTAGCTATCTTGAGAAAGCAGTTTTCTAGTCAAGACAGTTCCAACTGAATTTGAATCTCTCAAAAGCTGTGTCCTTACAGTTAGCACTCTGTCATCTCAAAACTAAGCATGTGGTGATTGTTATGCAATAAATGGAATATGGCTTGTGACAGTCTGGAATTCTCATGCACTAATGTTATTCTCATCATGTTAACACTGTGAGTGTTACACATTTAGTTGCTGTTATTCCTGCAGTAACGACATTGTTGTTACATGGCACTTCAGTAATTGCATTGTAATTGCATAGTAATGTAGTTGAGTGATAATTAAATAATTGTCAGTGGCTGTACTCTTTCATGTGATGATGAGTCTCTGCTTGTTTCACTATAGACATGATTCACATCCTAGACTGATTCAAAGATTCCAATGTGGTTTTATTTTCCGTAGTTCTAAATACCCCTCTTGCATGTGAACCTACAGTACATCCTGCCTTCTTGTACACGTTCCACGTTTGGTGACTCATGAATTGCAATGAATATTTGTACTAGTTCAAACAGCTGTTGTAGCTTGGAGTTAACCTCCTCCTGAAGGTTAATTTGTTCAGCTTCCTGAAAAAGTACTGAAAGTACATCTGGCATTGAAATTACAATTGGTTGTAAGGGAACCACTTTAGTCTTTGTGACTGATTGACAACAAGGGTTGGTTGTTGAATCACAAGTCTAAAAGATGGTGACCAATAGTTGTATAGTGTATGGTTTGCTCATTGCGTTGGTTGCTATATTGAGAATACATCAATCCAGTCAGCCCTGTGTTTATTGCCTGTAGTTGCACCACATTTGGTTGTATAACTAGATCTTATCCAGATCTTCCATTTGATACTCATCGTCTCATACCATATTTCAAGGTGGAATCAAAATGTTGCAGGTTTACTCTGTCGGGAGGCTTTGCTGCACACACTGTATTCAGTTACACTAAAACTTCTGTGGTGCCATGCCTCCAAATCCCACTGCTTTCACAACCACTTCATCTTGACAAAATATTTCTCTCCCAATCTGCCTATTCAACTCCCCAAAAGGTTGGCAAAGATTCAAAAGTGCACAATAGCCTGGGCATATCCTCCAATGATGTCTATAAACCCTGGATTGCTGATGCTATGTATTGGCCATTGAGAGGCTTTGAAGCCACCGGTCGGTCCCAAGTAGGAGCAGTCCTTTTTTGTTGCATTGGGGACAGTAACATTAGTGATCTCAAAAAAAATTATACTTGAAGGAAAATGTTTAAATATCTTTTTTCATTACTTATATTTATTTTTAGCTCACATAATATAATTGAAAAGTATGCATTAAGGTGTCTTTAATATAATAAATGTGGCAAAAAGGAATGTAGATGTTAATAAATACATTTCTATAACTTCCAAAATATTTTTTGCAACGGTAGGGTAGTGGCAAGATGGAGGCACGGTGGCTTCAAAACAGTGCCCCCTATTAGTCACCTAGGGTATATATAAATCATTGATATCTTCACTGCTCTCTTCACTGCTAAGAAGAAACCATACTTTCTTCTTAGCTGATGATCTTGACCTGCGATTCATCTCCCACCTGCATTACAACTTGATTTCAGCTGTTGGGTTTCTGTAAACCGTTTGTCTGGCTTTTTGTGTGGCTGACATATCAATCGACTTCTGCGTTGATCGATTGCCTCGCACATGCTTGTGCTTATTACCTGACTGACACCGTAGGCTGAGCTACCAACTCAGACAGTTGTGCCGTCGTCATCTGAGACACTAGCATAAAAATTTGTGCAAGTAGTTTGCAAGTATATATGTGCTGGCCTCGCTCTCCCCTGGTTTCTGTAGCAGAAATTAGCTTTGGGACCAGTGCCAAAAGCGCTTCTTGTACCATAGGAGCTGCAGCAGCTGTATCCGGTCACTGTGTGAACAATGGGAGAAGAAAAGGCCCCCACGCTAGCAGGAAAGGCACTTAAAACACACACTTACATACTCTCTAACACACACTCATACATACTTACAGACTATCCCATTCAGTCAAACACTCACAAGTAGCAAACGATGCCACTATGCAAGTTCATACAGTTTCTGAAGGAATGGCGGCACTGGGAGTGTCTAAGCGCCTGGGTGGCCTGAACAACACCCTCCTCAACACACACACACAGTTTTGTATTGCTATCCTTGTGGGGACCAAATAATTGATTCCCATTCCTATCCCTAACCCTTGATTCTCTAACCCTGACCCTAACCCTAAATCATATTTTCCCTAACCCCTAACCCTAAATCTAACCCTAACCTTAACCCTTAACCTAACCATAACCCTAACCTTAACCGTAAGCCTAAGCCTAACCTTAACCCTAACCTTAAAACTATACCTAACCCTAACCCCAACTCTTAACCCTAACCTTAATTCTAACCCTAACCCTAATAGTAACCCTAACCCTAAACCTAACCCCTAAGCCTAAAATAGCATTTTTCCTCTTGTCTGAATTTTCCTTGTTTTTCTATCCTTGTGAGGACTTCTGGTACCCACAAGAATAGTTAAACAAACCAAAACAAAACACACACACATACACATACACACAAACACAAACACAAACACAAACACAAACACACACAGTTAGGGGATACCCCAGCACATGAAAACTGAGAACCTGTTAAGGAGTTGCATAGGGAAGGGTCCCTGAAACGAATTACCTATGATTTAGTGCTATTACTGAGGTAGCCTGGTGTCCTTTCCCACATAGTGAAAACAGTGGCCTCATTCATCCCACCAAGCATGTCTTATGGGTAATGCCATCATGTCTCAGAGAACGTCGCTGTGTGGGAGAGGAAGGAGAGTTGACGAACCGGACGGAAAATCGATATCAGTGCCACACCAGGTCAATAAGTAATGACTCGAGGTCCTCTGGACGCAAATGTGGCAGTCGACCTGCAAGGCTCTTGGACTCCATGACATCACTGCCAGTATCACGTCACGCCCAACCTCAGCCCATTGTGCTAATCAGCAACAAATCGGCACGCGGCCACACAATGACATCGCTGTCATGTGGGAAAGCATCCAGAGAGGACCTGCCCTTCACTGGCTAGCCTATTCCTAGCATTGTAGAAAACCCCTCTCTCAAACCCTATCTTTGGCCCTGGGACAGAGACACAACTTTGGGACATCTAACTCTGTGGGACTTCTAACTGCACCAGGTATGCGCACCCCGCTGGAGCCCAAGAGTGTGCACTTTTTTGGTTACTACATGATTCCATATGTGTTATTTCATAGTTTTGATGTCTTCACTATTATTCTACAATGTAGAAAATAGTAAAAATAAAGAAAAACCTTTGAATGAGTGTGTGTGTCCAAACTTTTGACTGGTACTGTATATGTTTGTAATATATTTTCCTTTATTATTTTCCCCTAACCCTACCACCCCTCCCCTAATTTGAGTAAACTAATGGACAACAACACTTAGGCTTCTACTTCCAGCTTATACAGTGAGGGAAAAAAGTATTTGATCCCCTGCTGATTTTGTACGTTTGCCCACTGACAAAGACATGATCAGTCTATCATTTTAATGGTAGGTTTATTTGAACAGTGAGAGACAGAATAACAACAACAAAATTCCAGAAAAACGCATGTCAAAAATGTTATAAATTGATTTGCATTTTAATGAGGGAAATAAGTATTTGACCCCTCTGCAAAAACATGACTTAGTACTTAGTGGCAAAACCCTTGTTGGCAATCACAGAGGTCAGACGTTTCTTGTAGTTGGCCACCAGGTTTGCACACATCTCAGGAGGGATTTTGTTCCACTCCTCTTTGCAGATCTTCTCCAAGTCATTAAGGTTTCGAGGCTGACGTTTGGCAACTCGAACCTTCAGCTCCCCTCCACAGATTTTCTATGGGATTAAGGTCTGGAGACTGGCTAGGCCACTCCAGGACCTTAATGTGCTTCTTCTTGAGCCACTCCTTTGTTGCCTTGGCCGTGTGTTTTGGGTCATTGTCATGCTGGAATACCCATCCACGACCCATTTTCAATGCCCTGGCTGAGGGAAGGAGGTTCTCACCCAAGATTTGATGGTACATGGCCCCGTCCATCGTCCCTTTGATGCGGTGAAGTTGTCCTGTCCCTTAGCAGAAAAATACCCCCAAAGCATAATGTTTCCACCTCCATGTTTGACGGTGGGGATGGTGTTCTTGGGATCATAGGCAGCATTCCTCCTCCTCCAAACACGGCGAGTTGATTTGATGCCAAAGAGCTCGATTCTGGTCTCATCTGACCACAACACTTTCACCCAGTTCTCCTCTGAATCATTCAGATGTTCAATGGCAAACTTCAGACGGCCCTGTATATGTGCTTTCTTGAGCAGGAGGACCTAGTGGGTGCTGCAGGATTTCAGTTCTTCACTGCGTGGTGTGTTACCAATTGTTTTCTTGGTGACTATGGCCCCAGCTGCCTTGAGATCATTGACAAGATCCTCCCGTGTAGTTCTGGGCTGATTCCTCACCGTTCTCATGATCATTGCAACTCCACGAGGTGAGATCTTGCATGGAGCCCCAGGCAGAGAGTTGCTTATTTTGTGTTTCTTCCATTTGCGAATAATCGCACCAACTGTTGTCACCTTCTCACCAAGGTGCTTGCCGATGGTCTTGTAGCCCATTCCAGCCTTGTGTAGGTCTACAATCTTGTCCCTGACATCCTTGGAGAGCTCTTTGGTCTTGGCCATGGTGGAGAGTTTGGAATCTGATTGATTGATTGCTTCTGTGGACAGGTGTCTTTTATACAGGTAACAAGCTGAGATTAGGAGCTGTCCCTTTAAGAGTGTGCTCCTAATTTCAGCTCGTTACCTGTATAAAATACACCTGGGAGCCAGAAATCTTTCTGATTGAGAGGGGGTCAAATACTTATTTCCCTCATTAAAATGCAAATCAATTTATAACATTTTTGACATGAGTTTTTCTGGATTTTGTTGTTGTTATTCTGTCTCTCACTGTTCAAATAAACCTACCATTAAAATTATAGACTGATCATTTCTTTGTCAGTGGGCAAACGTACAAAATCAGCAGGGGATCAAATACTTTTTTCCCTCACTGTACATACTACATACATTTTACGGACACAGTATATTTTACATTAGTTATCCTTTGTTTGTTTTTAGTCCCATCGTTCAATAAGTCTTTGTTGTCATTTAACGAGAGACGACTCGTTTTCATGCAAATTGTTTCATTGAGAACACTCATTCGGTTCAGCTAGCCGCCAGCCGAATTGAAGCATGATGACGCAATAAACTGGGCCAACACATCTCTGTTGCTAGGCCAGGTTGCTAGGGTTGCCTTATCACAGTGTGGGGTCAGCCAATCACAGATCCCCAATTCCTGCCTCTTTCTCTCAGTCTTCAGCAGGAGTGTCAGAGTGAAGAGCTCTGCCCTGCACACCAACAGCTGGGCCACAACCAATGGACCTTTCTACTACAGCCCTGAACTCTCCCAACACATGCTAGTGTTACTTCATCACTGACCTACGTAAGTGAACTAGGACAGGACACCGCTATTTATCCATGTTGTGCATGCATAGTTTGACTGTTAGGTTGTTACGTAGTAATAAACTATCCATGTCCCATTGTTGCACAACCTAAGATAGCGTCCCCCATGGTCATATTCTAGAGGCCTACTTTTCACATATTAGCTTAGCCACCTAGCATTCTAGCACTCCGCTAGCCGCTAATTGTAAACAGCATATATCACTGTGCTATGACCCACTTTGTAGCCTAGCGTGCAATTGTATATACTACCGTGTGCTACAGTATATTAGCCCCAGTAGCCAACACTGTTAGCCTAGCCCTACTAACAGTTGTATCTATACATGCTGGTTATATTGGTTGCCATGTTAGTTTACAGCCTAGCATGCTAGCTTAGCTACCTAGCGTGCGAGCCCATTGCTAATTTATAGCTACTATCTTAGCTATTGCATATTTGGTCTTCACTGTGTGCTTTGTTTAGCTGGTTAGCATGTTGATGCTGTCCTCTAGCTCTGTATGTATATATGCCAATGTCCTGTACTGTATAAACACTACTGCTATATTATGGTTAACATAGCACATTGCTATTACCTTATTACCACTGTGTAATACGTTCTTTAATTCATTCTTTCCTAGAAACCACTTCTACTACATTTACATTTTAGTCATTTAGCAGACGCTCTTATCCAGAGCAAGTTACAGTTAGTGAGTGCATACATTTTCATACTGGCCCCCCGTGGGAATCGAACCCACAACCCTGGCGTTGCAAGCACCATGCTCTACCAACTGAGCTACACGGGGCCTACTAGTCCCCTCTTGCTACATTGGTGTGTGTGTGTCTTAAGTGTGTGAAATAAAGTGTGTTCTGTACATCTGTCTTCCTACTGATCAATCCCACGCCTTCTTACAGAGGCGCCGGACGATTGTACAGACGTCGGATTTTAATTTGACCCCTTTCATTGCAGGAGGAAAATAATCTTGCAGCAGGAGGATTTTAATATCTGAAGAAATATTTAGAATGGCAGCGAGGGGGCAGCTGGAAGCGGTGTTTGTATACAATGCAGTACCGTACCTTATGTAGGCCAGGTGCAGGCTACAGCGCATCTCGTGTGAATTCTTCAAATCAAATCAAATCAAATTTTATTGGTCACATGCGCCGAATACAACAGGTGCAGACATTACAGTGAAATGCTTACTTACAGCCCTTAACCAACAGTGCATTTATTTTAAACAAAAAAAGTAAGAATAAAATAACAACAAAAAAAGTGTTGAGAAAAAAAGAGCAGAAGTAAAATAAAGTGACAGTAGGGAGGCTATATATACAGTAAAATAAAGTGACAGTAGGGGAGGCTATATATACAGGGGGGTACCGTTGCAGAGTCAATGTGCGGGGGGCACCGGCTAGTTGAGGTAGTTGAGGTAATATGTACATGTGGGTAGAGTTAAAGTGACTATGCATAAATACTTAACAGAGTAGCAGCAGCGTAAAAAGGATGGGGTGGGGGGCAGTGCAAATAGTCCGGGTAGCCATGATTAGCTGTTCAGGAGTCTTATGGCTTGGGGGTAGAAGCTGTTGAGAAGTCTTTTGGACCTAGACTTGGCACTCCGGTACCGCTTGCCGTGCGGTAGCAGAGAGAACAGTCTATGACTAGGGTGGCTGGAGTCTTTGACAATTTTGAGGGCCTTCCTCTGACACCGCCTGGTATAGAGGTCCTGAATGGCAGGGAGCTTTGCCCCAGTGATGTACTGGGCCGTACGCACTACCCTCTGTAGTGCCTTGCGGTCAGAGGCCAAGCAGTTGCCATACCAGGCGGTGATGCAACCAGTCAGGATGCTCTCGATGGTGCAGCTGTAGAATTTTTGAGGATCTGAGGACCCATGCCAAATCTTTTTAGTCTCCTGAGGGGGAATAGGCTTTGTCGTGCCCTCTTCACGACTGTCTTGGTGTGTTTGGACCATGATAGTTCGTTGGTGATGTGGACACCAAGGAACTTGAAGCTCTCAACCTGTTCCACTACAGCCCCGTCGATGAGAATGGGGGCGTGCTCAGTCCTCTTTTTTTTCCTGTAGTCCACAATCATCTCCTTTGTCTTGGTCACGTTGAGGGAGAGGTTGTTGTCCTGGCACCACACGGCCAGATCTCTGACCTCCTCCCTATAGGCTGTCTCATCGAATTATGTGGATTATGATAAATGGACATCTTTGTAGGGGGTAGATGTATTTTTCATTAGGGAAAGTTGTCACGACTTCCTCCGAAGCTGCCACCTCTCCTTGTTCGGGCAGGCTTCGGCGTTCGTCGTCACCGGCCTTCTAGCCACTGCCTCTCCTCATCTCATCATTCCATTTGTTTTGTCTTGTTTATTACACACACCTAGTTCATATCCCCTCATCAATACCTGTATAAGTGTTCCCTCTGCCCCCTTGTCTTTGTGTGTGATTGTTTATTGTGGAGGATAGAGAAGCTCGGTGGAGCTCTGTGTATTTTGTATCGCAGTGACATTTCCCAGTGTGCCTTGTATTTTTCCAGTGCGCCTGTTTTGCGCACTGGAGTGTTTTGACGCATTACTGCGTAACTCTGTGTTTCAGAATAAATCCTGTTATTCTGTGATTTACCCTCCTGAGCCTGACTGTCAAGGTGTGCTGTAGGTGTAGTGGCGGAATCAATTGCAGGACGCAGACGGATAATCCAATAAACTTGTATTGAGCCGAAAACACGGCAAAACGGACAACTCTTGCCCGAAGGCGAAATACGCACGAAGGCGAAAACGAAACAGAACAGCGCACAAACAGGTGCGTAACTCCAGCGCAGTGGAGAGAAGCTCAACCGAGCGAAAACACATCTGACACAAAACAATATTACACAACACCTGACACACACAACGGGAACTAAATAGGACACTAATGACACTGAATGAAAACAGGTGTGACAACACTTAGACAGAAGCAAACGAACATGAAACATACAACGGTGGCAGCTAGTACTCCGGAGACAACGAACGCCGAAGCCTGCCCGAACAAGGGAGAGAGGCAGCCTCGGCCGAAACCGTGACAGTACCCCCCCCTTGACGCGCAGCTCCAGACGTGCGCTGACTCCGGCCTCGGGGACGACCCGGAGGACGCGGAGCCGGGCGCGTCGGGTGTCCACGATGGAATTCCGTCAGGAGAGACGGGTCCAAAATGTCTCCCCTCGGCACCCAGCACCGCTCCTCCGGACCGTACCCCTCCCACTCCACTAGATACTGGAGACCCCCCATCCGACGTCTCGAATCCAAGATGGACCTCACGGAGTACGCCGGTGCCCCTTCGATGTCCAATGGGGGCGGAGGAGTCTCCCTGATCTCACTGTCTTGGAGTGGGCCAGCTACCACCGGCCTGAGAAGGGACACATGGAACGAGGGGTTAATACTTTTATATTCAACAGGTAGCTGTAATTTATAACACACCTCGTTCAACCTTCCCAGGACTTTAAATGGCCCTACAAACCGCCGACCCAGTTTCCGACAGGGCAGGCGGAGGGGCAGGTTCCTGGTAGAGAGCCAGACTCGATCACCAGGTGCGTACACCGGTCCCTCACTGCGGTGGAGATCAGCGCTCGCCTTATGACGTCGGAGGGCCCGCTGCAGGTGGACGTGTGCAGCGTTCCATGTCTCCTCCGAGCGCCTCGCCCACTCATCCACCGCAGGAGCCTCGATCTGGCTCTGCTGCCAGGGTGCCAGAACCGGCTGGTAACCTAACACGCATTGGAAAGGGGTTAGGTTAGTGGAGGAATGGCGTAGGGGAATTCCTGGGCCATTTCGGCCCAGGGAACGTACCTTGCCCACTCCTCCGGCTGGTCCTGGCAGTATGTTCTAAGAAACCTGCCCACATCCTGGTTTACACGTTCCACCTGCCCATTACTCTCCGGGAGGTAACCCGAGGTGAGGCTCACCGAGACCCCCAACCGCTCCATAAAGGCCCTCCAGACTCTGGAGGTAAATTGGGGACCCCGATCAGACACAATATCCTCGGGTACCCCGTAGTGCCGGAACACATGGGTGAACAGGGCCTCGGCAGTTTGCACGGCGGTAGGAAGGCCCGGCATGGGGAGCAAACGACAGGCCTTAGAAAACCGGTCCACAACGACCAGTATGGTGGTATTCCCCTGTGAAGGAGGAAGGTCAGTAAGGAAATCCACCGAGAGGTGGGACCATGGTCGTTGTGGCACGGGCAGGGGTAGTAACTTACCCCTAGGCAGATGTCTAGGCGCCTTACACTGGGCGCACACCGAGCAGGAGGAAACATAAACCCTCACATCCCTTGCCAACGTGGGCCACCAGTACTTGGCACTAAGACAGTGCACTGTCCGGCCGATACCCGGATGTCCAGAGGAGGGTGACGTGTGAGCCCAATAGATCAATCGATCCCGAACCTCGAGCGGAACGTACTTCCGACCCTCCGGGCACTGTGGTGGACTAGGGTCGGTGCGTAACGCCCGCTCGAGTTCAGCATCGACCTCCCACACTACCGGTGCCACCAGACACGACTCCGGCAGTATGGGAGTGGGCTCCACGGATCTCTTGCCTGGCGAGGGTTCAGCCTCCTCGCCGCCCGGATGTACTCCAGGTTACGGTGGTCCGTCAAAATGAGGAAAGGGTGTTGAGCCCCCTCAAGCCAGTGCCTCCACACCTTTAAGGCCTGTACCACGGCTAACAGCTCCCTGTCCCCTACGTCATAGTTCCGCTCCGCCGGACTGAGCTTCTTAGAATAAAAAGCACAGGGGCGGAGTTTAGGTGGCGCGCCAGACCGTTGTGAAAGCACGGCTCCTAGACCGGCCTCTGACGCGTCCACCTCTACCTGGAACGGCAAAGAGGGATCCGGATGCGCCAGCACCGGGGCCGAGGTAAACAGGTCCTTCAGCCTCCCAAACGCCCTGTCCGCCTCGGCCGACCACTGCAGACGCACCGGACCCCCCTTCAACAGAGACGTGATGGGAGCTGCCACGTGTCCAAAACCCCCGGATAAACCTCCGGTAGTAATTCGCAAACCCCAAAAACTGCTGCACCTCCTTCACAGTGGTTGGTGTTTGCCAATTACGCACGGCCGACACCCGGTCTACCTCCATCTTCACCCCTGACGCAGACAACTGATACCCCAAAAAGGAGACCGACTCCTGGAAAAACAGACACTTCTCTGCCTTCACATACAGGTCGTGCTCCACCAGCCTCCGCAACACTCTGCGCACCAGGGCCACATGCTCGACACGGGTAGGCGAGTACACGAGAATGTCATCAATGTACACAACCACCCCCTGCCCCTGCATGTCCCTGAAGATCTCATCCACGAATGATTGGAAAACTGACGGAGCGTTCATCAACCCGTATGGCATGACCAGATACTCGTAATGGCCCGAGGTGGTACTAAAGGCTGTCTTCCATTCATCGCCCTCCCTGATGCGCACCAAGTTGTATGCGCTCCTGAGATCTAATTTTGTGAAGAAACGCGCCCCATGCAACGACTCAGTCATGGTCGCAATCAGCGGGAGTGGATAACTGTACTTCACCGTAATCTGATTGAGACCACGGTAATCGATGCACGGGCGCAAACCACCATCTTTTTTCTTCACAAAAAAGAAACTCGAGGACGCAGGGGAAGTGGAAGGCCGTATGTATCCTTGTCTCAGAGATTCGTCTATGTAAGTCTCCATAGCTTTCTTCTCCTCTTGAGACAGAGGATACACATGGCTCCGTGGGAGCGCAGCTCCTGCCTGGAGGTCTATCGCACAATCTCCCTGCCTATGGGGCGGCAACTGCGTCGCCCTCGCCTTACTAAACGCAATAGCCAAATCCCCATACTCAGGGGGAACGTGCAATGCGGGCACCTGGTTTGGACTCTCCACCGAGGTAGCCCCTACGTAAACGCCCAAACATCTACCCACACACTGAGCAGACCACTCCATCAGAGCCCTCTCCTGCCACGAAATGGGTGGGTTATGGGTACTCAACCAGGGCATGCCCAGCACCACCGGATACGCAGGAGAGTCAATCAGAAATAGCTGAATCATCTCCTGATGACCCCCCTGCGCACACATCCTAAGTGGCGCCGTGACCTCCCTGATCAAGCCCGTACCCAACGGACGGCTATCTAGGGCATGAACGGGGAAAGGAACATCAACAGGAAGAAGGGGAATCCCTAACGCTAAACAAAACTTTTTATCAATAAAATTCCCAGCCGCGCCTGAATCTACCAGCGCCTTATGCTGGGAATGAGGTGCTACCTGTGGAAAACGCACAGGCATACAAAAATGTGCAACAGAGAGCTCTGGGTGAGTGGGGCGCCTACTCACCTGGAGGGAATCCCCAGTGCGGGACCTGTCGTCCTCTCCCCTAGGAGGCCATCCCCAGCACCTAGCCGCGGTGTGTCCTCCCCGACCACAGTTGGTGCAAGGGATGGACCCCCTAGCAAGCCGACCCCTCCTCTCTCTAGCGCCAGCACCCCCGAGCTCCATGGGGCACGGCTCGGAAGCGCTGGAGGGTGAAATGGACGGACCCCCTCGGAACGCCCGGGTAGCTAGCAGGTTATCCAGCCTGATGGACATGTCGACCAACTGGTCGAACGTGAGGCTGGTGTCCCTACAGGCCAGCTCCCGACGGACGTCCTCTCGTAGACTACACCTGTAGTGATCGACGAGGGCCCGATCATTCCACCCTGCATCTGCCGCTAGAGTACGGAATTCGAGGGCGAACTCCTGAGCACTCCTCCTCCCCTGCCGGAGGAAGACCAGACGCTCCCCCGCCGCTTTCCCCTCCGGGGGATGGTCAAACACCGCCTTGAAGCGGCGGGAGAACTCGCTGTACGTGATGGTGTCCGCGTCGATCCTCCTCCACTCCGCGTTGGCCCACTCCAACTCCTTCCCTGGACAGGCAGGAGATCAGGGCGGACACGCTCTCATGTCCCGAGGGCGCCGGATGCACGGTGGCCAGGTACAGCTCCACCTGGAGAAGGAAACCCTGGCACCCGGCTGCGGTCCCATCGTAAGCCCTCGGGAGCGAGAGTCGGACTCCTCGGGTTTCTGGTGCGGGACTAGGCTGACTGGCCGATGGTGCTGGCACGGAGGGTGGCGGTGAGGCGTCCCCCAGCCTCGGATGGTGGTGATCACCTCCTGCAGGGCGGTCCCCATCTGCAGGATCTGGTCCCCTTGCTCCCGGACCCTGTCCTCCAGAGTCGCCTGGGCTGCTGCGGCTCCTGCTGATTCCATAGGTGGTGTAATATTCTGTCAAGGTGTGCTGTAGGTGTAGTGGCGGAATCAATTGCAGGACGCAGACGGATAATCCAACAAACTTGTATTGAGCCGAAAAACACGGCAAAACGGACAACTCTTGCCCGAAGGCGAAATACGCACGAAGGCGAAAACGAAACAGAACAGCGCACAAACAGGTGCGTAACTCCAGCGCAGTGGAGAGAAGCTCAACCGAGCGAAAACACATCTGACACAAAACAATATTACACAACACCTGACACACACAACGGGAACTAAATAGGACACTAATGACACTGAATGAAAACAGGTGTGACAACACTTAGACAGAAGCAAACGAACATGAAACATACAACGGTGGCAGCTAGTACTCCGGAGACAACGAACGCCGAAGCCTGCCCGAACAAGGGAGAGAGGCAGCCTCGGCCGAAACCGTGACACTGACTCCTTCGAAATCACCTCATCACAAAAGTAATATATTTTTTAATAAATTGTTTTATTATATGTTTAAGGAAAGCAATAGGCAGAATAAATTATTTTACACATAAAGTGTGCCAGAGTCAGCATGGGTTTGAATCCGGTCCACTGCCCTTTGACACATAGATTCAAGTATTTTTTTGACGCATTCATTCCGCATGGTAACAGGGTTAAAACAGAAACAACTCAAAGGTTAACAGTTTATGCATTAATTACGTGTGGTTAAGGTTAGGGCTATAGTTTGGGGAAGGCTTAAAAAATGAAAAAAAAGATGTGCCTATGTAGCATCATTATTCATAGTATTCTGAGTGTTTGCTAGAGCATTGAGAACTGCCGTAGCACAGTGGTCTAAGCCAGGGTTTCCCAAACTCGGCCCTGGGGCCCTCCCTGGGTGCACATTTTGGTTTTTGCCCTAGCACTACACAGCTTATTCAAATAACCAACTCATTATCAAGCTTTGATGATTTGAATCAGCTGTGTAGTTCTAGGGCAAAAACCAAAATGTGCACCCGGGGGTGCCCAGGACTAGCAGCGCACTCCGGCTCCGACCTCATGAGTGCTGTGCAATGTAGTGACAAGCCTGAGCATACGTTAGGCCCACAAGTTAATTGCATTTATCTAAATGTTTTCAAGAAGTGAAACGAATAGTCTGATAATTTACACATCAAAGAAAAGTGTCTCAGCTAAACGAAACCGTCTTTGGATAGGTCCAAATGCATAAACATCTTGACAGCTTTATGAAATGAAATTTTACACCACACAATACAGGCTTTCAATCCACACCAAAGACCAGAACTACATTGAAAAATTATACATAGCCTAATTATAAAATGTGGGCGAGCATCCACACTGGAGGAAAGTTTATCATTCTGTCAATCAACTGATGGCCCAAATCAGCTCATCAACTCAGCCAGGGAAACACAAACAGTAGGCTAGCCTACTGTTTTCACACCTTTCATTATGTGACAATGGCTAGGCTAGAATGTAGCCTATTGGAATATAATCAAATAATAAGGAGCCTATTGCAACGATCGATGGCACTAGATTATCGCCAGCTGATGTCTCGTTAAACCATCAATACGCACTAAAATCACCCACACAGCTGATCTCAATTGCAACAATTATTGGTCACCTCATTACCGCTCCTTAAAAGATGATATCGGTGTTACCTTAACATTAGTCCTGCTTGCAACCAAAGTCTTTAAAGATAACCCTCTGGTTGGTATTGTATTATTAATTTGACAAGCATTCCGTACAATATAAATAAAAAATATACTTGTTTACCACGGCAAATCTACTGTGGCAATTTACCCGACACTGTATGAATGGAAACTAATGTTGGTGTAGCCAATTGTTATTATTTTATTTTGTTTCCTATTTATGTTATCCAAAAGGTATGGTAATTTCTTATCAATATTTGGGGTAAAATATCCCTGGACTGTCCATATTTGAAATGTATAAATAAATCAAGTCAATCGGGGCATTTAGTTATTTGTGCCGGAAGGGCATTGGCCAGAATCAAACCCACACCGACACGGTAGGCCTATATGTGCACACTGAAGGCAGTGGTCCTGACCACTAGACCACCCCAGGCCACAATTTAACTCAATTTTGACCTTAAGATACACTTGACACTTGTATGTCATAGCCTAGTGGAGACCAATATATATCTTGTGTTATTAAGCTATAAAAAAATGATGGTTGTTGATGTGTATGGCTGCATTTCAGATACATGTTTATACATTTGAATGTTGCAGTCATAGGACCTAGGCCTAGTGTTTCAGCGTTTGAGCAAGAAAATGATTTTGATAGCAAGCCCTGATCCCAATGACTCGACTGCCACTGCATGGAGAGAAAGAGAACTGCTCATTTTCAGGGAGTCACTAGGCTCATTTGAATTTCCTGATGCAGCAGGAAGATTCTCTGTGACAAATGAGTGATCAAGTTATGATCCATTAAACAGACACTCAGATCCAGAGCAACTAGAGTTGTGCCTTGCTCAATGGCACATTGACAGATTTTCACATAGTAGGTTCAGGGATTAGAACCAGCGATCTTTTGGTTGCTGGCCGAATGCTCTGAACCGCTAAGCTACCTGCTGCCCCGACATACACTACCGTTCAAAAGTTTGGGGTCACTTAGAAATGTCCTTGTTTTCGAAAGAAAATCAATTTTTTTGTGCATTAAAATAACATCAAATTGATCACAAATACAGTGTAGACATTGTTATGTCATGAGCCCTCTCCACTCCACCGGGTTACCACCTTAATGTGTTTCCACTATCTTCCACTCTGCTCATCTCTCTCTCTCTACTCAGCCTAACGAGCTCCACCTGTCCCTGCTCTGCTCGGCTCTAATTACTCTGCCAGCTGCGCTGCATTACCCACTAACCTCTCCCCAGTATTTAAAGTCCCGTCTCTCAGCTCTCCTTTGTCAGATCGTCTGCAAAGCTCACACCCCGGAACCTGTGTGCTCACGCTTCTGGCTCACCCTTGTTTTGGGACCCCGGACCTGCCTGATTCTTGGATACTCTTCTGCCCCAGGAAAACCAGACCTGCTTTCTGCCATTACGACTCCTGACTACTCTTCGACCCCCGGTAACTCTGACCAGCCTTCTGCCTTGCTACAACGTATCTGGATTTCCCTTGAACTGTACTTCTGCCTTGTTTCATCCGCCCGTTGTGTCTGTGTTTCCTCCCCCCAGGACTTCTGGACCACCAACCACCGGCGTCATCGGACGCACCGCTGCCACTGGGGGGGGGCACAGACCCAGCACATTGGACGGGATAACCCCTGGAGCCTTCACTCACTCCCTACTTCCCTTCTCCCTTAAGTTTTAATAAACTTTCTGGTGTGACGCAATTGTGGTCCTCTTGTCGTCTGTCTGAACCGTGACAGTACGATCTGACCATCATGGACTCAGCGCACACTTCCCCCGACATGGAAACCGAAGAACCTGAGCAACCCACCGCCATGCTACGCCTGGAACACACTGAGAGAGAGCTAGGCCGCATGAGCGGCGACATCACCTCTCTGCTTCAGGTCGGCTACCAACAGCATCAGCAGTTCCAGCAGCACCAGCAGCAGTCCCAGCAGCAGCAACAACAACTCGCCAGGATCATTCAACTCCTCACCAACCTTACCCCCAGCCAGTCTGCCCACCAGCCCTGCCTCCGAGTCACCTGCCCCGGTCATTTCAGCCGCTGCCCCGGAACCCAAGATTGGAAACCCCGAGCGGTTCAACGGCGATTCTACCCAGGTCCGGCCATTCCTGACTAGCTGCCGACTTCAGTTCTCCTTGCAGCCAAGGACCTTCGCCACGGAGGGGGCTAGGGTCGGGTATGCCATCACTCACCTGACGGGCCGAGCTCGACTCTGGGGAACAGCAGAGTTCGAACGTCAAACCCCGCATGTGCAACCTTCGACCTGTTTGCTGAGGAGATGCTGAAGGTGTTTGACCTGGATTCACCAACCGCAGAGGCGTCTCGTGAACTGTTCAGTATTCGACAAGGCAGACGTACAGTCGCAGACCATTCCATCGACTTCCGAACCCTGGCAAGACGAAGTTCTTGGAACACACCATCGTTGGTGGACGCGTTCTTCCATAGCTTGGCTGACTATATCAAGGACGAGTTGGTCTCCCATGAACTGCCTTCCACTCTTGATGAAGCCATCGCACTGACTGTCCGGATCGACAGAAGGATACAGACCCGTCGTCGTGAGAGGGGGCGCCAAGGTCCACCAACTACCGGCATTCGGAGAGATCCGACTGGGCTCCTGTCAGCTACTGCCACTCACCCAAGTCAGCTTGATCAGTCGGAGCCTATGGAGATTGGGCGAGCCTCTCTCACCTCCTGCAGAGCGCCATGCGCCGCTTCACCTCAAACCTCTGCCTCTATTGTGGAGGTGATGGACATCGTGTGGTAACCTGCCCTTTAAAGCCGAAGCTCACCGGGCATAGGGGGAGTCCGGTTGAGCTCAATGACCATCCAGTCCTCCGACCGCAAACCCCTTGCTGCAAGTTCACCTCCGCCTCTCTGACTCTACTCACACCCTGGCTGCTCTGGTGGATTCTGGCGCCGAAGCCAACATAATGGACATCAAGCTGGCACGCCAACTGGGACTGGAGAACCTCCGTTTGACACCTCCTATTCCTGCCCGGGCACTGGACGGACACTTACTCGGATCGGTCACTCATGTCACGGCCCCGGTCTTGATGGGTCTGTCCGGAAACCATCAAGAAACTATCCAGTTTCACCTGCTCCCCTCTCCAGGCCAACCCCTCATCCTGGGTTACCCATGGCTCCGCCGGCACAACCCTCAGCTCGACTGGGTGACCGGGGTGATCAGGGAGTGGGGAGAGGACTGCCACCGAACCTGCCTGCTTGCTGCCGCACTACCCCCTCGGCCAGTACCTACTAACTCCGCCCCTGACCTCTCCCATGTCCCAGAATGCTACCATGGTCTCAGAGAAGTGTTTAACAAAGCAAGAGCCACATCTCTGCCTCCTCACCGACCGTACGACTGTGCCATCGACCTCCTCCCTGGAACAGCTCCTCCAAGGGGCCGTCTTTATTCGTTGTCTGCTCCTGAAAGAAGGTCCATGGAGGACTACATCAATGACTCTCTGTCCACAGGATTGATCCGTTCATCTTCATCTCCGGCTGGTGCTGGCTTCTTCTTTGTGGGGAAGAGGGACGGATCTCTTCGCCCCTGCATCGACTACAGGGGACTCAACGACATCACAGTGAAAAACCGTTACCCTCTCCCTCTGCTCACCTCTGCTTTTGAGTTGCTCCAGGGAGCCACTGTTTTTACCAAGTTGGATCTCAGAAACGCTTACCACCTAGTGCGGATCCGGGAGGGAGATGAATGGAAGACCGCATTCAATACACCAACAGGCCACTACGAGTATCTGGTTATGCCTTTTGGCCTCACCAATGCTCCTGCTGTGTTCCAGGCTCTAGTGAATGATGTACTGCGGGACATGTTAAACAAGTTTGTCTTCGTTTACCTGGATGACATCTTAATCTACTCCAGAAACCTGTCTGAACACACCCGCCATGTCCAGCAAGTCCTTCATCGTCTTCTGGAGAATTCCCTCTACGCCAAGGCAGAGAAGTGTGAGTTTCACGTCAAGACAGTGGCCTTCCCTGGGGTACATAGTGGCAGAGGGAAGTATCCAAATGGATCCTGCCAAAGTATCAGCAGTCACGTCATGGCCAGTTCCGGAGAACAGAAAGAAGCTGCAACAGTTTCTGGGGTTTGCTAACTTCTATAGAAAGTTTATCCGGAACTACAGTACCGTTGCTGCCCCTCTCACTGCTCTAACCAGCACCAAGCAACCCTTCACCTGGACCCCAGCAGCCGACAAGGCCTTCAGTACCCCTCAAGGTAAGGTTCACCTCCGCTCCCATCCTCCAGATGCCTGACGTGGACCGGCAATTCATTGTGGAGGTGGACGCCTCGGATGTGGGGAGTTGGTGCTGTGATTTCTCAGTGGGCTGCGGAGGATAGGAAGCTCCATCCCTGTGCCTTTTTCTCACGTCGGTTGTCCCCCTCTGAGTGCAATTACGACATAGGGAACCGAGAGCTGCTGGCTGTGAAGCTTGCCTTGGAGGAGTGGCGTCACTGGCTGGAGGGGTCCACCATTCCATTTCTCGTTTGGACCGATCATAAGAACTTGGAGTACATCCGCACGGCCAAACGGTTGAACTCCAGGCAGTCCCGGCTGGGCCCTGTTCTTCACCAGGTTTAATTTCACTCTGTCATACCGGCCTGGATCACGCAACACCAAGCCAGACGCCTCTCCCGTCAATTCCAGAAGGATGACAACCCCTCCAAGGATCCTGTGTCGATTCTGCCAAGTCCCTGCATCGTAGCAGCTCCTGACCTGGGCTGTTGAGGAACAGGTGCTGGAGGCTCTCCGTAACCAGCCCGGTCCCAGCACTTGCCCAGCTGACCGCCTTTTTGTCCCCGAAAACCTAAGGTCCCAGGTCGTTCAGTGGGGACATGACTCCCGCCTAGCTTGTCACCCTGGCTCCACCCGCACTTACAACCTGCTCGCCCAGAGGTTCTGGTGGCCCGCTCTGAGAAAGGATGTACGGGAATTCGTCCAAGCCTGCCCCATCTGCAACCAACACAAGTCGTCCTGCCAGCCCCCAGCCGGATTGCTGCAGCCCCTGCCTGTGCCCAGACGCCCTGGTCTCACATCGCCCCTTGACTTTGTCACGGGGCTGCCCCCCTTCAAGGGGCAAGACCGTCATTCTCACCATAGTTGACCGATTCAGCAAGATGGCACACTTCATTCCCCTCCCCAAGCTCCCAACCGCCAAGGAGACCGCCCAGGTGGTCCTGGAACACGTCTTCCGGATCCACGGACTGCCAAAGGATGTAGTTTCTGACCGTGGTCCACAATTCTCCTCCGCTTTTTGGAAGGAGTTCTGTCACCTGCTGGGAGCCACAGTCAGTCTGACTTCCGGATTCCATCCCCAATCCAATGGGCAGTCAGAGCGGGCAAATCAGGAGCTCGAGAAGGCACTGCGTTGCATGACTTCACGCAACCCCCACTCCTGGTCGCAGCAATTGACATGGGTGGAGTACGCACACAATTCTCTGACCTGCTCTGCCATCGGTATGTCCCCTTTCCAATGTGTTTATGGATACCAGCCTCCTCTATTTGCCAGTCAGGAAGGGGAGGTTACTTGCCCATCTGCACTTGCGTTTTGCCCGTCGATGTCGCCGCACCTGGTCACAGGCCCGAGCCACACTTCTCAGATCCGTTGCCAGCTACACTACCGGGGCCAACCGTCGGAGAATCCCTGCTCCCACCTACCATGTTGGTCAAAGGGGTGTGGTTGTCGTCAAGGAACCTGCCACTCAGGGTGGAGTCGCAGAAGTTGGCACCTCGGTTCATTGGCCCATTCCCTATCATAAGAGTGATTAGCCCAACTGCTGTCCGGCTCCAACTGCCTAATTCCATGAGGGTGCACCCCACTTTCCATGTGTCTAAGATTAAGCCCATTCATGAGAGTCCGCTGGTCCCTGCTGCGCCTTGTCCTCCTCCTCCACGGCTCGTCGATGGTGGTCTGGTTTACACCGTCCGCCGCCTGCTTCGGGGTCCAGACGGAGGGGTAGGGGTCTCCAGTACCTCATTGACTGGGAGGGCTATGGACCTGAGGAAAGGACCTGGGTGCCAGCTAGTCGGATTGTGGATAGGACTCTCATCACCGCCTTCCACCAACGGCATCCTGATCAACCTGCAATCCGTAGGGGCCGCCCCAGAGGGATCCCTAACCGTCCTGCCCGCTCGGCTTCCTGTCCTGTGCCTGATCCTGTCTCGGGACCTGTCCCATCTCCCCGACCACGGCCCTCCGGCTTCCTCCGAGGATGAGGGCGTTCGCTCGGACCGTTCGGAGGAGTTCTCAGCCCTCCTCCGGCTCCCCTCCTCCCGCCGGCGTGGTGTTGCTCTTGGGACTTCTGGGGCCGTCCCCTTGGGGGGTTCTGTCATGAGCCCTCTCACTCCACCGGGTTACCACCTTAATGTGTTTCCACTATCTTCCACTCTGCTCATCTCTCTCTCTCTACTCAGCCTAACGAGCTCCACCTGTCCCTGCTCTGCTCGGCTCTAATTACTCTGCCAGCTGCGCTGCATTACCCACTAACCTCTCCCAGTATTTAAAGTCCCGTCTCTCAGCTCTCCTTTGTCAGATCGTCTGCAAAGCTCACACCCGGAACCTGTGTGCTCACGCTTCTGGCTCACCCTTGTTTTGGGACCCCGGACCTGCCTGATTCTTGGATACTCTTCTGCCCCAGGAAAACCAGACCTGCTTTCTGCCATTACGACTCCTGACTACTCTTCGACCCCGGTAACTCTGACCAGCCTTCTGCCTTGCTACAACGTATCTGGATTTCCCTTGAACTGTACTTCTGCCTTGTTTCATCCGCCCCGTTGTGTCTGTGTTTCCTCCCCCCCCAGGACTTCTGGACCACCAACCACCGGCGTCATCGGACGCACCGCTGCCACTGGGGGGGCACAGACCCAGCACATTGGACGGGATAACCCCTGGAGCCTTCACTCACTCCCTACTTCCCTTCTCCCTTAAGTTTTAATAAACTTTCTGGTGTGACGCAATTGTGGTCCTCTTGTCGTCTGTCTGAACCGTGACATGTTAATGTTGTAAATGGCTATTGTAGCTGGAAACGGCAGATTTTTTATGGAATATCTACATAGGCGTACAGAAGCCCATTATCAGCAACCATCAGTCCTGTGTTCCAATGGCACGTTGTGTTTGCTAATCCAAGTTTATAATTTTAAAAGGCTAATTGATCATTAGAAAACCCTTTTGCAATTATGCTAGCATAGCTGAAAACTGTTGTGCTGATTAAAGAAGCAATACAACTGGCCTTCTTGAGACTAGTTGAGTATCTGGAGCATCAGCAATTGTGGGTTCGATTACAGGCTCAAAATAGCCAGAAACAAAGAACCTTCTTCTGAAACTCAACAGTCTATTCTTGTTCTGAGAAATTGCCAAGAAACTGAAGATCTCGTACAACGCTGTGTACTATTCCCTTCACAGAACAGTGCAATCTGGCTCTAACCAGAATAGAAAGAGGAGTGGGAGGCCTCTGTGCACAATTGAGCAAGAGGACAAATACATTAGAGTGTCTAGTTTGAGAAACAGGCACCTCACAGGTCCTCAACTGGCAGCTTCATTAAATAGTACCCGCAAAACACCAGTCTCAACGTCAACATTGAAGAGGCGACTCTGGGATGCTGACCTTCTAGGCAGAGTTGCAAAGAAAAAGCCATATCTCAGACTGGCCAATCAAAATAAAAGATTAAGATGGGCAGTTTGAGAAATTGCTTTTTCTTTGCAACTCTGCCTAGAAGGTCAGCATCTTCACTGTTGACGTTTCAATTCGAAAATGTGTACGAGGACCTTTACTCATCAGAAGCAAATTATTGCTCTTTAACCACACTCTGTAAAAAAAATGTGTGATTCCTTGAGAAGCCCCTCTCTGTAGTAGAGATTGACCGGGCAATAAAATAAATGAAAAGGGGTAAGGCCTTGGATCCAGATGGTAAAAAATATATATATTCTAAGCTGACACCCTTATTATGCAATGTCTACGCTGAGGCACTTAGACAGGTGTCACTCCCCCCAACCTTCTCACAGTCCGGAATATCAATCCTCCTGAAAAAGGGGAAAGACCCGCTGAAATGTGAATCGTAGTGCCCCGTCAGCATGCTTTGCTGTGACTATAAGATACTTACTAAGGCTCTGGCTATCCGATTAGAAGCAGTTGTGTCTTCAATAATACACGGGGATCAGACAGGCTTTATCACAGGCAGACAATCATTCGGTAACCTACGGCGATTATTTCATATTCTTTACTCACCAAATTCTTCAAGTGCTGATCTCCCTGGATGCACAGAAGGCCTTTGAATGTATTGAATTTGAATACCTTTTTACTGCACTTGAAGGATTTGGCCTAACTTTTGTCTCGTGGATAAAGGTCCTGTGTTCAGCTCCTCAAGCATCTATTCGTACTAACAGCACCCTCTCACAATATTTCTCCCTGCATAGAGGAAATCGTCAGGGCTGTTCGCTGAGTCCTCTCCTATTTGATATAGCCATCAAACTCCAAGCCATCTTCCTATATTATGGTTAACATAGCACATTGCTATCATCTTATAACCACTGTGTAATACGTTATTTAATTCCTTCTTTCCTAGAAACCACTTCTACTAGTCCCCTCTTTCTACGTTGGTGTGTGTGTCTTAAGTGTGTGCAATAAAGTGTGTTCTGTACATCTGGGGATGACAGGTATAAGTCGAGGAGGACAGGTCCACAAACTGTTTCTGTATGCTGACAACCTCCTACTCTATATATCTGACCCCATCACGTCTATCCCAATCGCTCTCGATAGAATCTCCAGATTTGACAATGTTACAGGTTACAAAATCAATTTCACAAAAAGCTAACTCTTTCCGATCAGTAAGCAAGCAATAGATGTATCTTTTGATTCATTTCCTTTCGCGGTAGCTCCCAATACTTTCACCTATTTAGGGGTCTGTGTGACTCGGAAATTCAAAGGCCTCAATCACTGGTCGACACTCCCCATATCACTCCCTATATCACTCCCCATATCACTCTCCATATCACAGTATACCATCTAATTAGAAAGCACAGTATACCCCAAAAGCACTTCTTCAGGTACCTGCAGATTCGCAACTTTACAAAAAAGATTTTCACCTCTATCCCATCTCTCCCACCCACTAGCTGTCAAATGAACCTGTTTTCTTCCTATGATAAGGAGCTAGCTAGCTAGTTAGCGCCCATGCAAATTTCAAGTCTTTTTAAACTGATATCTGACTAACTCAGAAATATTAAGTTATTTCAGAATGAAACTTAACTGGCTAGCATATCATGCTTTGTGACATTATGTTAGCTAACTATCCCCAGTTAGGTTATGTGTTTTCACTTATTGCATCTGCATGCTTGTTGCGTTCTTCCTGGTGCATCCGTTAGTTCGTGAGCTGGCAGCTCGTTCTAAATTGTATAATCTAATCAGTGATGGAAAAAGTATCCAATTGTCATACTTGAGTAAAAGTAAAGATACCTTAATAGAAAATGGCTCAAGTAAAAGTGAAAGTCACCCAGTAAAATACTATTTGAGTAAAAGTCTGAAAGTATTTTGTTTTAAATATACTTAAGTATCAAAAGTAAATCATTTCAAATGTCTTATATTAAGCAAACCAGACGGCACCATTTTCTTTTTTTTTTTTATTTACAGATTGCCACGGGTAAACTCCAACACTCAGACATAATTTACAAACGAAGCATGTAAGTCCGCCAGGTCAGAGGCAGTAGGGATGACCAGGGATGTTCTCTTGATAAGTGCGTGAATTGGACCATATTCCTGTCCTGCTAAGCATTCAAAATGTAACGAGTACTTTCGGGTGTCAAGGAAAATGTATGGAGTAAAAAGTGCATTATCTTCTTTAGGAATGTAGTAAAGTAAAAGTTGTCAAAAATATAAATAGTAAAGTAAAGTACCAAAAACTACTTAAGTAGTACTTTAATGTATTTTTACTGAAGTACTTTACACCACTGAATCTAATCTATTTAAAACAGTGGCAGCATGTGCACTATTTTCACTCGGTTTTTGACATGCAAAAGTGAAATAGGTGTATTTATGCTGTTGTTTAAATGCACAGATCGGTTTATATATCTTCAACAAAAAAATACTGGTGGTTTGAAAACTTGGCATCATATTTCTGTCATGCTGCTTTGTTGACAAAACTCCAACCACCCCGCAGCCCTGGTATTCAGCCAATCAACGGCCACCACTGGTTCCTTCATTTGACCTGTACTGTGTGTGTCAAGACAGATGGATGTCATCCAGAGAGCGAAAGTCCATCTTATAGACACAACGTCAGGACACAGCTCTCAAAACGGAAGAATTGTAAGATGATCAAATGATTTCTATTCCTAATACTTCCTGCTTTTCTTTTTTTGTCTGAAGCCAAGTAAAAGGATTTGTCATAGAGTCCCTCCCTTTCTTCTACAGGTGACTACTGACTACAGTGCGGCGCAACACTTAACCTTCACTCTCATGTAAGCCAGTGGTCCGTGAAGCTTCATCAACTTTATGAGACGGACAGTCAGAGAGGACAGGCCTAAAAGCTTGTTTATGAAAGAGAGTGTTTGCTTTGGAGCCTCCAAATGGACCCAGGAGAAGAGCGAGGGAGCGACAGAGAGAGAGAGAGAGAGAGAGAGAGAGAGAGAGAGAGAGAGAGAGAGAGAGAGAGAGAGAGAGAGAGAGAGAGAGAGAGAGAGAGAGAGAGAGAGAGAGAGAGAGAGAGAGAGAGAGAGAGAGAGAGAGAGAGAGAGAGAGAAAAGAGGGCAATTGATTCCTGGAACGCCTTTCTCTAAACAGTGAGCAATAATTCCTCCCTGAGCTTTTAAACATGAATTAATGTAAATTCCAGGCGTTTTTAAGTCTGTCTCTGACGCTCCGTCTCACCGGCGCACTGGAATTTTGTAGGGGTGTGTGAATCTCACAGTAATGGCATTCCTGCCTGGCTACATTATTGCTATTTCCCAACAATCAATCACAGCCCAGTAACAGTGTGTTACAAGGAGAAAAAGGGCCAAGCAGTGGGTGGGGAGATGGAAGTGGAAGGAGTGGATAAAAAGGGCGCGTTAAAACCAGATAGCCAATGTTATTAGGTTCCTGGACCTTGATAGCTCAAGGGTTGCTTGTTAGCAACTGATTTCTGTCTGTTAAGGTCCAAAACTGTCAAGATTAGCTGTCCTGAGGCATCTCCGAACTCCACAGCTTTCCATGAGGTCAAGTACTGCAGTCAAGGAAGCAATGCACCTAACGTCCCACTGCAGTTGATACCACTGTTTAGAAAATATCCTCCTTATGCATAGGGCTGGGTGAGCATGGTCCTTCGCTGAAAGCACTGCCGCCCTTTGATCCACCAACCAAGAGGTCACAAACCTATCAGAGCAAATACCCCTCAGATGTTCCAGTGAGAGGTGGGCGTTTCTCCATGAGGACATCCCCTCCCCTTGTTAAACAAAGTTGCACATTCGCTCAGATGTTTAGGTTCACCCTAAGGCTGCCGTCTTGCCCTTTGCCTAGGAGTGACATCACACTAACAGTGACGGACACCCTCGTGGAATGTCAACGAATCCTGGTGAGTATTCAGACAAGGGGGCATGAGGAGCCTTTGTGGACCCCATAGCGTGAGAAAAGAGATCTGAGGGTAGTAAGAGGTGGTGGGCAGAGCTCCTTCTTGTATGACAGTGACATTATACATACCTTTTTACATCATTGACAGCCGCCACATGTGTTCTGCTCACACTCTATCATGTTCGCTTACTCTGAAGGGAGGCACTATGTCATGAAGCAAAACAAATGGGCGTTCACCGTAGTGTCCTAAACATTCGCTTTTAATCAGCCTGCTGGGAGGATCTGAGATATGGCATCAATTGAAAACTAACAGTTGTTGATGGGGTCTCTCTAAATGAACTAAAGCTGGAATCAGAAGTTTGACCCGTCCACCAATCCATGACAAACCAGATTAGTGTGTTTCCACCCATCATAGGATAATAATTTAGGGAATCACTCATAGGCCTCATCTATATAGCTATGTCTTTGCTAACCAGAGAATCAAAACTGTGTGAAATAAAATTTCCCACAAAAATGTGATTCTTTAAAAAGATGTCCCCTAGTAAAAAATATTACCATTGGATGGTTCACCTGAAGGATGGAACCTCTGATAAGTGCACCCCCAATTTAAATAGCTATTGCGTTTCTTTAGTAAAAGGATGTCAGTCTGCTGAATGTAATGAATTGTTCTATCAGGGATATGTGTATTATGTGTCATCAAAAGTGTAATGATAAAAAACTGAATTTATCCATCGCTTATAATATTGTCTATAGTACAACAGAGACACATTTCCCCTTAAAATCATATGCAACACAACTCAAGGCAAGATGCATGGGGGCTGCAAGCAAGTCCACAGGCTGTGATTTCCCACAAAAGCAAAGCACCCTCATTTCTGAAAATGTTCTATACAAATGTAGAATCTTAATTTGATCACCCTGTTGCAGTAGAACTTTCCTGCAATGTAGGACATTTAAAACTTGTAGTTTATTTGAGGTTTAAAAAGGCTTCTGAAGTTTGTAAGTATTGATTCATTATTCATTGTTATTATTTCATTTTATTATAATAATTTCAGCTTTGAAATTTCAGACTTGATTTTTCCTTACGAAAAATGTATCAACCCCTACAAAAATGTAGCAAACTGGCTCAAATTACGATCCTACATCTGTATATGAGGTAGCGAGGAGAATGTTACACAAGCTAAAAAGGAGAACTGGAAAGAGGAGAGAATACGCTTTCTTTCTCCCTCCCTTGCTCAGTGATCCAGTACAGTGCACACAAAAGCTACTGTGTACCAGTGCAATGTGCTGAAGAATCTAACTAGGCCTACGGTAGTTGGGTTGAATGAGGAGAAAAGCTTGGAAGGCATTTTATATGAGCAGTCCAGGCCTGTAAACGATTATTTTGAACAAAAAAATAATTTTGTAACGGTACAAAAATCATGGTAAAAGTTTAATAGATGTCTTTCTTTTTGAGAACTTTTTTCAGTGTAGGCCTACCCCTTTGGTCATAAAGCCAGTTTGGATCAAAGGAACAGGTTCAAATGTATGCTAATAGGGCCTAGTGGTAGCATTGATACAGTTACTCCTTGCCCTCTATGTTGCGCAGTCTGTATACTTTCCAGCTTAGATCTTAGTGAGCCTTTTCAGCCAGCCAAAATGAATCAATTGTGATTCAAAACACTTCACCACAGTATGTTTTAACTTCACTGTGAAGAATCAGTCAGTTGTGGATTCCACGCAGGACAAGCAATTAAATTTTCTTTCACACCAATGAAATGTAAAACATTCGTTCAAAAACTATTTTTAAATGAGAAGTTAGTGCATTTAGTCCAGATTTCTGCCTTAAGCTCTTTGTCCTTTAGGCTCTATAGTCTATTTAACCCATGCTTGTAATGCTTT
Source organism: Coregonus clupeaformis (assembly GCF_020615455.1). Taxonomy (NCBI): domain Eukaryota; kingdom Metazoa; phylum Chordata; class Actinopteri; order Salmoniformes; family Salmonidae; genus Coregonus; species Coregonus clupeaformis. Next base: position 9,147,545 of record NC_059194.1, on the reverse strand, counting down.
ATGTTTAGATGATGATAATTATTGCAATCTGGTATTTATTATAATTTAATGTTTATCCTAGAAACACCTCTCAATGGCTGTTCCCTATAGGAGTAGAAGACACCATTTGTCTTCATCTTTCAAAGGCAGAAATCTCAGTACTGATTAACTTTGGGCAACGATGATAGGGGACAGGAAAGTACAATTATTTCCACTGAGTTTGTAAGGTAAAATAGCATGGTGGCACCAGGTGGGCACAGCGATGCCCATTGATTTTACTAAGTCATATCAGGATAATGTACTACACACATTCTAGGCACCCCTTTAAGCACTACAATAGGCCACAATTCTTAAATAAGTGTAAATTATTACGACATCATCGAGTGTCACCTCGACTGAAAATGGTTTCAAGTTTCGAGTTTCAATGTCACATGCACAAGTATAGTGAAATGCCTTTCTTGCAAGCTCTAAACCCAACAATGCAGTAATCATTACCAATGTAATACTAGAAAAAAACACACGAGAAATAAGAAGAAATATGAAGAACACAATAAGTAAGTAAGTAAGCATACTATATACAGGGTCAATTCCAATACAATTTTTACAATGTGCAGGGACACTGGAGTGATGGAGGTACAGTGGGGGAAAAAAGTATTTAGTCAGCCACCAATTGTGCAAGTTCTCCCACTTAAAAAGATGAGAGAGGCCTGTAATTTTAATCATAGGTACACGTCAACTATGACAGACAAATTGAGGGAAAAAAATCCAGAAAATCACATTGTAGGATTTTTAATGAATTTATTTGCAAATTATGGTGGAAAATAAGTATTTGGTCACCTACAAACAAGCAATATTTCTGGCTCTCACAGACCTGTAACTTCTTCTTTAAGAGGTTCCTCTGTCCTCCACTTGTTACCTGTATTAATGGCACCTGTTTGAACTTGTTATCAGTATAAAAGACACCTGTCCACAACCTCAAACAGTCACACTCCAAACTCCACTATGGCCAAGACCAAAGAGCTGTCAAAGGACACCAGAAACAAAATTGTAGACCTGCACCAGGCTGGGAAGACTGAATCTGCAATAGGTAAGCAGCTTGGTTTAAAGAAATCAACTGTGGGAGCAATTATTAGGAAATGGAAGACATACAAGACCACTGATAATCTCCCACGATCTGGGGCTCCACGCAAGATCTCACCCCGTGGGGTCAAAATGATCACAAGAACGGTGAGCAAAAATCCCAGAACCACACGGGGGGACCTAGTGAATGACCTGCAGAGAGCTGGGACCAAAGTAACAAAGCCTACCATCAGTAACACACTACGCCGCCAGGGACTCAAATCCTGCAGTGCCAGACGTGTCCCCCTGCTTAAGCCAGTACATGTCCAGGCCCGTCTGAAGTTTGCTAGAGTGCATTTGGATGATCCAGAAGAGGATTGGGAGAATGTCATATGGTCAGATGAAACCAAAATATAACTTTTTTGGTAAAAACTCAACTCGTTGTGTTTGGAGGACAAAGAATGCTGAGTTGCATCCAAAGAACACCATACCTACTGTGAAGCATGGGGGTGGAAACATCATGCTTTGGGGCAGTTTTTCTGCAAAGGGACCAGGACGACTGATCCGTGTAAAGGAAAGAATGAATGGGGCCATGTATCGTGAGATTTTGAGTGAAAACCTCCTTCCATCAGCAAGGGCATTGAAGATGAAACGTGGCCAGGTCTTTCAGCATGACAATGATCCCAAACACACCGCCCGGGCAACGAAGGAGTGGCTTCGTAAGAAGCATTTCAAGGTCCTGGAGTGGCCTAGCCAGTCTCCAGATCTCAACCCCATAGGAAATCTTTGGAGGGAGTTGAAAGTCCGTGTTGCCCAGCGACAGCCCCAAAACATCACTGCTCTAGAGGAGATCTGCATGGAGGAATGGGCCAAAATACCAGCAACAGTGTGTGAAAACCTTGTGAAGACTTACAGAAAACGTTTGACCTGTGTCATTGCCAACAAAGGGTATATAACAAAGTATTGAGAAACTTTTGTTATTGACCAAATACTTATTTTCCACCATAATTTGCAAATAAATTCATTAAAAATCCTACAATGTGATTTTCTGCATATTTTTTTCTCATTTTGTCTGTCATAATTGACGTGTACCTATGATGAAAATGACAGGCCTCTCTCATCTTTTTAAGTGGGAGAACTTGCACAATTGGTGGCTGACTAAATACTTTTTTTCCCCACTGTAGATATGTATAGGGCTAAGGGGACTAGACAACAGGATATAAGATAAACAGAGAGCAGCAGCTTGTATGTGAGTGGGTGTGCGTGTGTGTAGAGTCAGTATAAATGTATGTGCATATTATGTGTGAGTGAACAGATGATGGAGTAAGTGTGAGTGTTTAGGGCCCTGTGAGTGTGCATAGGTCAATAAATATTCAAAGTTAACTCAGATAGTCTGTGTAGCTATTTGTTAGCTATTTATCAGTCTTGTTGCTTGGGGATTGAAGCTATTCAAGAGCATGTTGGTGCCAGACTTGATGCACCGTACCGCTTTCCATGCGGAAGCAGAGAGAATAGTCTATGGCTTGGGTGGTTAACGATTTTCCCAGCCTTCCTTCCACACCGCCTGATATAGATGTCGTGGATGGCAGGGAGCTCGGCCCCAGTGATGTACTGGGCGGTTCGCACAACCCTCTGTAGCGCCATGCGATCGAGGGCATACCAGGTGCTATTGTGGTGATCAAGGGCTATTGCCATACCAGGTAGTGATGCAGCCAGTCAAAATGCTCTCAATGGTACAGCTGCAGAACCTTTTGATGATTTGAGGGCCTATGCCAAACTTTTACAACCTCCTGAGGGGAACGAGGGCTGTCGTGCCGTCTTCACGACTGTGCGCGTGTGTTTGGACCATTTTAAGTCTTTAGTGATTTGGACACAGAGGACCTTGAAGCTCTCGACCTGCTCCACTGCAGCCCCTTGATGTGAATGGGGCCGTGCTCTCCCCCCCATTTCCTGTAGTCCACGATCAGCTAATTGGTCTTACTGACGTTGAGGGAGAGGTTGTTGTTCTGACACTACACTGCCAAGTCACTGACCTCCTCCCTGTAGGCTGACTCATCATCGCCGGTGATCAGGCCTATCACCGTCATGTCGTCAGCAAACTTGATGATGGTGTGGGAGTCGTGTGTGGCCACGCAGTCATGGGTGAACAGGGAGTACAGGAGGGGACGAAGCACACACCCCTGTGGGGCCCCTGTGTTGAGGGTCAGTGTGGTGGAGGGGATGTTGCCTACCCTCACCACCTGGGGTCGATCCGTCAGGAAGTCCAGGACCCAGTTGTAGAGGGAGGTGTTCAGACCCAGAGTCCTAAGCTTGGTGACGAGCTTGGAGGGGACAATGGTGTTGAACGCTGAGCTGTAGTCAATGAACAGCATTCTCAAGTATGTATTCCTCTTATCTAGGTTGGTTAGGGCAGTGTGGAGAGCAATTGAGATTGCGTCATCTATGGATCTGTTGAGGCGGTATGCAAATTGGAGGGGGTCTAGTGTGTCTGGTATGGTGGAGTTAATGTGTGCCATAACCAGCCTCTCAAAGCAATTCATGATTACAGATGTGAGTGCTACAGGGCAGTAGTCATTGTGGCATGAAGCCTTAGAGTTCTTGGGCAGAAATGATGGTGGTCATCTTAAAACATGTGGGGATTACAGACTGGGACAAGAAGATGTTGAAAGTTACTGTGAATATGCCTGCCAGCTGTTCTGCGCATGCTCTGAGAACGCGCCCTGGAATATTGTTGTGCCCTGCGGCCTTGCAGGTGTTGACCTGATTAAAGACGTTTCTCACGTCGGCCTCGGAGAGCGAGATCACCCAATCCTCTGGGTCGGTGACGGCCCTCACACCCGGCACAATGTTGTTGTTGTCAAAGCGTGCATAAAATGCCTTGAGTTCGTCTGGTAGAGAGGCATCTTTGGGCAGATAACGGTTGGGTCTTCCTTTGTAATCTGTAATGCACTGTAGGCCCTGCCACATGCGGCGGGCATCAGAGCCTGTGTAGTATGATTCCACCTTATTCCTATATTGTCCTTTTGCTCGTTTGATGACTCTGTGGAGGTCATAGCAGGACTTATTGCACTTATTCCCCTACTCGGCCATAGCCTCGGGGTTGTCTATGATAGCTCTGTGTGCGGTAACCCTGTCCTTTAGTTTAGCGCCAAGCTCAGTGTTAATCAAGGGCTTTTGATTGGGGAAGCAGCGAACCCTCACCGTGGGGACAACGTCGCCGATACATTTTCTAATGAAGCCGGTGATGGAGGTGGTTACCTCGTCAATGTTATCAGCGGAGTATCGGGACATATTCCAATCAAAAAAAAGCTGTTGCGCAGCAACTCACTGCCTTTCTGAAGACAAACAATGTGTACGAAATGCTTCAGTCTGGTTTTAGACCCCATCATAGCACTGAGACTGCACTTGTGAAGGTGGTAAATGACCTTTTAATGGCGTCTGACCGAGGCTCTGCATCTGTCCTCGTGCTACTAGACCTTAGTGCTGCCTTTGACACCATCGATCACCACATTCTTTTGGAGAGACTGGAAACCCAAATTGGTCTACACGGACAAGTTCTGGCCTGGTTTAGATCTTACCTGTCGGAAAGATATCAGTTTGTCTCTGTGAATGGTCTGTCCTCCGACAAATCAACTGTACATTTCGGTGTTCCTCAAGGTTCCGTTTTAGGACCACTATTGTTTTCACTATATATTTTACCTCTTGGGGATGTTATTCGAAAACATAATGTTAACTTTCACTGCTATGCGGATGACACACAGCTGTACATTTCAATGAAACATGGTGAAGCCCCAAAATTGCCCTCGCTAGAAGCCTGTGTTTCAGACATAAGGAAGTGGATGGCTGAAAACTTTTTACTTTTAAACTCGGACAAAACAGAGATGCTTGTTCTAGGTCCCAAGAAACAAAGAGATCTTCTGTTAAATCTGACAATTCATCTTGATGGTTGTAAAGTCGTCTCAAATAAAACTGTGAAGGACCTCGGCGTTACTCTTGACCCTGATCTCTCTTTTGACGAACATATCAAGACTGTTTCAAGGACAGCTTTTTTCCATCTACGTAACATTGCAAAAATCAGAAATTTTCTGTCCAAAAATGATGCAGAAAAATTAATCCATGCATTTGTTACTTCTAGGTTAGACTACTGCAATGCTCTATTTTCCGGCTACCCGGATAAAGCACTAAATAAACTTCAGTTAGTGCTAAATACGGCTGCTAGAATCCTGACTAGAACCAAGAAATTTGATCATATTACTCCAGTGCTAGCTTCCCTACACTGGCTTCCTGTTAAGGCAAGGGCTGATTTCAAGGTTTTACTGTTAACCTATAAAGCGTTACATGGGCTTGCTCCTACCTATCTTTCCGAGTTGGTCCTGCCGTACATACCAATACGTACGCTACGGTCACAAGACGCAGGCCTCCTAATTGTCCCTAGAATTTCTAAGCAAACAGCGGGAGGCAGGGCTTTCTCCTATAGATCTCCATTTTTATGGAACAGTCTGCCTACCCATGTGAGAGACGCAGACTCGGTCTCAACCTTTAAGTCTTTACTGAAGACTTATCTCTTCAGTAGGTCATATGATTGAGTGTAGTCTGGCCCAGGAGTGTGAAGGTGAACGGAAAGGCTCTGGAGCAACGAACAGCCCTTGCTGTCTCTGCCGGGCCGGTTCCCCTCTCCACTGGGGTTCTCTGCCTCTAACCCTGTTGCAGGGGCTGAGTCACTGGCTTGCTGGTGCTCTTTCATGCCGTCCCTGGGAGGGGTGCGTCACTTGAGTGGGTTGAGTTACTGACGTGATCTTCCTGTCTGGGTTGGCGCCCCCCCTTGGTTTGTGCTGTGGTGGAGACCTCTGTGGGCTATACTCGGCCTTGTCTCAGGATTGTAAGTTGGTGGTTGAGGATATCCCTCTAGTGGTGCGGGGGCTGTGCTTTGGCAGAGTGGGTGGGGTTATATCCTTCCTGTTTGGCCCTGTCCGGGGTTTCTTCGGATGGGGCCACAGTGTCTCCCGGACCGCTCCTGTCTCAGCCTCCAGTATTTATGCTGCAGTAGTTTATGTGTCGGGGGGCTGGGGTTAGTTGGTTATACCTGGAGTACTTCTCCTGTCTTATCCAGTGTCCTGTGTGAATTTAAGTATGCTCTCTCTAATTCTCTCGTTCTCTCTTTCTCTCTGAGAACCTGAGCCCTAGGACCATACGTCAGGACTACCGGGCATGATGACACCTTGCTGTCCCCAGTCCGCCTGGCCTTGCTGCTATTCCAGTTTCAACTGTTCTGCCTGCGGTTACGAAACCCCCTACCTGTCCCAGACCTGCTGTTTTCAACTCTTAATGATCGGCTATGAAAAGCCAACTGAGAGACCTGAGCACCTAGGACCATACGTCGGGACTACCGGCCGTGGTGACTCCTTGCTGTCCCCAGTCCGCCTGGCCTTGCTGCTATTCCAGTTTCAACTGTTCTGCCTGCGGTTATGGAACCCCTACCTGTCCCAGACCTGCTGTTTTCAACTCTTAATGATCGGCTATGAAAAGCCAACTGAGATTTATTCCTGATTATTATTTGACCATGCTTGTCACTTATGAACATTTTTGAACATCTTGGCATGGTTCTGTTATAATCTTCACCCGGCACAGCCAGAAGAGGACTGGCCACCCCTCATAGCCTGGTTCCTCTCTAGGTTTCTTCCTAGGTTTTCGCCTTTCTAGGGAGTTTTTCCTAGCCACCGTGCTTCTACACCTGCATTACTAGCTGTTTGGGGTTTTAGGCTGGGTTTCTGTACAGCACTTCGAGATATTAGCTGATGTAAGAAGGGCTATATAAAATAAAATTGATTGATTGATTGATTGATTGAATCAGTCCTGTAGCATAATCTCTGATTCTGATGACCATTTCTCAACAGAGCGAGTCAAGGGTACTTCCTGTTTGAGTTTCTGCTTGTAAACAGAAAGCAGGAGTACGAAGTCATGATCTGAAGCCGGAAATGGGGTAAGTAACTGTCGATCTGATGTTCAAAAGTTATTTTCGGTTGTAAGAAATAATAGCAGATACATTTCGTAAAAATGAAGAAAAAATAAAATCACAAAATAGCAACGTTGGGTTGGAGCTTGCAAAACGGCGGCCATCTAGTACGACACCATCATTTATCATTAGGCAACAGTTTGAACATGGACAGACAGCTGTCTTGTTCTTGCCATTATTTTCTTTGATGTTCCGTTGATTGTGTGCACTGAACTCCATGACTCTGTTCATCCTCGTTCACCTATTGTCACAGCCTCTCCCCTGTCATCTTGGGTGATGTTTAGATATGCTTCACCCTGAGGCCAAATTTTAAATTGGTTCATTATACCAGTCTCGATCTTATGATAACTTCCTGCTTCCTGGTGGAAATTGGATACATGAATATATAAGCCTTGTTATTTCATTCTAATATGTGACCTATAAGAGACAGACAACTCCTTATGATGAAATGTATTCATCAGATGTATGTATTGTAAGTACTGATCTACGTTGCTACGGCTTTGTGATCATATAACTATGTTCAGAGATAGGATATCTTATTTTATTTTCTTAATCCCTGGATATATTGCCAAATTCTAAGCCATATATTGATTTCATATACCTCCATCATGACCCAGAAAGTTACGGATCAACTCGACAATGTGCCATTAATTTAATCTTCCAGGGTTTTCCTTATCAAAATATTTTGTTCCAACTTTCATCAAAATATGTCAGTAACCTTGGAATCTGTCAAAATATTTGGGTGCTCTGCGTTTACCTGACGGCAGCTGATTCCATCGAAATAGTTGTCTAAAATATTCCGACGTCACAGATTAGTGGGTGTTTTGTTAAACAAAGGCGGATTTGATTCTGAGCAGAGCCGAGCATTCCACCTCACAGCGTTACATAAAGCATGAGGCCTGGACTTGGCATGGCTGCCTGCACAGGGCTTGATGAGAACATGACTGAGCAATGCAAAACCTCTGACCCCGCTCACTTGCTCTCTCTCGCTCGCTAATATGCAGTCATTCAAGAAGTCCCATTGAAGCCCTGCTTCGCTCGCCGTCGGATAAACAAGTCATATCAAAATGTCACTGTCGTCATGACTGATTGTGTCATTGTGCTGAGGTGACGCTAAGCGTAATCCTCTGTCTTTGCATGTGCTTAATGGAGGGAATGCTGCAATCGAGTTTAACCAAATGAAGGAGCGATAGTGACGGGAATTAAACACTTTCTGTGCTCTTAAGCGCACACACACACAAATCCAAACACGCTACAGACAAGAAGACACACACACATATATCCAAACACACGCTACAGACAATAACCCCCACACACACATACATGCACAGGACACATGTACAGTCACCAGTGGCGGTCGTTGTCATTTAAGATGAGGGAGGACAAAGAAATGTTTTATGAGCATGGCCTTATTTCTATTACAGCATATTGAATGACTGTCATTCATATTCCATTCACCCAGTTCAATGTAACATTGATAGATTTAGGCTACTACATGATACTCGAGTTTTCCCTATACCAATCATGACGTTGTTACAACCTAGCCTATGAATGAAAGTTTACAACGTAGGTGACACATTCAATACTGCCTTGCACACTCTTGCCTGCATCTAGCTGATCTAGGGTGTAATCATTAGTCCAACAGTTGCAAACGAGAGTTTCTATTGGACAAATTCAGGCATGTTTATCCCCGTTTTGTTCTGTTTGTGTCCGTTTAAGAAACATTTTTCAACAGAATCGGCGGAATGAATACACCCTTGATCACACGTAAACACAGTTCACTTTCATAGCAGCCACATTGTATTCCTTCTCGCATATACGCGCTCTCATCCTCTCACCTTTTCCCTTCGCTTGTGGACGTCAATGCCCAACACATCAGCTGTATGTGACCAGGCGAAAAAACCTTTCCAAGCCAAACCATATCATAACCGCTACACACAGTATACATCGTTGTCATTGCAAAATATTAGTAAAACCAACAGCTTACCTTGACATGGAAGAGTTCCAGTGTTGTGTTGGATAGTCATAGCCGGCTAGCTAACATAGCATCCCTCTGTTTGAGACAGGTGTTTGAGTAGGCTAAATTATCTAGCTGCATTTGCTAGCTAAGTAAGTGAAAGCGAATGTGAAAAAATTACAAAATATATCTCTCTCTCTCTCTCTCTTGCTTCTCCTTAATTTTTGAATAAATTAATTTGTTAAAAACTGTTCAACTATTTCTCTTTGAGTCAACTACTCACCACATTTTATGCAACGCAGTGCTAGCTAGCTGTAGCTTTCGATTCATTCTCTGATCCTTTGATTGGGTGGACAACATGGCAGTTCACGTTGCCAGAGCTCTGATAGGTTGGAGGACGTTCTCCGGAAGTTGTCATAATTACTGTGTAAGTTTATGGAAGGGGGTGAGAATCATGAGCCTCCTAGGTTTTGTATTGAAGTCAATGTATCCAGAAGAGGACGGAAGCTAGCTGTCCTCTGGCTACACCAAGGTGCTACCCTACACAATGCTGTTGAGGCTACTGTAAACCTTAATTGGAAAACAGTGTGTTTTAATCAATTATTTGGTGACGTAAATATATTTAGTATAGTTTTATCTACAAAGGATCACTTTTTAAATGTTTCACTATTTAAATTTTTATGAAATCCACTGAGGAGGATGGTCCTCCCCTTCCTCCTCAGAGGAGCCTCCACTGACAGTCACACAGATGTACAGCACATGGGTAGTTGTTCCGCCAAATGAACTGGTTGGAGCACAGCTGTTCCTCCTTATAGGCTGAGCAAAATTTTGCTAGGGGACAACTCTCTGGGGGGAACACATCGGTTCGATTTAAGATGCCCACACATATAGCAGAGGCCCTCCCTTCTCATTTCAAATGTATTTAACAGTCTCATTTTAGTGTTCTGTCTGGCGGATGAGATATCTCTTCTCCCCACCCCTAAGCCAGCGTGGCCTCAGCAGAGTGGTCTCTTTCAGGTAGGCCTGAAACCAGCAGACCCTTCCTCTGTCACAGACTGATTATTGTCACTACCTCGGTTCTGGGCTGTGAAGATTCTTTGGGGATTCAATAAACACAGGTGAGTTGGAGCTTTGACAGCAATGTGAAATATTCCCATATTGTATAAACATTACATCACCGTCCCTATAAGCTGTAACTGGCAATTGTCCACGAGGTATTAGTTTTCCTCATGTGATGGAGAAAAAGAGGCCTCTGCTCTGCTCTCGTGGCCTCAGAGTCTGTTCCTCTCCCCTAACTAAATCCAAAGGTAACATACAGTACATATATAATGTGGTCAAGATTACAGCATGGATGTTGTAGCCTGGATCTGCAACACATCTCAATCCTATGTGTATTACGTAATGCACCTTAGAGACTGCTGCCCTGTGTACATAGAGTCATTGAACACTGGTCACTTTAATAATGTTTACATACTGTTTCACTCACTTTATATGTTCTGTATATACTGTATTCTAGTCATGGCTCATCCTATATAACTTATTTATTATTTATGTTTATGTGTGTACATATGATTATTTTTTACTAGGTATTACTGCACTGTTGGAACTAGAAACACAAGCATTTTGCTGCACCTGCGATAACATCTGCAAATCTGTGTAAGCGCTGCATAACCTAGAGATTGAAAGACTACTAGTGATGATGCCTACAATTGGGTTGTTGTGGAACACCTACCTCCAGACCAGACTGAGCTGAATGAGAGAGATGGACCTTCACTTGGCATTTTAGGTCAAGTCAAGAGCGAGAAACTCTCTTTTATGACCTCTTGGAGCCCTCCCACCTTCAGACATTCCACTTCTTTAGTCTTCCCTCCACTCGCCCATAAAAACTGATAAAATAACCAGACTTCGAAAACACTTTGAAAGAGATTGGATAGTGTGATATTTTATTTAGACTGCAGCTGAGAAATAGTGTGATTTTTTGTTTATGGAGTGCACTTGAATGTAAACCAGACTTTATTAAATTGTGAATTTAGTGGGAATAGAAAAACAATTTAAGAGGAAAATACTTGAACAAAAGGTTTTGGGTTTCATGTTATGTCTTTGTTACAAATGACATGGCTTAACCCCAGATGTAAGACAAATACATAAATATAATATTTTCCTTACCCAGACTCTACGAGACACATCTGCAATGCTTTTCTGACACCGTTAAGTGATACTGTTTTATATTGTTATGGTTAGCCTAACTTTTGTGCCAAGGAATTTAAGAAAATGGATTTCATCTCTTAACTTCTCCTGATGTATGTTTCTCAGAGTTGTCTACAAAAATCAATTTATGTGGATTAAGGAACATACCCTTTACTGTTATAATTCTGTCTTTAGAACTAAACCAAAAATTACACTGATGACATTTGCAATTGATGAAGTTTAGAAATCTAAATAATTTATCTAGGTATTTCCATTGTTGATCCAAAAGAAGTACCACCAAGGAAATTTTAGACACAACGGGCACAGGTCATGTAATTCATGCTAAATTCTAAATGTATTACGTATTACTGTCTCATGTTCCATTTCTATGACCATTTGAATAGAAATTATGGACCATTTACATATATCCAGGAAGAATACACTGCAAAAGGCCACTTTTACACTTCAACTTAAAGGTGCTATCCTCTGCCCACTGTTCAAAAATAATCTCTTCATGCTCCTCTTGGAGCCTTGAAGTGCTCAAAAGCTGTGATTGACAGTGTACACTGTGTAAACAAAACCTGTGTAAACAAAATCATCTTTCACAATCTGTTAATTCATTCCACCAGAATACATGACAAAGTAAAATCTACAAATTGCCTTTGAATTGCTCCATGGTGAAATCCCAGCTTCAGGGGGGATATTTTTTCTCTCTCCAGGGAATGAATCATTAAAATGTGACAGAAGGAGTTTGACGTTGGTTTTGGAGCTGATTAATGAGTGTAGCTATAGCTGCTGTGGAAAGTCCCGAACAGGCAGTGAACGGTTTGAAGACGCCGCTAAGCGCTGTATCAGTGCAATCCCACTCTGTGTGTCCTTGTGTTAGAGCTCAGTCATGGGGGATGATGGGGAATTGCCCACCAGAGATGTTATGTCAGGGAATCAATAAAAAACGTTGGGTCAGGCATACTGTTCCTTCTAGGAGCAACAACGGCAGCAGCAAACAAGCCTAAGATCACCATGCGCAATGCCAAGCGTCGGCTGGAGTGGTGTAAAGTTCGCCGCCATTGGACTCTGGAGCAGTGGAAATGCGTTCTCTGCAGTGATGAATCACACTTCACTATCTGGCAGTCCAACGGACGAATCTGGGTTTGGTGGATGCCAGGAGAACGCTACCTGTCCGAATGCATAGTGCCAACTGTAAAGTTTGGTGGAGGAGGAATAATGGTCTGGGGCTGTTTTTCATGATTCGAGCTAGGCCCCTTAGTTCCAGTGAAGGGAAATCTTAACGCTACAGCATACAATGACATTCTAGATGATTCTGTTCTTCCAACTTTGTGGCAACAGTTTGGGGAAGGCCCTTTCCTATTTCAGCATGACAATGCCCCCGTGCACAAAGCGAGGTCCATACAGAAATGGTTTGTCGAGATCGGTGTGGAAGAACTTGAGTGGCCTGCACAGAGCCCTGACCCATTGAACGCCTTTGGAATGATTTGGAACGCCAACTGCGAGCCAGACCTAATCGCCCAACATCAGTGCCCGACCTCACTAATGTTCTTGTGGCTGAATGGAAGCAAGTCCCGGCAGCAATGTTCCAACATCTAGCGGAAAGCCTTCCCAGATGAGAGGAGGCTGTTATAGCAGCAAAGGGAAGAACAACTCCATATTTATGCCCATGATTTTGGAATGAGATGTTCAATGAGCAGGTGTCCACATACTTCTGGTCATGTAGTGTAGTTCACTCGAAAATAATTTTCTGATCTTCTAAGTGATCTAATGTGGAGATGAGTCCCTGTCCCATGTCATGTGTAATGTAGAACTAGCTATAGGCCTCAATGAATAGAAAAGATGGGCACTGTCTAACTTCAACATTTTCCTGTTCATTTTGGAACATGGACACCCTGGATATGACCTCTGCATAAGGGTTTTGCAATGGCAGCTTGCTACCTTCACGGTCCCTCTTGGGTTGCCCTCTCTGACTAAGCACTGGTGCCTCTGTCTGCACTACTTTGTTGACTTTGTTGATCAAAGCTTCACCTCTGAGTTAACTCCTACCTCAGACCAGCTATGTTGAGGTGGTACACTCTGTTCATACATCACTGTTGAGAAGAAAGATTGCTTTCATTTAGTTGATAATAATCACATACCTTGAGTCATAAACTCTCAGCTTTGACTGACCGGCCAAAAGGAGATGCCCGAGCATTGCGAAATTATTTTACACGTACATGTTAATCAATCAAGTTAGAATTGAACTCTTTGGGTGAATTTAATAGCATGTATTTACTTCATTGGTACATGTGAGTGTCACGCCCTGACCTGGAGAGACTGTTATTCTCTAGGTAGTTTGGTCAGGGTGTGAAACTCTATGTTAGAATTTCTATGTTTAGGATCTAGAATTGTATTTCTAGGTTTGGCCGGGTGTGATTCCCAATCAGAGGCAGCTGTCGCTCGTTGTCTCTGATTGGGGATCATACTTAAGTAGCCTGTTTGCCTACCTTAGTTGTGGGATCTTGTTTATGTTCCGTGTTAGGCTTGTATGTGTATAGCCTGAGGACTTCACGTTACGTTGTTTCTTATTTTGTTCATGTTTATTGAGTTAAATAAACATGTACGCTTTTCACGCTGCACCTTGGTCTGACCCGTCTCTCAACGTTCGTGACAGAAGATCCCACCAAAAACGGACCAAGCAGCGTGCCCAGGAGCAGCAGACAACCTGGACACAGGTGGGGAAGTCATTTTGGACTTGGGAGGAGATATTGGCAGGTAAAGGAGCCCAGGCAGGAAAGGATCAACGGCGACATCAACGGTGCCGGCCGAAGAGGAAGCCCGAGAAGCAGCCCCAATAAAAAAATGTGGGGTGGACGACGAGGCAGCAGAAGGCCGGGAAAGGGCTGACTAGAGAGGAGGAGGCCGCTATTCTAGAGGTCCTCCAAGACCTGCGGATCGAGAGTCTGAGAGAGGAGGCCACCATGTTACGGGAGCTGTTAGCTCAGAGGGAGCAGGAGTTATCCGTTCAGAGGGAGGCGCTACAGGATGCTCAAAGGGAGAAGGAAGTAGTGGAGGCAAGGAGAAAGGAGCTGGTCAGGCAACAGGAGGAGCGTGTGTTCATAGAGGAACCTAAGTATGTGGAGATACGCACTGTGTCGCCAGTGCGCATGCACAGCCCAGTGAGTCCTGTGCCAGCGTCCCGCACGTGTCGTGCGAAAGTGGGCATCCAGCCAGGATGGGTTGTGCCAGCTGTACACTCCAGACCTCCAGTACGCCTCCACAGTCCAGTATATCCTGCTCCGGTTCTACGCACGGTGTCACCTGTGCGCCTCACCAGTCCAGTACGGCCCGTACCTGCTCCCCGCACCAGACCTGTGGTGCGGGTCTCCGGTCCGTTCCTGCTTATTGCACCAAACCAGTGGTGCGTGTCGCCAGCCCGGTACGGCCCGTACCTGCTCCCCGCACCAAACCAGTGGTGCGTGTTCCCAGTCCGGTACGGCCCGTGACTGCTCCTCGCACCAAACCAGTGGTGCCTGTCGCCAGCCCGGTACGCCCCGTACCTGCTCCCCGCATCAGACCAGTGGTGTGTGTATCCAGTCCGGCACAGCCAGTGCCTGCTCCTCGCACCAGACCTGTGGTGTGTGTCTCCAGTCTGACCCGGCCCGTTCCTGCTCCTCGCACCAGACCTGTGGTGCGTGCCTCCAGTCCGGCACGGCCCGTGCCTGCTCCCCGCACCAAACCAGTGGTGCGTGTATCCAGTCCGGTACGGCCCGTATCTGCTCCTCGCACCAAACCAGTGGTGTGTGTCGCCAGCCCGGTACGCCCGTACCTGCTCCCCGCACCAAGCCAGTGGTGCGTGTTCCCAGTCCGGCCCGGCCCATTCCTGTTCTCGCACCAGAACAGTAGTGCGTGTCGCCAGCCCGGTATGCCCCATACCTGCTCCCCGCACCAAGCCAGTGGTGCGTGTTCCCAGTCCAGTACGGCCCGTTCCTGCTCCTCACACCAGACCAGTGGTGCATGTCGCCAGCCCGGGAGTTGCCCCGTACATGCTCCCCGCACCAAGCCAGTGGTGCGTGTTCCCAGTTCAGAATGGCCCATCTCTGCTCCTCGCACCAAGCCAGTGGTGCGTGTCACCAGCCTGGTACGCCCCGTACCTGCTCCCCGCACCAGGCCAGTGGTGGGTGTCTCCAGTCCGGCCGGGCCCGTGCATGCACCTCGCACCAAGCCAGTGGTGTGTGTTCCCAGTCCGGTACGGCCCGTGCCTGCTCCTCGCACCAGACCAGTGGTGCGTGTCCCCAGTCCGGCCCAGCCCATTCCTGCTCCTCGCACCAGACCTGTGGTGCGTGTCTCCAGTCCGGCCCGGCCCATGCCTGCTCCTCGCACCAGACCAGTGGTGCGTGTTCCCAGTCTGGCCCGGCTCGTGCCTGCTCCTCGCACCAAGCCAGTGGTGCGTGTTCCCAGTCCGGCACGGCCCGTGCCCATTCCACTGGTGCCTGGTCCAGCACCTGTCAGCTGCTCCACTCCGGAGTCAGAGCATTCTGCTCCACCGGTGCCCAGTCCAGCTCAGGTCAGCGACTCCACTCCGGAGCTAGAGTATTCCACTCCACCGGTGCCCAGTCCAGTTCCGGTCAGAGGATCCACTCCGGAGCTAGAGCAGTCCGCTCCACCGGTGCCCGGTCCAGCTCCGGTCAGCGGTTCCACTAAGGGGTCAGAGCAGTCCGCTCCACCGGTGCCCGTGGGAGGAAGGAGAGGGGAAGCATCGCGCCGAGGTCCAGACCAGACCAGGGGCGCAACGGGGAGGCAGAGAGGGAGAGGTCGTCACACCCGGAGCCAGATCCGCCTCCGAGGCGGAATGCCCATCCAGACCCTCCCCTTATGAGTCAGGTTGGTGTGGCCGGAGTACGCACCTTTGGGGGGGTGGGGGGGTACTATCATGCCCTGACCTGGAGAGACTATTATTCTCTAGGTAGTTTGGTCAGGGTGTGAAACTCTATGTTAGAATTTCTGTGTTTAGGATCTAGAATTGTATTTCTAGGTTTGGCCGGGTGTGATTCCCAATCAGAGGCAGCTGTCGCTCGTTGTCTCTGATTGGGGATCATACCTGTTTGCCTACCTTAGTTGTGGGATCTTGTTTATGTTCCGTGTTAGGCTTGTATGTGTATAGCCTGAGGACTTCACGTTACGTTGTTTCTTATTTTGTTTATGTTTATTGAGTTAAATAAACATGTACGTTTTTCACGCTGCACCTTGGTCTGACCCGTCTCTCAACGTTTGTGGCAGTGAGGCTGGTTTACCTCTTAAGGATGAAGTGTAATATATTATAAAAATAAAGCAAACTGGATGGAATATGGGGAAAAATGCACCAAATTCTTTTTTAAACTTCAGCATAGGAATGCTACCAAAAATAATTGACTGAAACTGGTTACAAATGACGGAGTCACCCATGATTCACCAAATGATATTTTGAAGGAGGAAACAAAGTACTTTAAGCATATGTTTTCGTTTCAGGCGCCTCCATCTCCTCTGACTGAAGCTAATTGAAGAGAGTTTTTTCTATTGATAATGTAAATTTAACAGCCATACAGAAAGATTAATGTGAAGGTGAAATTACAGAGGAGGAACTTCTGGATGCAATTAAAGACTTTAAGTCCGGGAAAACTCCAGGGGTTGGATGGCATACCAGTCGAGGTATACCAAACCTTTTTTGATATACTCAGAGGACCGTTATTAGCATGTTTTAACCCCTCCTATGTAAATGGTAGATTATCAAACACTCAAGAAGAAGGTCTGATTTCATTATTACTGAAACAGGATACAAGTAGAAAATAAAGATCCAGTCCATTAAAAAAATTGGAGGCCCCTTACACAAAATGTATAGCTCATAGAATTAAAAAGGTATTGTTGGACATTATTCATTCTAATCAGACAGGTTTTTTACATGGAGATACATTGGAGATAATATAAGGTAAGTACTGGAAACAATAGAACACTATGAAAAATTTGGGAAACCAGGCCTGCTATTCATCGCAGACTTCGAAAAGGCATTTGATAAAGTACGACTGGGGTTTATATATAAATGCCTGGAGCATTTCAATTTTGGAGAATCTCTTATAAAATGGGTTAAAATCATGTATAGTAACCCTAGGTGTAAAATAGTAAATAATGGCTATTTCTCAGAAAGTTTAAAACTGTCAAGAGGAGTGAAACAAGGTTGTCCACTATCGGCATATCAATTTATTATGGCCATCGAGATGTTAGCTATTAAAATCAGATCCAACAATAATATAAAAGGATTAGAAATCCAGGGCTTAAAAACAAAAGTGTCATTGTACGCTGATGATTCATGTTTTCTTTTAAATCCACAACTTGAATCCCTCCACAGCCTCATAGAGGATCTAGATACATTTTCTAACCTCTCTGGATTACAACCAAAATATGATAAATGTACTATGCTACGTATTGGATCACAAAAAAATAAAAAAATTACATTACCATGTAGTTTGCCAATAAAATGGTCTGATGGTGATGTGGATATACTGGAATACATATCCCTAATGAAATAAATGATCTCACTCCAATACATTTTAATAGAAAGTTAGCAAAAATAGATAAGACTTTGCTAACATGGAAAGGTAAATACCTGTCAATTTGTGGAAAAATCACCTTGATTAACTCTTTAGTATTATCCCAGTTTACCTATTTGCTTATGGTCTTGCCTACGCCTAGCGAACAGTTTTTTAAATTATATGAGAAAAAAATATTCAATTTTATTTGGAACGGCAAGCCAGACAAAATTAAACGGGCCTATTTATATAATGAATATGAATTCGGAGGACAGAAATTATTAAATATTAAAGCATTAGACCTATCACTAAAAGCTTCAGTCATACAAAAGTTATACTTAAATCCGATCTGGTTCTCTAGCAAATTAGTAAGACTGTCTCACCCAATGTTCAAGAATGGTATTTTTCCCTTTATTCAGATTACAACCTCACACTTTCAGTTATTTGAAAAGGAAATAATCTCCCAAATATCACTATTTCTAAAACAAGCCATAGAAAGTTGGTTGCAATTTCAATTTAATCCTCCAGCAATGACAGAACAAATAATGCAACAAATATTGTGGTTAAACTCAAATATACAAATTGATAAAAAAACTTTTTTTTTGACAAAATCTTTAAAAAAAGTATGATCTTCGTAGATGATATCATCGGTAGGACTGGTGGAGTTATGTCGCACATGCAGCTAACAAAAAGAAATTGAAATGTCTGCTCTACCCAAAATTACAACCAAATAATTGCAGCATTGCCGCAAAAATGGAAGAGGAAAGTGGAAAGGGGAAAATGTAAGGAACTTGTCTGTCGGCCTTGCATTAAAGAACATAATTGGATAAAGAAAACTGTGATAAATAACAAAGTATACCAGTTTCATTTAAGGGCCAAAGGATTGACAGCCGTCCCATATAGATTGCAAAATAGTTGGGAAGAGATTTTTGCCGTACCGATCCCATGGCATAGTGTTTATGAACTGATACGCAAAACGACGCCAGATTCAAAACTTAGAATTTTTATATTTTAATGTAAATTATTTTATAAAATTCTTGCTACCAATATAATGTTATTTATATGGGAGATACAATCTTCCCAGCTCTGCAGATTTTGCTGCGAAGAGACAGAATCATTAGATCATTTGTTTTGGTACTGTCCATTTGTAGCTTGTTTTTGGACACAGGTCCAGGAATGGCTAAAGGATTGCAATATTTACCTGCCGCTAACCCTGCAGATAGCATTACTGGGTGATCTGAAAAGTCATAGTCAATCGATCAATAACATAATAATACTTTTAGCAAAAATGTTTATTTTCAATTTACAATCTGTAGAAACAATGAGAATAGAAAGGTTCAGAACTTTTGTAAAACATCACAGTACAGTTGAAAAATATATGGCAAATAGAAATCCGATATGGATTGTGTTAAGAGATAGATGGGTGGTGTTGAATGGAGTTGAAGGATGGGAATAATAACAACTAACAACAACTAATAACAACAAGATAACTAATAATGTAAGCATACTGTGTCCATAATAAGTACATAGGTTATAGGTTGAGAGCTTTTGTGAAAGAGCACAGTTAGAAAAATATGGCATATCGAAGCAAACCAGATGGACATCATGAAAATGATCGGAGAGGTTGAGGGTAGAGGAAGTTCAGGAGTAAAAACAATCAAAATAGAATTATTGTAAAATTGACTGTGTCCATAAAATCTATATAGTATGTATATGAACGATCCCGGCAGTCTGAGTCGGGTCCTGTCTGTGGACTAGTGTTTTGTGTTCGTAGTCTCCAGTTTCCCGAGGGTTCGGGAACGCTCCGGGAGCTCTCTGGTTTCCCGCACCTGCATCCCGTCAGCAATCTGCACACCTGGCCCTCATCATCACCCCTTTTTAGGCTCTGGCCAAACATCCAGTTCCTGCCGGATCGTTAGCCATGAACAGTAGGTGTTCTGTGTATCAGTGTAGAGCTTTCTAGCGTGAGTTTTGTTATTTTGTACTTTGTTGAGTTTTTTGTGTTCTTACCTCCGTTTTTGTTCCACCTGCAGTCACACGTCCGGAACCTTCACCCCACCTCTGCCTGATGGTCGGCGGCTGCCGAGCCATCACTGGACCCAGTACTGCACCCCCAACTACTCAACCACGCCGCCCGCTCTGTCCCTGGATTATTCTGCACCTTTTGTCGTATCTAATAAACCCTCACCTTCGTTCAACTCTCCTTGTCCTGGTCTGCTTTTGGGTTCTGGCTGAGGGAACTGTGACAGAAACGATCCGGCCAAATATGAACCCAGCGGACCTGGACTCTGTTCGCCATGCCATTACCCAGCAGGAGAAGATGTTGGGCCATCATAGCATGGTACTACAGGAGATCGCGTTGTCAGTTCGGAACCTGTCTACCGGCCTGACGGAGGTCCAGAACCAACGCCAGTGTCCGGTGGAGGACTCACTACCGGTTTCACCCATCTCGCCTGCCGCTTCTGAAGTTGTGTCCCTCCGTGAGCCCAAGGTTCCGAGCCGGAGAAATATGAGGGGGAGCTGGGAAGATGCCGTTCCTTCCTTATGCAGTGTGGATTAGTGTTCGATCTACAGCCCTACTCTTATGCCACTGACAAGGCTAGGATAGCCTTTTTGATTGAGTTGCTGCGTGGTCGAGCGCTGGAGTGGGCTTCAGCCGTTTGGGGAACGACAGGATCCCTGCATGGCTTCATACCAGGGGTTCACGGCCGAGATGAGGAAGCTCTTCGACCATTCCGTCCGAGGGAGGGACGCAGCTAGGCGTCTGTTTTCTCTTCACCAAGGAACTCGCAGCGTGGCCGGCTTCGGATCGAGTTCAAGACGTTGGCTGTGGAGAGTGGGTGGAACGAGGAGTCTTTGCAAGCGGCCTTTTACCAGGGCCTGTCGGAGCAGCTCAAGGATGAGTTGATCTCCTATCCGAGCCTAGTGACCTGGACAGCTTGGTAGCCTTGTCTATTCGGGTGGATAATCGAGTCCGAGAGCGAAGGAGGGAGAAGCAATGGGGTCCGTCCAATCGATCAGCTTCTCAGTTCCCAGTCGGGTCGGGTGGTGGACCAGAACACGTCGATCATTCTCCACCACTAAGGATTAGTGGAGAGGACCTCTCTCCCGATTCTGAACCCATGCAAGTGGGGGCGGCACGGGTTAACCAAGGAGGAGCGTCAACATAGACGTAAGACCAACTGCTGCCTCTACTGTGGTCGCCGGGACATTACATCTCCACTTGTTCCCGGCGGTCGTCAAACTGCCCGGCTCGCTAAAGTTGGGAGGACTTTTAGCGAGCCAGTTTCAACCTCTCAGTACCTCTGTCAGACCCCGCTTCCCGGCTACCCTTGTGAACAGGAATCAGAGCTTAGCGCTTAACGCTTTTATCGATTCAGGTGCCGATGGAAGCTTTCTTGATGCCGAAGTTGGTGGAACAGCTGGGGCTTTCCAAGGAGCAATTGCCGGAAGCCATTGAAGCGACCACTCTGAACGGCAGTAGTCTGGCACGTATCACGATGAGGACTGAACCGGTTAAGATGCGGTTGTCGGGGAATCATTCTGAGATGATTTCATTTTTCATTCTGCCGTCTTCCCATGTTCCTCTGGTTCTTGGATACCCCTGGCTGAAGGAACACAATCCCACGTTCGATTGGGTGACGGGCAAGGTAACGAAGTTGGAGCCTTGATTGTCATGCTAACTGTCTCAAGACTGCCTGCCCCCATTCGGTTCCCAGTCAGGTGATTGAGGCTAAACCCCCAGATTTGTCCCTGGTTCCCGAGACATATCACGATTTGGGGGAAGTTTTCAGTAAGCAGAAGGCTCTGTCACTTCCTCCCCACCGACCATATGATTGTGCCATCAACCTGGTTCCTGGAGCTGTCTACCCCAAGGGAAGGTTATACAGTATCTCCCGACCTGAACGTGAGGCGTTGGAGACCTACATCAAGGAGTCCCTAGCTGCTGGTCTCGTTCGTCCCTCGTCATCACCCCTGGGGGCAGGATTCTTCTTTGTGGGAAAGAAGGATGGCTCTCTTCGACCGTGTATTGATTATCGGGGGTTGAATGACATCACGGTCAAGAACAAGTATCCCCTGCCCTTGATGAGTTCTGCCTTCGACTCCTTACAGGGTGCTACAGTGTTCACCAAGCTAGACCTACGCAATGCGTATCACCTGGTCCGGATCAGAGAGGGGGACGAGTGGTTGACGGGTTTCAATACACCGATGGGTCACTTCGAGTATCAGGTGATGCCGTTTGGACTGACCAATGCTCCAGCGGTATTCCAGAGTATGGTGAACGACGTCTGAGAGATATGATCGGTCTCTTCGTGTTTGTTTACCTGGATGACATTCTGATCTTCTCGAAGGAACCTTCCGACCACGTCCAGCATGTCCGGCAGGTTCTGCAGCGATTGTTGGAGAATCGCCTGTTCGTGAAGGCCGAGAAGTGCGAGTTTCACGCCCACACTACATCCTTTCTCGGTACATCATCTCCAGGGGTGAGATTAGGGATGGATCAGGAGAAGGTTAGAGCGGTTCTGGAATGGGTCCAGCCCGGTACGAGATTGCAACTCCAGAGATTTTTGGGGTTTGCGAATTTCTACCGCAGATTCATCCGGGATTACAGCCGTGTGGCCGCTCCATTAACTGCCTTGACTTCCAGTATCAGGACCTTCAAGTGGAATCCGGAGGCGGATCGAGCGTTTCTGGATTTGAAGAGGCGATTCACCAACGCACCGATTCTCTCTCAACCGGACACGGCCCGTCAGTTCGTCGTTGAAGTGGGACGCGTCTGATGTGGGAGTTGGCGCTATCCTGTCGCAGCGATGCTCCACGGACAGTAAACTCCATCCCTGCGCCTACTACTCGCCGCCTTTCGCCTGCAGAGAGGAATTACGATGTGGGTAACCGGGAGCTTCTCGCGGTGAAACTTGCCTTGGAGGAGTGGCGCCACTGGTTGGAGGCGGAGCAACCGTTTATTGTCTGGACTGACCACAAGAACCTTGCTTACGTGCAATCGGCTAAACGTTCTCAACTCCCCGGCCAGGCCAGGTGGGCGTTGTTTTTCGGACGATTCAAGTTTGCCCTGACGCTCCGACCGGGATCTAAGAACGGCAAGGCGGACGCCTTGTCCCGGATGTTCTCCAAGACGGAGGAGAGTGGGTCCAAGACCGAGACTATTCTCCCCCGGAACTGCGTCGTGGGGAGCAGTGATGTGGAAGATTGAGGAGGAGGTGCTGGCGGCCCTTCGGACTCAGCCCGGTCCCGGTAACGGTCCACCCGGTCGGTTGTTTGTGCCTGAGTCGGTTCGTCCTGCTGTCCTCAAATGGTCCCACGCCAGCAAGATGGCTTGTCACCCGGGCGTGGCTCGGACTATGGCGTTTCTTCGCAGACGTTTTGGTGGCCTGCCATGGCCGAGGATACTCGGGGTTTTGTTGCTGCCTGTCCAGTGTGTGCGCAGAATAAGAGTACCAATCGGCCCAGCTCTGGACTACTTCACCCCCTTCCTATTCCCCGGCGTCCATGGTCGCATCTGGCCCTGGACTTCGTCACTGGGTTGCCCGCTTCTGAGGGGAACACGGTCGTTCTGACTATCGTGGACAGATTCAGCAAGTTCGCCCACTTTGTGCCTATTGCCAAGCTTCCCTCTGCCTCGGAGACGTCCGAGATCCTGGTTAGGGAGGTTTTCAGGGTCCACGGTTTGCCCAGTGATATCGTTTCCGACCGTGGCCCTCAGTTTACCTCTGCTGTCTGGAAGTCCTTCTGTTTGGCCATTGGAGCTACAGTCAGTCTCACATCTGGTTTTCACCCCCAATCCAATGGTCAGGCGGAGAGAGCCAACCAGAAGATGGAATCCACGCTACGCTGTCTGGTCTCTTCTAACCCCACCTCCTGGGCCTCTCAGTTGCCTTGGGTTGAGTATGCCCACAATACTCTCCCCTACATCTGCCACTGGGATGTCTCCTTCCAGTGCCTGTATGGCTACCAACCTCCCCTGTTCCCTTCTCAGGAGAAGGAGCTATCAGTGCCTTCTGTTCAGGCTCATATTCGCGTTGCCACCGGACCTGGCATCGGGCCAGAAAGGCACTCCTTAGAGGTTCGGATCGGTATCAGCTCCAGGCGAACGTCGCCGGATCCCGCTCCCACCTATACCATCGGAGATAGGGTTTGGTTGGCCACACGGGATCTTCCGTTACGGACTGAGTCTAGGGAAGTTGTTACCGAGTTCATTGGTCCGTTTGTGGTGGAGAGGGTGATCAATCCGGTGGCAGTTCGACTCAAACTACCGAGGACGCTCAGAGTCCATCCCACCTTTCATGTCTCCTGCCTCAAGCCTGTCTTCCTCAGTCCTCTGTTGCCTCCTCCTCCTCCTCCTCCTGCTCCTCGGATGATCGGAGGTGGTCCTGCCTACACGGTGCGTCGCATCATGGATTCCAGACGGCGGGGCCGGGGTTTTCAGTATCTCGTGGACTGGGAGGGGTATGGTCCTGAAGAGAGGAGCTGGATTCGCGGCGACAGGTCCTAGATGCTGACCTCATCAGGGGACTTTACCGCCTCCATCCTGGCGCTCCGGGGAGTCCGCCCGGTGGCGTTCGTCGGAGGGGGGGTACTGTAACGATCCCGGCAGTCTGAGTCGGGTCCTGTCTGTGGACTAGTGTTTTGTGTTCGTAGTCTCCAGTTTCCCGAGGGTTCGGGAACGCTCCGGGGAGCTCTCTGGTTTTCCGCACCTGCATCCCGTCAGCAATCTGCACACCTGGCCCTCATCATCACCCTTTTTAGGCTCTGGCCAAACATCCAGTTCCTGCCGGATCGTTAGCCATGAACAGTAGGTGTTCTGTGTATCAGTGTAGAGCTTTCTAGCGTGAGTTTTGTTATTTTGTACTTTGTTGAGTTTTTGTGTTCTTACCTCCGTTTTTGTTCCACCTGCAGTCACACGTCCGGAACCTTCACCCCACCTCTGCCTGATGGTCGGCGGCTGCCGAGCCATCACTGGACCCAGTACTGCACCCCCCAACTACTCAACCACGCCGCCCGCTCTGTCCCTGGATTATTCTGCACCTTTTTGTCGTATCTAATAAACCCTCACCTTCGTTCAACTCTCCTTGTCCTGGTCTGCTTTTGGGTTCTGGCTGAGGGAACTGTGACAGTATAAGCTTGAAGTAGAGGCCTGAGCATTGTTGTTCACTAGTTTACTCCAATTAGCATGTATATATGTGTGTATGTGTATGTATGTATGTACCCCCTAAAAAATGTTTTGGCTAAAAATGACATACCTAAATCTAACTGCCTGTAGCTCAGGACCTGAAACGAGGATATGTATATTCTTGATACCATTGGAAAGGAAACACTTTAAAGTTTGTGGAAATGTGAAATTAATGTAGGAGAATATAACACATTAGATCTGGTAATCTTTGAAATGCAAGAGAAAGGCCACAATATAATATTGCAGTTTAGGCGCAATTTAGATTTTGCAAGTTTCAGATTGATCCAGTGAAGCATTGCAATACTGGACTATTTTGTATCAAGTCTTCCCAAATGTGCCGAATTGGTCAATTGATACGTTTTCAAGTAAATAACTATAGAGAACATACAAAAATGATATGGTAATACAAAATGTAAGTTTACATACTCCCAGGAATGTCATACATGATGGATCATTAGCTTATACACTACTTTTCACACATCTAGATGGCCGAGCGGGGTGGGTGTGGAGCCAGAGACAGAAGGCGTTCAAACTGTAGAACCCAGTTCCTACATTTGAATATAAAAATTGATTTTATCAAACAAAACTATGCTAGATTTTATCTCTGGGACCCTTACGATGACAAATCAGAGCAAGATTACTGAATGTAAGTACCTTATTTACCTTCAGAGGTGAATGTATCCAACCAGTTGCCATGATAAATTTTTTTGTTGTTGTGCACTGTCCTCAAACAATAGCATGGTATTTGTTCACTGTAATAGCTACTGTAAATTGGACAGTGCAGTTAGATTAACAAGGAATGTAAGCTTTCTGCTCATATAAGACATGTCTATGTCCTGGAAAGTTTACTTACAACAGTCATGCTATCCCGTATACGGGACACCGATCCCGTAGAGGTTAAATGCACAAGGGATGCCGTGGTAGCCAGACCAACTTCCAAACTTGATCCCCAACTCAGAGATCTGAAGAGACGTGTTTTATTGCTTACTACACTACTGATCTTTGATTATCCATAGTTTATCTATAATCAACACAATGAACAATACATCAAGTTAAATTTGCCCTTAGATCATGAAAGCGGCAGTCATAAAATGTAGGGTGTGACCGATTCTATACTCCACCTTCACTGCCTGGTAAAATTTAAAGATGGGTCTCATCATGCCTGGTATTGTTGTTGAAGTCGAGGTTGACCTGATGGGTAGGATAAAACCCTTAGCCATGCCTAAGTACCTATACAGATCTTTCTGTACAGGAAACAGATAAGCTCCAGCCGAAGCCTCTAATTTGGAGGCTGGATCAGAGAGGACACCCTGGTGGGGTGCGTGGGAAGTCTGGAGATGGATGAAAACTGAACCCATCCAAATGAAGCCTAACTTCTGAAACAGGATTCCTCTTTTCTGTTCTATTGGTCAAAGGTTGACACAACCTATTGTCACCACACAGATGCATGTGTGAGATCCTGCGTGGGGCAACTCACATCCCTTACCAATGTGTAGCACCCACCTGGTTGATGCCACGGAGGCCATTTTGTGCCCTAAATTTCCCCTGTCACCACCCATCAGGTGTTTTGATAGAAGTCCTGTAAAACAACGTCCTTCCTGTACTGTGAGAAAGACTGTGAATTTCTTGTTGATCCACATTGTAAACCTTGTTTGGCAACCCTTTGTATTGCATGGGCCTATGAGGAAACTATAAGGGTATGTATAAGGAAATTACCTATGTAATTACCTTGTAGTAGGAATGTTAGTACAGGCAGTTACATAGCACTTACCATTGTTCATTCTGTGTTCCAAGAATATCCCAACAATCGAGCGTGAAAGTACTCATAGCTGTGTGTATTTACTAGTCCTCTACTATGGTAATTACATAAACTGAACATAAATATAAACGTAACATGCAACAATTTCAAAGATTTTACTGAGTTACAATTCATATAAGGAAATCAATCAATTGAAATAAATTCATTAGGCCCTAATCTATGGATTTCACATGACTGGGAATACAGATATGCATCTGTTGGTCACAGATACCTTAAAGAAATGGCATAACAATGGGCCTCAGGATCTCGTCACGGTATCTCTGTGCATTCTAATTGCCAATCTATAAAATGCAATTGTGTTTGTTGTCCGTAGTTTATGCCTGCCCATACCATAACCCCACTGCCACCGTGGGGCACTCTGTTCACAACGTTGACATCAGCAAACCGCTCACCCACTTGACGCCATACAAGCTGTCTGCCATCTGCCCGGTACAGTTGAAAACGGCAATCATCTGTGAAGAGCACACTTCTCCAGCGTGCCAGTGGCCATCGAAGGTGAGCATTTGCCCACTGAAGTCTGTTACGACTCCGAACTGCAGTCAGGCCAAGACCCTGGTGAGGATGACGAGCACGAAGATGAGCTTACCTGAGACTGCTTCTGACAGTTTGTGTAGAAATTATTCGTAATTGTGCAAACCCACAATTTATAATAATAATTGGTCATTTAGCAGACGCTCTTATCCAGAGCGACTTACAGGAGCAAATAGGGTTAAGTGCCTTGCTCAAGGGCACATCGACAGAATTTTCACCTAGTCGGCTCGGGGATTAGAACCAGCGACCTTTCGGTTACTGGCACAATGCTCTTAACCACTAAGCTACCTGCTGTCCGGGTGGCTGGTGTCAGACGATCCCGCAGGTGAAGAAGCCGGATGTGGAGGTCCTGGGCTGGCGTGGTGACATGTGGTCTGCGGTTGTGAGGCCGGTTGGACGTACAACCAAATTATCTAAAATGACGTGGAGGCGGCTTATAGTAGAGAAATTAACATTCAATTATCTGGCAACAGCTCTGGTGGACATTCCTGTAGTCAGCATGCCAATTGCACGCTCCCTCAAAACTTGAGACATCTGTGGCATTGTGTTGTGTTACAAAACTGCACATTTTAGATTGGACTTTATGGCACCAGCACAATGTGCACCTGTGTAATGATCATGCTGTTTAATCAGCTTCTTAATATGCCACACCTCTCAGGTGGATGGATTATCTTGGCAAAGGAGAAATGCTCACTAACGGGGATGTAAACAGATTTGTGCAAAACATTTGAGAGAAATAAGCTTTTTGTGCGTATGGGAAATTTCTGGGATCTTTTATTTCAGCTCATAAAACATGGGACCAACACATGTTGCGTTTAGATTTTTGTTCAGTATAGATTATTCTGCCTGTACTTGCTGTAGTATAAGACCTATGCAATTTGTAAGTGTGACTCATTGCTTTATTAAAGGCCCAGGGCAGTCAAAAGCGTGATTTCCCTGTGTTTTTTATATATTTCCACACTAAGAAGTTGGAATAATAATGTGAAATTGTGAAAAGTATTATAATGCCCTTTAAATGTAAGAGCTGTTTGAAAAGACCGCCTGAAATGTCAGCCTTTTTCGGTGGGATGGAGTTTTGGCCTGCCTAGTGACTTCACCAGGCGGTAAATTAGTTAATAGACCAATAACAAAGAGAGTTCCAAACCTCTCTGCCAATAACCGCTAGTTTCCTGTTTTCCCCTCTCCACTCAGATCACTCCCAGACAGTCCTAGCAAAATTCTTGCTTGAGAAATTGCTCTTTGATAAGAAGTTATTTTTGTTTATTTTTGACCAATTTAATTGAAAACATTCACAGTAAGGTACTTTTTTGATATTTAGATAATAAATGGCTGCATTGGACCTTTACGTAAATAAATCAAAACATGCATTCTTAAAACACAGTAGACGTGGCACTCCTTTCATTTCATCTTTATTTCCACCAGGCATTGTTACTCATCTTCAGGAGTGCATGTCTCAGGTAGACAGTTAGTGGTAAATTAATGATATTTTTGTTTCCCAGTAATCGGTGAGGGGAAAAATGTGACTTTAACATGAGTGGGTTCTCTAGCTGAGGTACTCAGTACTCCACTACATTGAAAATAAAAAGAAAGAAATTAAGACACCTGCAAATCGAGACTTGAAAGCAGTCAAGCTCTGTTTCCAGCACACAGAGAGGACATCTGCCAGAGCTCTACATGATGGAGCGCTGTGGATGCAGCAACGTACTCTACATTCATTACGCTTCAGTCATGAATTAACTAGTGGGAATTCCCCCGGACTCTGATAGTTGACACTGATGCCAACCAGAATTCTTACCAATGTGTTATACACTATTGTATGTAAGGTATCATTGTTGAAAAGTCTGGATAAATCAGAAGGCTTTAGTAAATCTTGCCCTAAGTGAGGCGCAGTGGGTCAGGTTCTGGCTGGGTTTGAATGCCCAAATGTGGTAACAACCAGAGAGTTAGGGCATTGAGGTTTCTGCATTATGATACATTTACATGACACTACAACATTCTATGGCAGCCATGTTAGCTCCCCATTAACATTATATGGCGAATATTTAAACAATGCGATGTAACTGAATATCTAGAATTAGAACAATATTCCAAATTCGAGAAGTTGGCCAAACTGTCTAAATATATGGCTCTGGTCACAACAATACAATATGCATAGAAAAGAGATGAACAACATTGGTTGACATCCATTTCCTAATACTGTTTGAAAGTGATCAGCCATCAACATTTCCCAAAACAGTTTGCCAACTTGCATGATCATAGTTTGAAGACACATGGAGATCTATGAGAGAACTTGCTACGGCAAAGCTAGCTCACAATTAACTGTCTTTCTTTTCTGAAGGTGCCACTGTGTCGACAAAAAGGCAGTTGCGCAACCTGTCAGGTTCTCAGGTGACGTCCCTCGGTCATGGCTGTGTGCCCACAGTCGGCTGTGTTGTTGTGATTGGGCCATGTTGATCCGTTTCATTAAGAGGTAACCCAAGACCTTGTATCTCAGTTTCATGGTCTTGATGGAGTCCCCTGGGTGTGCAAACAAAGCCAGCTGGGTCCTATGTGGGGTACACCTCAGCAGCTTGGTTGAAAAGATGAAGGCTGGTTCAGTTTACAGTATTAGGCAGTGTACTTAGGAGGTTGCATGCATGTGTGGGCCCTTTTTATGTTCCCTACAGGACATGTTGGGTTAAAAGAGATTGTTCTTCACAATGAAACATCCCAGCCATGTTCAACATCCAACATCCTATAGGTGAGACAGGGTATGGTCGTCACTTTTAACTTACCTGTATTTCTAACTCATACAGTACAGTACAATCAATGCTTACAACTCTGTTCCACATTAATTGAAAGAACAAGCTCACATGTAAAAGGTTTTAACTTTCTTATTTTCTTTTAAGATTTTTCTTATGAGAGACTTAAGTTAATACGGCAAAGTATTTGTAGTGTCAATTCCATGAACTATCCAAACAAGTATACCTAATCTCCCAAAAATTTTTTTTTTAGCATGACGCTTTAGGAAAGCTCTAAGGTAGTCTGTGCAGCCGTCCATGGGTCATTAGCCAGCGTTCACCTGAGAAAATATGTATTTGGTGTGTGTCATTTCTCTCCTTGACCCCGGACGCTGTCCAAACACTTTCGACAACCTGTGTGTGTTTCAGTGTGTGTGTGTGTGTGTGTGTGTGTGTGTGTGTGTGTGTGTGTGTGTGTTGATTACAGTGTGTGTGCATGCATGTGTGTGTGTGCATGCGTGTGTGTGTGTGCATATGTTTGTGTGCATGTGTGTGTGTGTGTGCATGCGTGCACACGTGTCTGTGTGTGTGTTTGCGTGGGGTCAACTATGTGTTGAAAGAAGGGTTCCTATGTGTGTGAGTGCTTTGGTTTACACAAGTAACTAGGCAAGTATGCTTTCAAAGTCCAGTAGTCTGTGATCCACGGAGACCACCACACAGCCACTAATCCCGTTCATCACAGCCAAGGCAAACACATTACGCACACAACATCAACACCCCTGCGAAGAGCCCCATTGACAAATCATCACAATGGACCCAGGAGGATAAGCCAGTGTCATGCCTTCAACAGGTTGGAAAATCTGTTTGATAGATGATCCTCATTGCGTTCTAAATCAATGGTCACACTGTTTTTGAGGTAAATGTTATTATTGTCTTGGTTGTTAGAGTGGGTTGGGTCCCTAAGGGATCATGCTTAGGGAACTATACATTACTCTGATAAATCAAGCCCTTAACGATGTTCCTGACATCAGCGATACAGGTAAATGATAGTATATAAACCATTCTCTCCTTCCCTTACCTATTTTACACCAAAACATTAGTGTATCACTTGAATTACAAGAGTAAACTATACATAGAGAGTAGGCGCCATTGTTTATCATGTGTTTGTTCTAGAGACATTAAGGTCAATGAGAGTTCCATTTAAACACAATACCATCTCTAATCCTGTATGGAGTAACACAACAAGAGAACAAACCTCAGTGCTCCCTACAGGAACCCACTGTTGGCCTATAGCACTTGAAAGGCTATCCCATGCACAATGGAACTGGAAAAGAGGCCTCAGGCCCCACGGCCGCTGGCTCCTAGCTAAAGCCTGTGAGCTCCCTGCTGTTCTAAGCAACATGCTGAACAGTAGGGGGTCGCTCTCTGTTTGTTTAAAACACACAGGAGTCCCATTAAAGCCCTGATTCCCCTCATTTAGGACTTCCACGGGGACACAAAGGACAGCCCTGGGAAGCGGCACATTGCAAGGGACACCAATTATCAGGGCGAGGACACAGGCCAGCTTGTTCGTGCTCAGGGACATGTCAACTCGTTGGACGACCCCCTTCGTCAAACCCATTGACCACAGCGCACAGAGAGGCATCTTAATTGGTGTTGGGCAAACAGATTTTGTCACAAAGTAGCAAAGGAAGCTAAGTAGCTGAATGTTCACATTGTCCAACCCCTGACCTGTGCTTCGGGGCCATTCTGAGACATCATTATGCTCCATTACTTTGATTAATCATCTCTGACTCCCTTTTACGGTAGCGGGAAATCCAGGACAGCAATTAAAAGCAATATTCTGGCAATAACTACCCGAGTAAATAAAAAGTGAGCCCTTTTCTCTGTGTACAATGATATGATAGTGGCGAGGGGTACTGCAACCCCCTGCACTCCCCAACCTGTCCCTCTCCACGGTCACCCCACATCCCTACCCAGCCTCCCCCTCATTGGTCTTTCATTCCATTTAAAAAGGGGATTTTGTTAGGGAATCACTTGACATCATTAGTTTTGGAGAGTGGCCACAATGACAGAGTGCTTGTCTTGGCTTATGAAAACATATGTCAGATCAGCAGTCGAGGACCAGTGTTTCGACCTCAGGTGAAAGGTCTGGGAAGTTTTTTTTTGTCGGTTGCTTCTGTTCCCTCTGTCTCTGGGCATTTCCTCTGTCTTGGCTTGAGAGTTATCCATCTTCTCCAGGCAGAACCCAGTCCCATGGTCCATTATTACAGGGACTGACCAACCACAATAGGCCACTGTTGTCCCTCAAGGCCTGAAGTGCAGAGTGTGAAGTTCAGTGACCAATGATGGGCTTTTATGCCAGGTGACAGTGAGGAAATTAGCAGGATGATATTGACTTGATCTCATCTGCTTCACACACTTTATCAATGTGATAATGCCAATGTGCCAGATGGGCACTGGAACTCACACTGTGGAGGGTCCCTGGTCCGCTTCGGTTGGGAAGACAGGGACGGAACCCACTTTGTTACATTACATTTTTGTTTTTCTCACTGGCACCCCACTTGCAACTATCATTGTCTTTGGAAAGAAAAAGCCTTTCAGATATTTATGATGATGAGTATAAACTTTAAATGATCTCTAATTCCTCATTAAACAGCATGGCACCGACTCTTTCAGATATTTTCTAGGATGTGTAAAATGTAAATGATCTAGCTATAACTGCTCAATAAAAACAGCTAGACATTTTTATGCTACTACCTTAAAACAAGAGAGTTGATTATCTGATATATAATGTAATGCCGATCAGGTGAGGCATTTATAGGCAGGGTGATCTCTAAATGGATTAACAAACAACCATGTTGTCACCCCTCATCCTGTTGGAGGGGCCGCAAATGTAAATAACCTCCAATTAATGACCTTGTTTCATTGTTTACTCAGTAATCACAGATGAATAAACTTAAACATCAATTCAAAATTCAAATGGATGAAAAAAGGGACATAAATAGAGAGAGAATGTGAGAAAAGAGGAGAGAAAGACTGATCTTTAGGTAATAATGTACTAATGACCTGGTTGTTATTAACAAATGTTCATATTTCTCTTCCATTTGTTGTTTGTGCACAATTTGTTTATTTGGCCATGTTTGGAGTTATGTGTCCTAATAAGTAATATCTTTATTTTTAGCACTACACAAAACATGTTGGGATATAAGAAAATCTGATGCTATATTTAGTGAGCTCAAATGAGCTATCAACAAATAAAAATACTGAGAAAGAAATATGGCATAAGAGCACCAGTAGTGGTACTTTAGAAATGTTGCCTCAAGTCCTTAAATATATCCAGTTAGTCTTGCTCTTGTGACCCTCGCTCAAAATCTCAGTTCACTTGCTCTAGTAGTGTATAGATGGTCCCATGGCCAAAAAGAATCACTCCTTTGAAGAGGCTCAGATTTGGCCTTGAAAGAGTCAAGGGGCTTTTGCCCATTGGTGGGAAAATGCTGATTAATTGTGTCATAGCCCTGTGAGAAAGTACGCCCAGCGCAAAGCACTAATTATGGGCCCTGCACTGCCCAAGAAAAAAAGGGGCAAAACTCCCAACAAAGGCTCATCTCATATCTCAAGACAATGAGGGAGCAAGAGAATAGGAGAAAGGGAAAGTTAATGAGGTGTGTCACCTGGCAGCTGCCTATGGTGGGAGAGGAAGAAGGGGGAGAATTGGGTGGGGGTATTCAGGACTATGGAAGTCCTTCTGGAGGTCCCTTTTTTCCTCAGCGAGGGGTACCCAGCAGGTTGTGTGTGCCAAGGATGTGAAGAGATATGCATGAAGGGACACAATCTGGAGAGCACCTAAAAGATAATAGAAAATCCCTGTAAATAACAAAACATTTTGGATAAATAGGCAATCAGAAGTATATGTCAGAATTTTCTTAAAATGATGTAATCCATTAAACTAACAATATTTTACATGTACTGTATAACATCTATCATCAAACTACTATCAATAGAATAATATTTGTCTAACTAACTACTTAGTATGGGTCAACGGCTAAAGCAACAGTGCTTCATAGCAGCTACCCATCAAAAAGACCAAAACCTCAGTTTGGAAGCTACCCTAGGCGCAAAAGACAAGTAAACTACATGAACATCTATTATTCAATGAAAACTGAGACGGTTTTCAGCAAGAAATAGTATATAAGCAGATTTATAATCCTGTAGAAACACTGCTCAGCTGTACGTCCAAAGACAAACAATAAAAACATTGAGAATCACAAAATGTTCCCCCTGTGGAATTTTCAGTCATAAAAGAAGACCAGTCAAGTGCAGTTTTATATTTAGCTAGAGTAAGAAAGACTGCAGTACGGTGTCTTGATGGTAAATTACGTGACATAGATCTACAGTAAATGGCTATAGTAGAGCCTGGCGACCATTTTGGTTTTGCCTATTTTTTTCACTAACCTGAGGGAAAGTTAAGTAGTATTTGAGAGACAAAGGTTGTTCTATGTCTCA
Organism: Coregonus clupeaformis; assembly: GCF_020615455.1. NCBI lineage: Eukaryota > Metazoa > Chordata > Actinopteri > Salmoniformes > Salmonidae > Coregonus > Coregonus clupeaformis. Next base: position 9,113,034 of record NC_059194.1, on the reverse strand, counting down.
AATAGTGTTCCACCAAATTTCTGTTGACAGGGCTTCTTATTAAGTATGTGGTTGCTGGTGCTTGAATTCTGAGGAACACTGGTTGTTCCACTGACATTTGTTTGACTTATGTGGCTCCAGAAATAGAGCACATTTTCGCAAGACAGTGACAGAGGCCATTGTAATGCCTTTCTTAATATGTTTTTATATGTTAATGGATGATATTATGAGATGCATTGAGTTTGTAAATAATTTATTTGACATTTTTTCACTGTGTAAAAAGATATCTGATAATAGAATAAACTATTTTGTCGCTACTGCATTTAAAGTTTCAGCTCCCTGGAGAAAAGATTTGGAAAGAGGATTTCATGTTTCATTTGAAAGTTATTGGTTCAGTTCCAAGTCTATCCTCCAGTGATCAAAGGTTAACTCAAAGAAAGGCTTGGCAGGAGGTTTATGCAAAATGTCTTCCGTTCATTCCAAAAGGTTCAATACATTTGTTACCATTGGTGCTTGTTTAGAGCTCATTTTGCCCCCTAACCTCTATTTCTTTGGATTACATCTCTCTTCTTTCTCTTTCATAATATACTGAACAAAAATATAAACGCAACAAGTGTTGATCCCAAGTTTCATTAGCTGAAATAAAAGATCCCAGAAATGTTCCATACGCAAAAAACTAACATATTTCTCTCTTATTTGGTGCACAAATTTGTTTATATCCCTGTTAGTGAGCATTTCTCCTTTGCCAAGATAATCCATCCACCTGACAGGTGTGGCATATCAAGAAGCTGATTAAATAGCATGCTCATTATACAGGTGCACCTTATTACACAATGTGCAGTTTTGTCACACAACACAATGCCACTGAGTTTTGAGGGAGCGTGCAATTGGCATGCTGACTGCAGGAATGTCCACCAGAGCTATTGCCAGAGAATGTAATGTTAATTTCTCTACAATGAACTGCCTCCAACGTCATTTTAGAGAATTTGCCAGTACGTCCAACAGGCCTCACAACCGCCGCCCACTTGTAACCACACCAGCCCAGGACCTCCACATCTGGCTTCTTCACCTGCAGGATGGTCTGAGACGAGCCACCCGGACAGCTAATGAAACTGTAGGTTTGCACAACCAAAGAATTTCTGCACAAACTGTCAGAAACCGTCTCAGGGAAGCTCATTGGCGTGCTCATCGTCCTCAACAGGGTCTTGACCTGACTGCAGTTCAGCATCGTAACCGACTCCAGTGGGCAAATGCTCAACTTCGATGGTCACTGGCACGCTGGAGAAATGTGATCTTCACAGATGAATCCCAGTTTCAACTGTACTGGGCGGATGGCAGACAGCGTGCGTGTATGGCATTGTGTGGGCGAGCAGTTTGCTGATGTCAACGTTGTGAACAGAGTGCCCCATGGTTGCGGTGGGGTTATGGTATGGGCAGGCATAAGCTACGGACAACGAACACAATTGCATTTTATCGATGGCAATTGTTGTGCTATTCATCCGCCGCCATCACTTCATGTTTCAGCATGATGATGCACAGCCCCATGTCGCAAGGATGTGTACACAATTCCTGGAAGCTGAACATGTTCCAGTTCTTTCATGGCCTGCATACTCACCAGACATGTCACCAATTGAGCATGTTTGGGATGCTCTGTTCCAGTTTCCACCAGTATCCAGCAACTTCGCACAGCCATTGCAGAGGAGAGGGACAACATTCAAAAGGCCATAATCAACAGCCGGATCAACTCTATGCGAAGGAGATGTGTCGCGCTGCATGAAGCAAATGGTGGTCATACCAGACACTGACTGGTTTTCTGATCCATGCCGCTACCTTTTTATTTAAGGTAGAGTGCATTCGGAAAGTATTCAGACTTTTTCCACATTTTCTTACGTTACAGCCTTATCGTACAATCAATAAAATTAAAGAAAATCCTCATCAATCTACACACAATACCCCATAATGACAATGCAAAATCAGGTTTGTAGAATGTTTTGCACATTCATAAAAAAAGAGACTCAAAATTGAGCTCAGGTGCATCCTGTTTCCATTGATCATCCAACTTGTAGAAAACATGTGGTAAATTAAATTGGACATGATTTGGAAAGGTACACACCTCTCTATATAAGATCTGGGGAAGGGTACCAAAACATTTCTGCAGAATTGAAGGTCCCCAAGAACACAGTGGCCTCCATCTTAAATGGAAGAAGTTTGGAACCACCAAGACTCTTCCTAGAGCTGGCCGCCCGGCCAAGCTAAGCAATTGGGTGAGAAGGGCCTTCGTCAGGGAGGTGACCAAGAACCCGATGGTCACTCTGACAGATCTCCAGAGTTCCTCTGTGGAGATAGGAAAAACTTCCAGAAGGACAACCATCTCCGCAGCACTCCACCAATCAGGCCTTTATGGTAGAGTGGCCAGACGGAAGCCACTTCTCAGTAAAAGGCACATGACAGCCTGCTTGGCGTTTGCCAAAAGGCACCTAAAGACTCTCAGACCATGATAAACAAGACTCTCTGGTCTGATCAAACCAAGATTGAACTCTTTGGCCTAAATGCCAAGCGTCACGTCTGGAGGATACCTGGCACCATCCCTATGGTGAAGAATGATGGTGGCAGCATCATGCTGTGGGGATGTTTTTCAGTGGCATGGACTAGGAGACTAGTCAGGATCAAGGGAAAGATGAACGGAGCAAAGTACAGAGAGATCCTTGATGAAAACCTGCTCCAGAGCACTCAGGAACTCAGACTGGGGCAAAGGTTCACCTTCCAACAGGACAACGACCCTAAGCACACAGCCAAGACAATGCAGGAGTGGCTTCGGGACAAGTATCTGAATGTCCTCTGAATGTGCTTCAACAAAGTACTGAGTAAATTTGATATTTCCGTTTTTATTTCTATAAATTTGCAAACATTTCTAAAAACCTGTTTTTGCTTTATGGGGTATTGTGTGTAGATTGATTATGAAAAATATATACAGTGGGGAAAAAAAGTATTTAGTCAGCCACCAATTATGCAAGTTCTCCCACTTAAAAAGAAGAGAGAGGCCTGTAATTTTCATCATAGGTACACGTCAACTATGACAGACAAATTGAGAAAAAAAAATCCAGAAAATCCCATTGTAGGATTTTTAATGAATTTATTTGCAAATTATGGTGGAAAATAAGTATTTGGTCACCTACAAACAAGCACGATTTCTGGCTCTCACAGACCTGTAACTTCTTCTTTAAGAGGCTCCTCTGTCCTCCACTCGTTACCTGTATTAATGGCACCTGTTTGAACTTGTTATCAGTATAAAAGACACCTGTCCACAACCTCAAACAGTCACACTCCAAACTCCACTATGGCCAAGACCAAAGAGCTGTCAAAGGACACCAGAAACAAAATTGTAGACCTGCACCAGGCTGGGAAGACTGAATCTGCAATAGGTAAGCAGCTTGGTTTGAAGAAATCAACTGTGGGAGCAATTATTAGGAAATGGAAGACATACAAGACCACTGATAATCTCCCTCGATCTGGGGCTCCACGCAAGATCTCACCCCGTGGGGTCAAAATGATCACAAGAACGGTGAGCAAAAATCCCAGAACCACACGGGGGGACCTAGTGAATGACCTGCAGAGAGCTGGGACCAAAGTAACAAAGCCTACCATCAGTAACACACTAGGCCGCCAGGGACTCAAATCCTGCAGTGCAAGACGTGTCCCCCTGCTTAAGCCAGTACATGTCCAGGCCCGTCTGAAGTTTGCTAGAGTGCATTTGGATAATCCAGAAGAGGATTGGGAGAATGTCATATGGTCAGATGAAACCTAAATATAACTTTTGGTAAAAACTCAACTCGTCGTGTTTGGAGGACAACGAATGCTGAGTTACATCCAAAGAACACCATACCTACTGTGAAGCATGGGGGTGGAAACATCATGCTTTGGGGCTGTTTTTCTGCAAAGGGACCAGGACGACTGATCCGTGTAAAGGAAAGAATGTATGGGGCCATGTATCGTGAGATTTTGAGTGAAAACCTCCTTCCATCAGCAAGGGCATTGAAGATTAAACGTGGCTGGGTCTTTCAGCATGACAATGATCCCAAACACACCGCCCGGGCAACGAAGGAGTGGCTTCGTAAGAAGCATTTCAAGGTCCTGGAGTGGCCTAGCCAGTCTCCAGATCTCAACCCCATAGAAAATCTTTGGAGGGAGTTGAAAGTCTGTGTTGCCCAGCGACAGCCCCAAAACATCACTGCTCTAGAGGAGATCTGCATGGAGGAATGGGCCAAAATACCAGCAACAGTGTGTGAAAACCTTGTGAAGACTTACAGAAAACGTTTGACCTGTGTCATTGCCAACAAAGGGTATATAACAAAGTATTGAGAAACTTTTGTTATTGACCAAATACTTATTTTCCACCATAATTTGCAAATAAATTCATTAAAAATCCTACAATGTGATTTTCTGGATTTTATTTTCTCATTTTGTCTGTCATAGTTGACGTGTACCGATGATGAAAATTACAGACCTCTCTCATCTTTTTAAGTGGGAGAACTTGCACAATTGGTGGCTGACTAAATACTTTTTTCCCCCACTGTATATATTTAATCTATTTTAGAATAAGGCTGTAAAGTAACAAAATCAAGTCAAGGGGTCTGAATACTTTCTGAATGCACTGTTTCTGTGACCAACAGATGCATATCTGTATTTCCAAGTCATGTGAAATCCATAGATAAGGGCCTAATGAATTTATTTCAATTGACTGATTCCCTTATATGAACTGTTACTCAGTAAAATCTTTGAAATTGTTGCATGTTGCGTTTATATTTTTGTTCAGTGTAGATTGTTGAGGGACATTATTAATATGCATATCATTCTTTTATTATTACTACCCTGTAAGTAATTTGCACAGGCACAATATCTGTATTTTTATATACTAAATTGACAAATGACCCGCCCCCATCAGGAACCTGTTAGGGGATTCCATAATGAAATTGTACGAGTATCATACATGAAATAAAAGGGTCTATGAGACACCGCAAAGCATGACTCCGCATCCCTGAAAAACATACACGCATGAATGGAATACTAGTTTCTTTGAGTTCTGGTTTGGAAAAGCTTCATGTCATATATAAAACAGTATTTTTAAAAGCAGACAGAGTATGAGACATTTAAATCCAATTAAGGAATAGCGTCTTCATCTGGTGTAGCTAGGTGGCTAGCCTACTGGGTGTCTGATAACATCAGTAGGAACTTAAACAAAATATGTTTTTTGCTCAAAACTGCCATTTTTCAGTCTGACGGTTACTGTAAACACCATTCCAGCGCACAACATTATAAGACATGCTATTCCACATTCCTTCATCCTGTTTTTAAGGAGGAAAAATGTCTCAAACCTTTGTGCCAGAAGGAGGCCAACATTTTGAATTAAAGTGGTATCATTTGTATTAAAGTAACACAATGTTCAGTTATATTATTTCTAATAAAATACCTGTGTGGAACTACAGAATAGCAGAATGTTCACAGCAGAGAACTCTCTGCTATTCTCTCAACATTCTGTGTCTTTCAACTGTTATGGACTCAAGGCAAAATGTCCTCTTTCTTGATTTAGTTGTGCCAGTAAGGAGCCCATCAGTACACTGGCTACACCAAAATGCAAAAATATCTCTCCATATTTCCACAATTTGAATGATGCCAAACTCCCTTTATCCTGGTTTTCAGCCTTGACTTTGATGTCCACATAACATTCCAAGCAATTTATCTCTGATTTTATAAGTTTAGGACATCCCAGTTATGATTGCAATTTGCATCATGTGAAAGGTTATGCAGGCCCTGTCTGCAAACCCACATCTTAACTCAGATGTTAGATTAACCAAAAATTATATTTGTATCATGTGGACCAAAAAAATATATACACTGCATTCGGAAAGTATTCAGACCCCTTCCCTTTTCCCACATTTTGTTACGTTACAGCCTTATTCTAAAATTGATTACATAATTTTTCCCCCTCATCAATCCACACACAATACCTCATAATGACAAAGTGAAAACAGGTTTTTAGATTATTTTTGCTAATTTATCAAATAAAAAAAACATAAATACCTTATTTACATAACTATTCAGACCCTTTGCTAGGAGACTCGAAATTGAGCTCAGGTGCATCCTGTTTCCATTGATTATCCTTGAGATGTTTCTACAACTTGATTGGATGATTTGGAAAGGCACACACCTGTCTAAATAAGGTCCCACAGTTGACAGTGCATGTCAGAGCAAAATCCAAGCAATGAGGTCGAAGGAATTGTCTGTAGAGCTCCAAGACAGGATTGTGTTGAGGCACAGATCTGGGGAAGGGTACCAAAAAATGTCTGCAGCATTGAAGGTCCCCAAGAACACAGTGGCCATCATTCTTAAATGGAAGAAGTTTGGAACCACCAAGACTCTTCCTAGAGCTGGCCGCCCGGCCAAACTGAGCAATTGGGGAAGAAGGGCCTTGGTCACATCTGGAGGAAACCTGGCTCCATCCCTAAGGTGAAGCATGGTGGTTGCAGCATCATGCTGTGGGGATGTTTTTCAACAGCAGGGACTGGGAGACTAGTCAGGATCGAGGGAAAGATGAACAGAGCAAAGTACAGAGAGATCCTTTGCGGAAACCTGCTCCAGAGCGCTCAGGACCTCAAACTGAGGCGAAGGTTCACCTTCCAACAGGACAACGACCCTAAGCACACAGCCAAGACAACGCAGGAGTGGCATTGGGACAAGTCTCTGAATGTCCTTGAGGGGCCCAGCCAGAGCCCGGACTTGAACCTGATCGAACATCTCTAGAGAGACCTGAAGATAGCTGTGCAGCGACACTGCCCATCCAACCTGACAGAGCTTGAGAGGATCTGCAGAGAAGAATGGGAGAAACTCCCAATATACAGGTGTGCCAAGCTTGTAGCGTCATACCCAAGAAGCCTCGAGGCTGTAATCGCTGCCAAAGGTGCTTCAACAAAGTACTGAGTAAAGGCTCTGAATACTTATGTAAATATAATATTTCCGTTTTTTATTTTTAATACATTTGCAAACATTTCAAAAAAACTGTTTTTGCTTTGTCATTATGGGGTATTGTGTGTAGATTGATGAGGGGGGAAAACAATTTAATCAATTTTAGAATAAGGCTGTAACGTAACAAAATGTGGAAAAGGGGAAGGTGTCTGAATACTTTCTGAATGCACTGTATATATACTTTTGTTCCTTGTAGACATAATTGCCTTAGTCAGTGCATGCAGTATTCCTAAAACATCAACTTTATCCAACTATTAAAGAAGTGATGAAAGGTAACTACTAACATCTAAGCTCTGTTGGAGGACGTCTTAACATGGACCAGCTAATGTATTGTCAAAGTTCATGGTTAGGTTATAGTTAACTTGTCAGCCATTACAACACATTTCCAATCCTTAGATTAGATTTTTCAATGATTCCGCAATGCAACCTTTCTCAACCTAGAAGTCTACTGCTGTTACAAGCAGCCTTCACACTTTTAGGTTTGTATATAAAAATGCATACCTTGGCAGTATGCAAAGAAGGGAATGTACTCAATGTCTGACCAAGTGATAGCTGCAACATTAGTCTAAAGGTCTAGCAAAAAGTAGTTACCAGTTAATTTATATAATCCCAATGTCTAGGAGAGAAAAGTCACATATAAAGTATTTGCCCCTCAACTACAATTAAACACATGGAATAACTTTTTTTTAAATAAAGTCCTCATTTTATTAACAGAGGCCAAATAAATTCATCACATTGTATTTACAAAGAAAGGCAATAAATATCTTATAATAGTCATAAAATAATTTTTTGCATACATTTAAAAAACAAAATCATAAATGTGTCATGTTGTTAGTAGCATCTCATACAAAACCTGTCAGGTGGTAGACTAATATACTAGGCTACTACAGCTGTACCCAGGAATAGAGGCTGAACTTTGTCGTCAATGGTAAAATGGTCAACATTGTTCTGTAGGGATCACAACTCCTCTGGTTGCCAGGTCGAGTAATGGCCGCAACCTGTTCCCTGAATCCAAAATAAGCATATTTTTCGTTGTATGGTTTTCAGGGTTTAAGAGTCAGTTCTTACAATACGGAGATAGTGGGTGGGTAGGATGAATCTATACCTTTCCTAGTACACATTAGAACAATTCAGTGCTCTCGACATTATAACTGGCTTGATTGAACACAATGTTAGAGATTAACCGTTTTTGGGATGTCTCTTTGAACATGGGTGCTTGGGTGCACCATGAACAACCAGTGATACAATCCAACTTTTGGTTGTAGGCCTATGAAAAGCAGGGTAAATTGGTGGATGCAGATGGTAATAATAACAGATAGCTTGCTCTGTGTCAAAATATACGTATATAAGATAACATCATATACTTGTACGGCAATGTTTGAGAAGCTGTCCAGTATTCATTCGTTTTTTTAACCTTTCTACCACAGTAAGGCAGGTAAGACAGAAGGTGTGATATTCCATTTCCCATTGTAATAGTGTCAGTGGTTCTGTCTCAGTTCACTTCTGAGCCACATCAACTCAGGTTAAACAAAACTACAACCCTGTCTGTCTGATGCCTGGCTAGTCAAAGCATGTTGTGTTCAGCTGAATCATAGGTTGCACAAAAATGTCAAAGAAATCACACCGTACACTATGTGTTCAGCGCATTCCATCCAGAGTAGACCACGTGTCAGAAGGTATCAACACAGAGGGAGAGTTGAGGGAGAGAGAGTGGGCACTGTTAGATATTGCACTCAAAGCTAAGCAGTTATCTAGGTAAACTGTTTCACCTGCCATTGTCACCTCTCTCCATTTCGTCTCCATGGTGTCCGATTCCAGTGGAAAATATGGGAGCCATGTTGTCTGGGGTAACACAAACAAAACTGACAGGTATTCCAATAAAATCTAGTGGATGATTTTTATAACATTTATAAACTCATGCTTCCACCCTCATTGTCAGAAAGATGCCTTCAGTTCGCAATTCAAAGGAGCAGAAGATGGTGACGATAAGGGTCCTTTGTCGTCCTTAGTTTATCCAGTATAAATAAAATAACAGACACATTATAACAATTACCCAGAAACATCCAACCGTTGGGAGATGTTCAATGTTCCTGAAATATAAAAATAAAACATCTTTGATTTTTTTTATTTTTTGTTGTTGTTCTTTGTACAGAAGTCTTTAAGGGGTTTTAAGGCAACAAGCTTGACATGTCCTTGGAAAACAGCGCATGTGCTGTCCATCGGACAATCAGTTTGCTTTGGGGTTGTGTTTTAGGCGACGTGCCCTTCGTGTCCGCTTAGTTACTGTAGTGAAACGAAACTCTTCCAGTGGGTCCACCTTACCCTTTGGGTGGCGTTTCATGAAATGCACTTCCTGTTGTGTTTGTGTGGTCCGCGATCCTTTTTTTGGCCTCCCCTTCCTGTTGAAGCCCAGGTACCACCCTTTGTACTTGGCCGACACGAGAGCTGTGTAGTTGTTCTCCAAGAATTCTTCCACGAAGACGCACTCCTGGTTCCTTCCATTGAGCTGCAAAGAAAACAACATGGTGTCAGACACTTAGCACCTGGTTTCTAACACTGTGAAACAATGACTTCCGCCTTCCACGACGGCAAACCATCAAGGAAATCTACTTTACCTACTGCCAAAGAAACATTGCTGTATGTCATATAAGCCAGAAAGAGATGGAACTACTACAGTTCCAAAAGTTGTTATTCATTCCTTTTTAAATTGTATTTGTTGTTTAGCTCTTTTAAGGACACAGAAACGTTACTAGACATTTCACACCTTGCATTTGTAAGTTTAAACTATGTGTGAGTTTAAAAAGAATGATACGTTTTTGTGATGTACACTCCCCTACTTTTGTATTTAGACAGGGAAGCAAAAAAAAAATTGGCTCTATAGTCTAGCATTTGAGATCAAGGCCTAGATTCAATCAGATCAAGCGTTAACCGCCGATAACCGACACCCGCATAGCTGTTGTGGCGGTGTCTGAGGTGTAACTGCATTGGAGCGGTCAAATCGGAGAGCAGCTGCTCTTGATCATTTTCATGAAGCCACACCCGTCCCACTCGCGTTAGAAGTTCAGAACGAGAAAGTGTAGGCTATATAGAAATAATGACGCTCAAATTGAAAATCATTAAACAAAATAATGAGGATTTCTATCAGCCTAATCGAGGTGTAGATCACGTCACACTCCTGTGTTGTAAGTTGTAAACATAGAAGTCTATGGGACTTCCAGTCACTGTGCTAACGCTAGTTAGCATTGGCTCGCAAAATTAGCTAGCAGATACCCATAGACTTCCAGCCATTGCTCTAACGCTAGTTAGCATTGGCTCGCAAAATTAGCTAGCAGATACCCATAGACTTCCAGCCATTGCTCTAACGCTAGTTAGCATTGGCTCAAGAAAATACCTCTAACTTCCTTCAAACTGGACACAGAGACATAGAAATGGAAATCCACAAGTTCATCTGACTCTGGGGAAGTAAAGGGCCTCATTGCCAAAATCCCGACGTATCCCTTTAATGCGACTCTGTGCAGCCAATGGCAATGTCAGCTTTAGGTATAATGCCAGGAGCCACTTGTGGTTTTGGCAGTTCTAAAGCAGTTCCACCTCTGACACAGCCAAAACAACCACTATGTGGATGTTGGTTAAAGCGGATCTGATTTAATAGAGACCCAAATGTTTTATATGAGGCGACAGTACAGAATGTCACCTTTTATTTGAGGGTATTTACATACATATCTGTTTTACCATTTAGAAATGAAAGCACTTTATTTATCTAGTCCTACTATTTTAAGATGTCATAATTATTTTGACAAAATTCACTTATAGTGTATTAATGTAGTCAAAAGTTTAGTATTTGGTCCCATATTCCTAGCACCCAATGACTACATCAAGCTTGTGACTCTCAAAACTTGTTGGATGCATTTGCAGCTTGTTTTGGTTGTGTTTCAGATTATATTTTGCCCAATAGGAACAGAATGGTGAATAATGTATCATTTTGGAGTCGCTTTTACTGTAAATAAGAATAAAATATGTTTCTGAACACTTCTACATTAATGTGGATGCTCCCATGATTATGGATAATGATGAATGAATCGTGAATAATTATGAGTGAGAAAGTTACAGAGGAACAAAGATTATACCCCCCAAAAAATGCTAACATCCCGTTATTGGTTAATGGTGAGAGGTTTGCGTGCCTTGAGGGTATGATCTTTGTGCCTCTGTCACTCATCATTATTCACGATTAATTCAGGATTATCCGTAATCATGGGAGCATCCACATTAATGTAGAAGTTTTCAGAAACATACTCTATTCTTATTTACAATAAAAGTGACTCCAAAATAACACAAAACATTATTCACCATTCAGTTACTATTGGGCAAAATATAATCTGAAACTGAAACAAAACAAACTGCAAATGCATCCAACTAATTTGTAAAGTCACAAGCTTGAAGTAGTCATTGCGTGCTAGGAATATGGGACCAAAAACTAAACTTTTGACTACTTTAATACACCATAAATTAATTTGTCCAAATACTTATTAAAAAATAACTTCTTCAAATGGGGGGACTCGATACATGAAGTGATTTAAATCCCAAACGGTATATTTAAAAAAACGTATTCAAATGGGGGGACTCAATACATGAAGTGATTTAAATCCCAAATGGTAAAACAGATACGTATGAAAATACCCTCAAATAAAAGGTGACATTCTGTAACGTCTCCTCATATAAAACATTTGATCTCAAATCTAAAATGCTGGAGTATAGGGCCAAATTTATAATTTTAGCTTCACTGTCCAAATAAATACAGAGGAGAGTGTACATGCTGCTATTTTACATGGCGCCACCTGGTGAACAAGAGGTATAATTGCAATGGCATTCCTCCTATGTGGCCATTAGCCTTTCAAAGCATTGTGATCATTGTGAGGATTGCAGTCTATAATTGACTGATGAAGTGTCAAAATAAAGGCACAGGTTACGTATCAAAGGGTTTTTATCAGGGTTACACTGAGTGAGCACTCTCCATTATGGCTTGTATGTTAGGCAAGTGAACATACAGGTAACTGCCAAAATAAAGGAAACCCCAACATAAAGCGTCTTAATAGGGTATTGGGCCACCACGAGCCAGAACAGCTTCAATGCACATTGGCATAGATTCTACAAGTGTCTGGAACTCTATTGGAGGGATGCGACACCATTCTTCCACGAGAAATTCCATATTTGGTGTTTTGTTGATGGTGGTGGAAAACACTGTCTCAGGCACCGCTCCAGAATCTGCCCTAAGTGTTCAATTGGGTTGAGAACTGGTGACTGAGACAGCCATGGCATATGGTTTTACATCGTTTTCAAGCTCATCAAACCATTCAGTGACCACTCGTGCCCTGTGGATGGGGGCATTGTCATCCTATGGGGGCATAGCCATGGTAGCCAAGATAATAGTCTGCCCAGCATTTTTATACATGACCCTAAGCATGATGGGATGTTAATTTCTTAATTAACTCAGGAACCACACCTGTGTGTAAGCACCTGCTTTCAATATACTTTATATACCTCATTTACTCAAGTGTTTCCATTATTCTGGTGGTTACCTGTAGATTCTTCATATATTGATGTGTATTATTATGAATGTCTTAGTCTTGCTAAAAAATACGAACTTTAGCACACATAAAATCATTTTTCTATGGTTAGTTATAGTAATGTGCACACTGGAGTCGCTCTTTAGGTGTTCTCAAACAATCTGTTATTATCACTAGAAAACAAGAGAAAAAAGAGGGGCCCAATTGTATTTCATTGAGTTAGATTTTCCCCGTTCTCTGGCAATAGAGTAACAACCAAGGATATGCTTACCTTTCCAACTATTTTGCCATTCTTGTTCATACAGATGTAATGCCCACTCTCCTTCCCTTTTATTCGAATATGGCTCCCAAAGGTTTCCGTCTCGACAATAAGAAGTGCTAGAAGGTGAAAGAGAAACACAACTTGATCATTATTTTCAAACACTTACATCCATTAAGTTGATACAGTCCATAAACAGTTTTAACCGATAAAACATTTGTTTGACAATTTACTATAAATCCCAGAGAGGTAGAAACCAATGCAGTACCATCTTCCTGCAGTGATAAAGTTTACACAAACAAAATGATGAGCTGCCGTTACATCTGAAATGATCCATTATGAACAAGCACACCAGCGGCTTCTTTTGCTCTGTCACAACCTTCACCCCTGTGGAGTCATCTTTGTTTCTGTTCGTTCCTAGCGGGCAAGAGATCTGCCAAACATTTTGGAGGGGTTACGCTCCCTCAGGATTAGGTTTCAGGTTCTCTTTAGTCTGTGCTCACTCAATCAAAAAGTTAAAGATGATCCATCTGTTTAACACACTGGCCTATTCAGTGGCACTCAAGGGAACGGAGGCAGGAGGGGGGAGCCAGGAGGTGTGGGGAGGGGCATCTCCAAAACTGTCCCTTTAAACAATCTTGGAGGGGAAGGGGAGTGGGAAACTCGTCTAAAAACTGACGTTGAGAGAGAGAGAGAGAGGGGGGGGAAGAAGACATCCCTCTCTCTCAACCAGGGAGCAAAGAGGATAAAATGACAGTGGTGAGACTTCTCTGAATTCACGGGAGGCCTGGTTTGAGAAACACAATGGAGCTCCTGAGAGGAGTTGGAGGAGCTGGGACAGAGAGCGCCACAAGTCCCCACTTAGCTGCCCCTCTTCCCTCCCTTTCATACTACAAAGGAAAAAAGCAAGCTGTACTGTGATAGCCTGGCTTAAAGTGGTTTTAGTGTAGTGTTGCTCCCTGCAGCCAAGCTTTAGAAGCCCCACAGCATTCTCAGTGCTGGCTCTCAAACGACCGTGCCGAGGGCGGACTTGTGCAAGTTCAACTGGAAACTACAGGTGCAACAACTGCCTTTAAAAAACATTTGCCTGTTTCACATGGATTTTTACACATTTGTACAAATGCCTATGCATTCAGATATATAAGATGCTATCCTAGTAGGACAAATGGTGACATCAATTATGTGGGATTGCATGTGACACATTATATATACCACATTTCTTGAAGGCAAGCACTCCTGCCTGGGGAGAATAATAACTCCCTCTGATCCGCGTGTATATGTGGGGTAGCTGACCTTGTTGTAGCTGCGGCTCCATTTCTCAGCCGTGCTTTCTGACCCTCCATTGTGAGGTTGCTGTTATGACTGAGTGAGGATTAGTGCAGAGATGAGAGAAGAGTGTCTTTCCAAGCCTCCTGTTAAATCAGTGTCAGGGAGTTCACAGGTGCCAGGTACTGGGGCTGAGGGGAGGGGGCAGGGTTGGCAAGTCTTCATGGGAAACATTGAATCTGCTTCCACTCAAGCTCTAACAAGCAATGAGAGGAAACTTCGCCTCAGCATATCTGTGACTGAACACAGTCGACACAACAGTGCGGTCGACTCAGGCCGGCAACATTACAGCCTGTTTGTTGGCAAATCATACATGTGAGCGCAAACAGGCAAGCACTCCCATACAAACGCACCTAGACCACCGTCCAACTTCGAATAGAATATGTGCCATGCTCACAGTGACTGTAGAGACTGTAGTGAATGTAGAAACTGATAGACCCCCTGTAGAATTGAAAACCACTATGCCAGGCATCACGCAGAATTACTTCCCATGACAACAATCAGCTGTATTCCCACCTCAGTATGGTCACTGACCAGAACAGTAGAAGGAACACAGCTGAGATTCAATGAATAAAGGCAATATATACACTACCGTTCAAAAGTTTGGTGTCACTTAGAAATGTCCTTGTTTTCGAAAGAAAATCAATTTTTTTGTCCATTAAAATAACATCAAATTGATCAGAAATACAGCGTAGACATTGTTAATGTTGTAAATGGCTATTGTAGCTGGAAACGGCTGATTTTTAATGGAATATTTACATAGGCGTACAGAGGCCCATTATCAGCAACCATCAGTCCTGTGTTCCAATGGCACGTTGTGTTTGCTAATCCAAGTTTATCATTTTAAAAGGCTAATTGATCATTAGAAAACCCTTTTGCAATTATGTTAGCACAGCTGAAAACTGTGCTGATTAAAGAAGCAATAAAACTGGTCTCAACGTCAACAGTGAAGAGGCGACTCTGGGATGCTGACCTTCTAGGCAGAGTTGCAAAGAAAAAGCCATATCTCAGACTGGCCAATTAAAAGAAAAGATTAAGATGGGCAGTCTGAGATATGTATTTTTCTTTGCAACTCTGCCTAGAAGGTCAACGTCCCGGAGTCGCCTCTTCACTGTTGATGTTGAGACTGGTGTTTTGCGGGTACTATTTAATGAAGCTGCCAGTTGAGGACCTGTGAGGCGTCTGTTTCTCAAACTAGACACTCTAATGTATTTGTCCTGTTGCTCAGTTGTGCACCGGGGCCTCCCACTCCTCTTTCTATTCTGGTTAGAGACAGTTTGCGCTGTTCTGTGAAGGGAGTAGTACACAGCGTTGTACGAGATCTTCAGTTCTTGGCAATTTCTCACATGGAATAGCCTTAATTTCTCAGAACAAGAATAGACTGACGAGTTTCAGAATAAAGTTATTTGTTTCTGGCCATTTTGAGCCTGTAATCAAAACCCACAATTGCTGATGCTCCAGATACTCAACTAGTCTCGAGAAGGCCAGTTTTATTGCTTCTTTAATCAGCACAACAGTTTTCAGCTGTGCTAACATAATTGCAAAAGGGTTTTCTAATGATCAATTAGCCTTTTAAAATTATAAACTTGGATTAGCAAACACAACGTGCCATTGGAACACAGGACTGATGGTTGCTGATAATGATAAGTCGCTCTGGATAAGAGCGTCTGCTAAATGATGTAAATGTAAAATAATGGGCCTCTGTACACCTATGTAGATATTCCATTAAAAATCAGCCGTTTCCAGCTACAATAGCCATTTACAACATTAACAATGTCTACACTGTATTTCTGATCAATTTGATGTTATTTTAATGGACAAAAAATTTGGTTTTCTTTCGAAAACATGGACATTTCTAAGTGACCCCAATCGTTTGAACGGTAGTGTACATCTAGCCGTGCTTTATCTGTGGCAGACATGCTTATAGCCTCAAATTCCCACACTATTCATCATCTTAATGGCTTAACCAAGCAATCAGTAAGTAGCTGAGTTAGGGTCAAAGTTCACTACTTAGAAATGTAGCCCCAACTCTGACCAGTAGCGGTCCAAAATAGGTCCAATGAATCCTGGTTCACATGGGATAATTCCCACAATAAAGACCATTGATGAGGGGAACTGGCTAAAGCGTCTGTAAGTGAAGTGCACAGGAATTCTCCCGTACCGTACTTGCCCCCATCGTCTCCGTTGGCGTTGACCTTCTTGCCCAGGATCTGGACGTGCTTGCCCGTGGTGCGGCTGTACAGTTGGTAGATGCGGATTTGCTTCCGGCTCAGGTCGTCCGGGTTCCGCGTGTGGTTCTCGATATAGATCCTAAAATCGGCTGAGCTCTGTTGCGATTCCTGGAGGAGAAAGACATGACACAGGAGTTCATGGACCAGCTTTTACTAGGTACTCTGTCATGAAGCTCTGCTTAAGGGCCAGAAACTATGAGGCAACATATTGGATGTTGTAAGCTTACATTTTAAGTTTTGTTTGCACGTTTATTCCACACAACACGCTTACAAGGTGATCTAACTGTGAGGCATTGCTAACAAATTCAAAGGGCACATACTGTAGAAAATAATGAGAACAAAAGTGCAACATGCTACATGCTACATGCTTCATTATTATTGCATGTCTTTGTATTGAGGCAGCTGTATACTATTTGCCTGGGGCCATATTGAAAAACCAGTATTCCATTTCCACAAGCAAGCAAGCAAGCCACTAGCAATTATACACCTGAAGCATCCAGACCTGTTACACTATCATCAACAATATATCTGCCCTAGGGCCCAGTAAGGCCCATAAATCACAGTGGAGATATGGATGTGATGGCGAGAGTCAGCTCGTACCACAAAAGCACACTCGGAGGGAGCATCTTGTAACATAAACTCCCACATTCAAATATTTCACACCGCTAGAATGAATGCAAAGGTCTGTTCTGCACTTACAAGTTGCCTAAGGGCCTAAAATACTTTTTAAAAATAGCTGACTTCGACAACACATCAAAATGCATGCAGCCTGTGCGCCCTGTCACCCAACCCCATATGTGGATGGGAAGGAAAATGTACACTTTCAAAACTCCTGAAATCTCGATTCACGCCAAGATCCTGTTCCCCAGCTGTATCGTGTGGTAATTATATAGTAATGGCCTTTTATGTAGCTTCTCTCAGGTGGCTAATTATATACACATTACATACTCCAACTCCATGTTATTTTAACCTCAGCAAATTAATGACATTTAGTGAATGAGTGGGGAAATATGCTCAGGGTAGAACAAATCTTTAATACAGAGGGGAAAACAAACCACTGATCTGAATACAAATCCCAGTTGTTTGAAGCCACATTATGGCTGTTCTCAGCAAAAATTGGTGTCAGCAAAAATTAAAGGCACCACGAAACACAGTTAGTTTTGGAAATACGATCGTAAGTTATTAATCAAAATATGATGAAACAATTGTATATCACTTTTTAATATTAAAATAAAATAAAGTTATTTGCCTCAAGAAAACATGTATCTTAATCAATAAGCAATTCTTATTGAAATATCTTTATCAAACTTCCTTTGAATTGAGTCAGTTTTAGAGGGAGGAACATTCAAAGTTATTATGACACCTCATACTTTCATATAATAGAGCGTCCAATAGAGTCTCTACAACACTAAAAGAGCATTCAAAACCAATAGAGCATCTAAATAGAGCATCCAAAACTCTCCACAACCTTAGAAGGACATCATCTGTCCATTATACTACACCCCCTCCCCCCCAAAAAAAAAAAAAAGTTCACCACCAAGCCAGCATGCACTAAAACATTTTTTGGGGGGATAACTACTGCTGAGGGATTTTTGCCAAATCTCTCCATCTCTAAACAAACATAAAGGTTTGTTTTGTAGACAGTTTCATTTCACATGGAGGAAAAAAGCAAGCCTCTGCAGAGGGCTGAGGTTAATGCAATCGGCAACATTTTTTATCGAGCCGTCTCCCTTTTCAAAGACGGGCCGAAAATGGATATGGTTGAAACTTCAAAAGTCTGGCACCATCTTCACTGAGAAGCTTAGCCCCCTTGCATCTCAGATACGCCTTACTATCTGCGTAACACACACAGGTCTATGAAACACTCTACCTGCCATCAAGGTTGTGCTACATAATTGTATTGGTCTATCTAGAGGGTTTTGTCTTCGGGAAAGCCTCTATGAGACTTCCTTCTGGCCTACATCTTCTTTACAGAAGCAATTAGTTATACAAAGCAAGAAACACATCAGCATTAAAACACTAGTATTGTAATTACTGTCTAGGACAGGGGAGAAATCAGACAGTAACACTTTAGCATTGTTTGTCTCAATTCCTTTGGAACAATCAGAGCACAAACCCTCACA
Source organism: Coregonus clupeaformis (assembly GCF_020615455.1). NCBI lineage: Eukaryota > Metazoa > Chordata > Actinopteri > Salmoniformes > Salmonidae > Coregonus > Coregonus clupeaformis. Next base: position 9,094,532 of record NC_059194.1, on the reverse strand, counting down.
TTACCCAGCTGTGTCTCCTTTTTTTAAACCACAGGTTTTGTTCCTTCCTGAGGGGTGTCTTCGTAAAATGTCCCCTTTTATTATGAAATGGGAATGCCAGGTTTTATAATCATGATCCCTTGACCCATTTGTTAAGGAACATCTCTAACAGAGATGTGGTGTCTCTGACAGAGATGTGATATCCAAGAGGTAAAAGGGGGATTCTACTATTCTCTGTCTTCATCTATTGCTGCCTCATTGGATGGATTGGCCTCTCCATCAATAATTAGGTTGGCATGAGTGGTTTTTTGAAAATCTTAATCCTCATCTTCAATCCAAAGGATTTTTGAACATTTCAAACTAGATTTCATGATATCTTATCACGTCAATCAGAGGGGAAAGGATTGAGCGCATTGTATGTAAATACTTAGCCCTGTATAAATAGACAGCAATCTTTTTGTAATTTTCATATATGCTTTAAATTGGAGACAGAGTGAAAAAGGTGAAACAATTCTAGTATTTCTCTGTAATACCGGAGAGGTTTGATTGGCATCAACCTGGTATATGATACTGACTAGACTATAAAACTAACCCCAATAACAGAGGCATGGAAGCAGGATGTGGGCTAACCACTGCCTCTCACTGTATCCAGCAATATAACATGGTGGTTTCCTAACTACCCTTAATATCTGACATTAATTTAAACCAAATACATAATGTCAAATGTCTAGATGTTTTACATTCTTGTTCATATGTCACATATCATGTACTAAAAATAACCAATAGCCTATAACCATGCCCAAAACGGAAATACATTCATTGTTAATATTAGGCTACAGTTGAGCAATTGAATCAAACTACATGTAGAATGTTACTTTACATAATAATACATCATGTGGATTTTGACTTGAGCATGAAAGGTAGGCTATAGACAACCAATTCAACAAATCAATCACATGCGTAAAAGGCGCGCGATTAGTGGAGTTTATATTTTTACCGAATTGATCCACGACACTGAAAATGATCAAAATCGCAAATGATCCTGATCTAAATGTCCTTTAAATTTCTTCAGGCTACATGTCAGTTCTTTCCATGTCTAATCTGATGCACTCGATGACTCCTCGTTCATTAGAGTAAGGTGCGCAGTAGGATAGTTTCTTCTACATTACAAACCTATTTCCTTACCATAAATATAATATTTAAACGAGGGTAGAGTTACTATGCTTGTATTTTAATTAAATGAACAATAACACTTTAATTAGGGAATTGTGTTAATCTTATGTCATTAAAGTCATATAAAAAATTAATAAATCAAATCTGAGAAAAATAACCAGCGCGCCGTATGTTCCAGTTTGCAAGTATCCAATTATATGATAACGATTTGTTCGTAATAAATCTAGAATGAGTGCTGCAAAATCACACACACACAAACACTGTCCAAAAACTGAACAATCGAATCAACCTACCTGGAGCTGGAAATAGAGGACCAGAAAATGTAAACACCTGGAGAGAGAAGGGGAGGAGGGGGTTAATCACAAGCAATTACATGAAATATAAACACTATAGCCTAACTGGATGACAAGGGTAGTAACTAGCTTTTAGCGACTTCTATTGGTAAGAATGTACGTGTTTTGAGAAACGAAAGGAATAGAAAGATGGAATCCTTACAGGTATATGAACCTCGAAGGCAGAAGAGACATCTTGACTTGCTGAAATACACCTGTTTCCACAGTTTTAAAGTCCCGAGAGAAGTTGAGGATAGACCCGCCAGCGTCCTTAAGCTACGCAAACAATTCCGGAGGTGCCTTTGAATCCCAGTGAAATGATAAATAACTGGAGTGCAACAATGTCACTGAATGCAACATTAGGTGCTTCCTTGTTGTAAAAAAATCTGATCCAGAGGGGAAAATGTAGCCTATTGTTTCTTGTCCCCCTCCAAATCTCCTCGCTCCGCTCTCACGGTCTGTGCAGACAGCGGTATCTTGCTAAGCGCGGAAAGATTCAATTTGCAACCATTGCTTAGTAGATTTTCCCTTGTTTAAAAATCCATTGCGCGCACCCTCTTTGCTCCCAAAGGTGCTGCTCCAAAGATCAGATGTATTTCAATTCCGTCCGTACCTGGGGATATCTACACTTTACATATATCATGTTAATCTTCCGACTCCAGAGTGAGAAAAGGGCAAAAGGGGACAAGTGCGTAAGATCGAATAGGAAAATAAAAAACGTTATTGGGAATACCTCACGCTGTGATAAAACTTCAATGATATCCAGAGAGTATAAATATTACATCTGAATCAAACGCAGCGCCAGATCTTCGTAGCAGGGGCGATGGTGTAATGCCTGTCAGTAGAGTGTCTGCGGCTAAGGATTTGGGCACAGTGAGTTTTTTGTTGTTGTTGGTGGGTGGAAACTTGTCAACGGTTTGCACCTGATAGGGTAATTTTTGAGAGACCATCAGTTTGGAGAATGTTTTCCTCTAGTCATAAATGATGGTGCTTGGGTGGGAGTTGGTAGGCTACATGGACTTGTTTTTACCATTTTAGACACTTTTGTATATACATTTTATTTGGAGCAATTCGTTAAGGGATATTTCCTTAAATGCAGGCATATTTCAAGTTCACAAAAATAGCCTAGGCTACTTTACATTTTTGTCATTTAGCAGACGCTCTTATCCAGAGCGATTAAAGTGCCTTGCTCAAGGGCACATCGACAGATTTTTCACCTAGTCGGTTCAGTGATTCGAACCAGCGACCTTTACATTTCAGTCATTTAGCAGACGCTCTTATCCAGAGCGACTTACAGTTAGTGAGTGCATACATTTTCATACTGCCCCCCCGTGGGAAACGAACCCACAACCCTGACGTTGCAAGCGCCATGCTCTACCAACTGAGCTACAGGGACCTTTTGGTTACTGGCCCAATTTAACCGCTAGCCTACCTGCCGCCCCTACTTGGGAGAATAGGCCTACTGGATTTCTCAATGGAAGCTATTTTTTCTTAAATCAAATGTTTTATTATTCATAGATCAGTCTTTTTACATATTATTTTCCATTATTATTAATGGCGTAACCATCACTAATTAGTTTATTATAATTATTCATATTAGTTATATATTTGCTGCTGTTTTTGTTGTATTACCTTTGTCTAGAGTTGAGAAAGAGTGTGTGTGTCATGTATTTTAAGAACACAATTCTAACACAATTCAGTGTGCCGAGTTACTCTTTTCGTCTTCCCTTGTTTTGTGGTTATGTTGGAGGCCACGTCGTTTGTGGATTGGGCTTCGCTCTCCCAGACAGCATTGAAATGCAGGTTGGTGTGGAACTCGATTTTTCAATAATGTGCTATAACTTATCCCGCATTTAAATGAAAGAGAGGTGTGAATGTGTTTACGATGCCCTCTGAACTCGCAGTGGAATGACCCCACATCCCTCCCGCCACTTAGGACCATTGTGTGATTCTCATTTATTGTCCTATTACAACGGGAACTACAGCATTCCATCCTCATTGCGTTTAAAATTTCCCTATATAGTTCGGGGTATCAATTTAAACTATAGTGGATTGCACTTTGAATAGCTTGTAAGAATAAGGGTGACTGTGTGAATTGGTATAATTTCACAATAGGCTATTACAACAAATGTTATGCAATTCTATACCTATGTACAATACATGTGTATTATCAGATTTCAAAACTCCTATAATAAACAATGTCCTCCACTGAAGAAATTCAAAAACCCTAATTGCACAAAATATAATAATTTATGATGGGAACAGTTAAATAAACACACAATGTGTGCACATCTGATGGTTAGATTGACCTGGGGCTTCCATTTGTTGTACATCCAAAGTAGTTATAATCAACAAAATACTATGTTTGAAGCATTGGCTGACAGTCCAAAATGAAGCTGGTTGAAAAGTGACTAAAACCACAGGTATAATAAACAATAATTACGAAACTGCACAAAGGAGCCAGCATTGAGTAGTCACTCATCACCTCCAAAGCACAGGCTTGTGACAATGCCTTGAAAGTATAAATTAAGAGCTATGGCACAGAGTGAACAGAGCTGTGTCTTTGATGTGCTCACCTGTGTGACACTTGTGGCAAGCTTCAACAGAAGCTCCTGCATACTGTTTACCTGCACATTTTCATGGTAGAACCACGTTACAGCAGATATGTATGACACATAACTTTTCCATTCCATAGTTTATTCTAGGAGGGAGGATACATTGACCGTTGACTCTAATCAGTCACATTAAGCCACACGAACTACGATTTATGTCAGATTTATTATTGGAAACTACATTTAGCATTTACACAAAGTAGCTATGAAGTCTGGTCGGAATTGTGACCAACCATTGAGAATTGTATTGGTTGGAAGGTTGGGCCCACTGGTTGACAATGACTAGAGTTGAGCTTCATGAATGGGGAGCTGTCTCAATCCCTCTGAGGAGGAGGTGGGCAGGCAAGCCAGCAACTCAAGAGTTAGGATTAGGTTACCCACAGCTACTGAACTGACTGAGTGAAGAAAAGAACAAGCAGGTAAGCTAAAGGTCTTGGTTGAGAGCCTACAGCCACGAAAGAGAGTTTGCTACAAAAAGCACTGCAGCTTTCCACCATCACCACTACCGGTAGATGTCTCTGAGACTGTGTCCAGACGGTCATCAGGAATGTGGAGAATATCTCATTGACGCTAGGAAAAAAAGGTGGGGTGGAAAAAGCTATCCGAGGGCGGTGAGCCAGGGGTTCAAAGGACCTAGCAGGCCTTTAAGCTTGACAAAAGAACTTGGCAGTGTCTGTAAGTGAAGCCCAATGTACTACATTAGTGCAAGGACCCCCCCGCCACCTCCTTTCTCCCCCTCGCTTCCCACTTTCATCTCCGACACGAACATATTGGGTGGGGGGTTTCAGGGGGCATCTGCATCCTATTGAATTTTCAAGGTGAGGGGACGGCCGAAGAGGGCCTAGTGGCTCGTATAAGCCGTCCAGACCCTTTTCACTCCAAGTCACAGCCCAACGAGCGTGTGAAGAGGCGGGGACAGCCTCTTCCTCTCATCTCCCAGGAATCAACCCCACCCCATTAGTGTATTGGCGGCCCCTTTCACACTGTTGGCTAGGCTCTTTGGCCCTGTGCCCCCGGAGTCCTGCGGCGTAACGTTGGCTAGTCAGGAGCAGGTCACCGCGGGGTCGCGACACCTCGCTGTGCAATAGGGTGATGGAGACAGTGCCCAGAAGAGTGTCGCTGAGAGAGAAGGAGAGAGAGCCTTGAAGCTTCGCCTTGAAGAAAAGGGAAGCATTTTGTAATTTGTCCCCCATCACATGTTGTTTGCTTGGAGTCATTTAGGGCATCTAGGCTTTGCCTTGAAGTTTGGGGCGACAGTGTGTGTGGGTGTGCCTTGAAGTTGGGGGCGACAGTGTGTGTGGGTGTGCGTTGAAGTTGGGGGCGACAGTGTGTGTGGGTGTGCGTTGAAGTTGGGGGCGACAGTGTGTGTGGGTGTGCGTTGAAGTTGGGCGACAGTGTGTGTGGGTGTGCGTTGAAGTTGGGAGCGACAGTGTGTGTGGGTGTGCGTTGAAGTTGGGGGCGACAGTGTGTGTGGGTGTGCGTTGAAGTTGGGGGCGACAGTGTGTGTGGGTGTGCGTTGAAGTTGGGGGCGACAGTGTGTGTGGGTGTGCGTTGAAGTTGGGGGCGACAGTGTGTGTGGGTGTGCGTTGAAGTTGGGGGGCGACAATGTGTGTGGGTGTGCGTTGAAGTTGGGGGCGACAGTGTGTGTGGGTGTGCGTTGAAGTTGGGGGCGACAGTGTGTGTGGGTGTGCGTTGAAGTTGGGGGCGACAGTGTGTGTGGGTGTGCCTTGAAGTTGGGGGCGACAGTGTGTGTGGGTGTGCCTTGAAGTTGGGGGCGACAGTGTGTGTGGGTGTGCGTTGAAGTTGGGGGCGACAGTGTGTGTGGGTGTGCCTTGAAGTTGGGGGCGACAGTGTGTGTGGGTGTGCGTTGAAGTTGGGGGCGACAGTGTGTGTGGGTGTGCGTTGAAGTTGGCGGCCAGTGCGTGAGAGAGAGAAAGAGGTAATTTGAGTGTGGGGTGATAATGAAACTTGCTCCTCGACAAATCATCTCAGAGCACCGCAATACATGCTGAACATATTAACATATTCATTAGCATCAGTACACTAATGACGATATTTCCCCGTCTCAGTTCAACAGAGGTCTTAAATTGTACAAAACTACAAACACACAGTATGGCTCACTCGTCACTAGTTGTTAACATATGTTATAATTTTCATAATGTATGTGCACGCCTCACTAAACTCCTCTTAATGATTCTGAACAATTACTCTCAAGCTCCAGATTAGTGGATGGTGAAAAACACAACTGCCAAAAAGTGTCATGATGTAGTAAAAACAATTGTTTCATAACACTGGTCCATGAGCCACATACTTCTAGTTTTCTGACCCATTTTGTATCTTTGGCAGAATATGAAGAGTCACTTGGACAGCAGAGGCTAATGTTGGGTGCTTATTTATGCTTTCAAACCCATGCTGAATGATATGATTGATTTGTTGTCAGCTCTTGAATTTTTTCTGCATCAAAATGAAATGACCCCCTAATTGTTTGTTGGGTTGCTGTAATGACCTAATTAAGGAGCTGGTTGTTGGTAATGTGGCATAACATTCAGGGGCGCAACTTTTACTGGGGACGGGGGACATGTCCCCCCCCACATTCTGAAATTGCATTTTTGTCCCCCCCAGTTTTATATCATTGGAATGTGATACAAAACGAGGCAACAGTGTGCTTTAGGACCATGCGGATGCCTCCGAGCGTCAGGTAGGCTGTTTAGAGTGTTTATCCGACTAGATGAAAAAATTTATAATAATACAATTATGTCCCCGCCATTTCTAAAACCAAAGTTGCACCCCTGATAACATTGCTGCAAGACTTGGAGAACCTGGCCAGAGTGCTTGACTCAAACCATCCTCCCAGCTTTCAGTTTTGAAGGCTGGAAAGCATGTCAATTTTTTTTCAAGTTATACAGCTGTGCATACAGTGAAATAAGTTTCTATAAATGCGTAACCATTTTGTAACTTCAACAACAAATTAAAAACACCTCCAAAAAGAGTCTTCTATGAGATTGTACCCCTGTGTCAATGCCGTAGTCTGCGCTCCAGCAGGTATACCTCACTGGTCATTCCCAAAGCCAACACCTCCTTTGGCCGCCATTCCTTCCAGTTCTCTGCTGCCAATGACTGGAACGAATTGCAAAAATCTCTGAAGCTGGAGACTCTTATCTCCCTCACTAACTTTAAGCATCAGTTGTCAGAGCACCTTACCGATCACTGCACCTGTCCACAGCCCATCTGAAATTAGCCCACCCAACTACCTCATCCCTATATTGTTATTTATTTTGCTCTTTTGCACCCCAGTATCTCTATTTGCACATAATCTCTTGCACATCTAGCATTCCAGTGTTAATACTAATTGTAATTATTTTGCACTATAGCCTATTTATTGCCTTACCTCCATAACTTGCTACATTTGCACACACTGTATATATATTTTCTGTTGTATTTTTTGACTTTATGTTTTTTTACCCCATATGTAACTCTGTGTTGTTGTTTTTATCGCACTGCTATGCTTTATCTTGGCCAGGTCGCAGTTGTAAATGAGAACTTGTTCTCAACTGGCTTACCTGGTTAAATAAAGGTGAAATAAAAAAAATAAAAAAGCCACAGTCCTCCAACCTCATGACGTAGTCAACCCACCTAAGGCGGTAAACACTTTGATTTGAAGTCATTACCTTCAAGTTAGCAGGAGATAAGTATTTAGTGAGTGTTTAAAGGGCAAAACATGTCAACAAAATGGATCAACCCAACTAATTGCTATTAAACTGTGGGGTGGGCGAGTATACTTCCTCAGGTAGTGGTGGGTCCTGAGAAAGTAGTCCCGCTTCACTCCTCGAGGTCAGCTGTGTGACTAGGGTTCGATAAGATGCCCCTTCTGATGGACCGCCCGTTAGCCATGTAGCTTGTTAGGGATAGCAACAGCCACGGTAGGTAGGAGGAGTCCCCTCAGTGTAGGAGGGTGCCCCTGCAGCTAGCCTCAACCTGCAACTCCACTCAGCCTAATGGTTGAGTCCAATCCATTCCCCTGTCTAGCACCTCTTTAGAGCCTCCTCACCCCTTTGTTCTGACAATACACAAACGGCCATTCAAATGGGGGGACTCTGTAATCAGTGAAATACTAGCCTCTGGGCTTTGTAGAGAGGCAAAGAGAGAGAAGGAGAGAGAGGAAAATCCATCCATGACCAATCAGCTCTAACTACCTGTCTGGGTTTTTAGCTGCAGAAGTTATTTGCAGAAGGAAAAAATGTCCTGTTCCAGATGTAGAATTGAAGATAAAAAAAGGCGTGCAGACTGATACCTCCATCCGCTGTAAAATACTGGATTAGTCCACACCCCTGGAGTTACTGTTGTTGTTGCTTGAGTTTCTTCGTTTTGAGGAGGGAAAACACTATGTTATAACCTACATTTTTGCTGTGACATCTGCATCAATGGATTTCCTTTATGATAACTCACTAAACATTAGTTATATTGAATAATGTTCATCATATGATATTAATTGCGATGATGGGAAAAGTGATGCATGCATGTCAAGATTCATGCACAGCAGTGTTGCAAAAATAGATAAATTGACTTTGCTTAAATAGTCAGTCAAATCAAATCAAATCACATTTTATTTGCCACATGCGCCGAATACAACAGGTGTAGACATTACCATGAAATGCTTACTTACAGCCCTTAACCAACAATGCATTTATTTCTTAATAAAAAGATAAATAAAACAACAACAACAAAAAATTGTTAAGAAAAAAAGAGCAGAAGTAAAATAAAATAACAGTAGGGAGGCTATATACAGGGGGGTACCGGTGCAGAGTCAATGTGCGGGGGCACCGGCTAATTGAGGTATTTGAGGTAATATGTACATTTGGGTAGAGTTAAAGTGACTATGCATAAATAATTAACAGAGTAGCAGCAGCGTAAAAAGATGGGGTGGGGGTGCAAATAGTCCGGGTAGCCATGATTAGCTGTTCAGGAGTCTTATGGCTTGGGGGTAGAAGCTGTTGAGAAGTCTTTTGGACCTAGACTTGGCGCTCCGGTACCGCTTGCCGTGCAGTAGCAGAGAGAACAGTCTATGACTAGGGTGGCTGGAGTCTTTGACAATTTTGAACCTTCCTCTGATACCGCCTGGTATAGAGGTCCTGGATGGCAGGAAGCTTGGCCCCAGTGATGTACTGGGCCGTACGCACTACACTCTGTAGTGCCTTGCTGTCAGAGGCCGAGCAGTTGCCATACCAGGCGGTGATGCAACCAGTCAGGATGCTCTCGATGGTGCAGCTGTATAACTTTTTGAGGATCTGAGGACCCATGCCAAATCTTTTCAGTCTCCTGAGAAGGAATAGGCTTTGTCGTGCCCTCTTCACGACTGTCTTGGTGTGTTTGGACCATGATAGTTCGTTGGTGATGTGGACACCAAGGAACTTGAAGCTCTCAACCTGTTCCACTACAGCCCCGTCGATGAGAATGGGGGCGTGCTAGTCCTCTTTTTTTTCCTTGTAGTCCACAATCATCTCCTTTGTCTTGGTCACGTTGAGGGAGAGGTTGTTATCCTGGCACCACACGGCCAGGTCTCTGACCTCCTCCCTATAAGCTGTCTCATCGTTGTCGGTGATCAGGCCTACCACTGTTGTGTTGTCAGCAAACTTAATGATGGTATTGGAGTCGTGCCTGGCCATGCAGTCATGGGTGAACAGAGGGTACAGGAGGGGACTGAGCACGCACCCCTGAGGGGCCCCCGTGTTGAGGATCAGCGTGGCAGATGTGTTGTTACCTACCCTTACCACCTGGGGGCGGCCCGTCAGGAAGTCCAGGATCCAGTTGCAGAGGGAGGTGTTTAGTCCCAGGATCCTTAGCTTAGTGATGAGCTTTGAGGGCACTATGGTGCCTCAGCCTGGTCTCATAGACTAGACGTAACTTAGTAAACGTAAATCCGGGACACGTTTGGTATGGTTTCATAAGACAGAAGGTTACTTAAGGCAATGGGTAGGCATACAACGCAAATGTCTAGCAACCCAAAGGTTGCGTGTTCGAATTTCATCACGGTCAAAGCATTTTAGCTAATTAGCAACTTTGCAACTAGTACTACTTTTTAGCTACTTTGCAACTACTTAGCGTGTTATCTAACCCTTCCCCTAACCCCTTCCCCTAACTCCTTACCCTAACCTTAACCCTAACTCCTAGCCTAGCTAACGTTTGCCCCTTAGCTAACATTAGCCACAACAAATCGGAATTTGTAATATATGATACATTTTGCAAATTCATAACATATTGTACAAATTGCAATTCGTAACATATCATAAGAAATGGATGATGGACATCCACAAATTAATACATAACATACGAAACGTAACATATCATACCAATTGAAGTGTCCCGGATTTATATATATATATATACAGTGAGGAGAACAAGTATTTGATGCAATGCCGATTTTGCAGGTTTTCCTACTTACAAAGCATGTAGAGGTCTGTAATTTTTATCATAGGTACACTTCAACTGTGAGAGACGGAATCTAAAACAAAAATCCAGAAAATCACATTGTATGATTTTTAGGTAATTAATTTGCATTTTATTGCATGCCATAAGTATTTGATCACCTACCAACCAGTAAGAATTCCGGCTCTCACAGACCTGTTCGTTTTTCTTTAAGAAGCCCTCCTGTTCTCCACTCATTACCTGTATTAACTGCACCTGTTTGAACTCGTTACCTGTATAAAAGACACCTGTCCACACACTCAATCAAACAGACTCCAACCTCTCCACAATGGCCAAGACCAGAGAGCTGTGTAAGGACATCAGGGATACAATTGTAGACCTGCACAAGGCTGGGATGGGCTACAGGACAATAGGCAAGCAGCTTGGTGAGAAGGCAACAACTGTTGGCGCAATTATTAGAAAATGGAAGAAGTTCAAGATGACGGTCAATCACCCTCGGTCTGGGGCTCCATGCAAGATCTCACCTCGTGGGGCATCAATGATCATGAGGAAGGTAAGGGATCAGCCCAGAACTACACGGCAGGACCTGGTCAATGACCTGAAGAGAGCTGGGACCACAGTCTCAAAGAAAACCATTAGTTACACACTACGCCGTCATGGATTAAAATCCTGCAGCGCACGCAAGGTCCCCCTGCTCAAGCCAGCGCATATCCAGGCCCGTCTGAAGTTTGCCAATGACCATCTGGATGATCCAGAGGAGGAGTGGGAGAAGGTCATGTGGTCTGATGAGACAAAAATAGAGCTTTTTGGTCTAAACTGCACTTGCCGTGTTTGGAGGAAGAAGAAGGATGAGTACAACCCCAAGAACACCATCCCAACCGTGAAGCATGGAGGTGGAAACATCATTCTTTGTGGATGCTTTTCTGCAAAGGGGACAGGACGACTGCACCGTATTGAGGGGAGGATGGATGGGGCCATGTATCGCGAGATCTTGGCCAACAACCTCCTTGCCTCAGTAAGAGCATTGAAGATGGGTCGTGGCTGGGTCTTCCAGCATGACAATGTCCCGAAACACACAGCCAGGGCAACTAAGGAGTGGCTCCGTAAGAAGCATCTCAAGGTCCTGGAGTGGCCTAGCCAGTCTCCAGTCCTGAACCGAATAGAAAATCTTTGGAGGGAGCTGAAAGTCCCTATTGCCCAGCGACAGCCCCGAAACCTGAAGGATCTGGAGAAGGTCTGTATGGAGGAGTGGGCCAAAATCCCTGCTGCAGTGTGTGCAAACCTGGTCAAGACCTACAGGAAACGTATGATCTCTGTAATTGCAAACAAAGGTTTCTGTACCAAATATTAAGTTCTGCTTTTCTGATGTATCAAATACTTATGTCATGCAATAAAATGCAAATTAATTACTTAAAAATCATACAATGTGATTTTCTGGATTTTTGTTTTAGATTCCGTCTCTCACAGTTGAAGTGTACCTATGATAAAAAATTATAGACCTCTACATGCTTTGTAAGTAGGAAAACCTGCAAAATCGGCAGTGTATCAAATACTTGTTCTCCCCACTGTATATATAATATAATTCTTACTGGTTGGTATATATATATATATATATATACAGTGAGGGAAAAAAGTATTTGATCCCCTGCTGATTTTGTACGTTTGCCCACTGACAAAGACATGATCAGTCTATAATTTTAATGGTAGGTTTATTTGAACAGTGAGAGACAGAATAACAACAAAAAAATCCAGAAATACGCATTTCAAAAATGTTATAAATTGATTTGCATTTTAATGAGGGAAAGAAGTATTTGACCCCTCTACAAAACATGACTTAGTACTTGGTGGCAAAACCCTTGTTGGCAATTACAGAGGTCAGACATTTCTTGTAGTTGGCCACCAGGTTTGCACACATCTCAGGAGGGATTTTGTCCCACTCCTCTTTGCAGATCTTCTCCAAGTCATTTAGGTTTCGAGGCTGACGTTTGGCAACACGAACCTTCAGCTCCCTCCACAGATTTTCTATGGGATTAAGGTCTGGAGTCTGGCTAGGCCACTCCAGGACCTTAATGTGCCTCTTCTTGAGCCACTCCTTTGTTGCCTTGGCCGTGTGTTTTGGGTCATTGTCATGCTGAAATATCCATCCACGACCCATTTTCAATGCCCTGGCTGAGGGAAGGAGGTTCTCACCCAAGATTTGACGGTACATGGCCCCGTCCATCGTCCCTTTGATGCGGTGAAGTTGTCCTGACCCCTTAGCAGAAAAACACCCCCAAAGCATAATGTTTCCACCTCCATGTTTGTCGGTGGGGATGGTGTTCTTGGGGTCATAGGCAGCATTCCTCCTCCGCCAAACACAGCGAGTTGAGTTGATGCCAAAGAGCTCGATTTTGGTCTCATCTGACCACAACACTTTAACCCAGTTCTCCTCTGAATCATTCAGATGTTCATTGGCAAACTTCAGACGGGCCTGTATATGTGCTTCCTTGAGCAGGGGGACCTTGCGGGCGCTGCAGGATTTCAGTCCTTCACGACGTAGTGTGTGTTACCAATTGTTTTCTTGGTGACTATGGTCCCAGCTGCCTTGAGATCATTGACAAGATCCTCCCGTGTAGTTCTGGGCTGATTCCTCACTGTTCTCATTATCATTGCAACTCCACGAGGTGAGATCTTGCATGGAGCCCCAGGCCGAGGGAGATTGACAGTTCTTTTGTGTTTCTTCCATTTGCGAATAATCGAGCTGCTTGGCAAGCTGCTTGGCAATGGTCTTGTAGCCCATTCCAGCCTTGTGTAGGTCTACAATCTTGTCCCTGACATCCTTGGAGAGCTCTTTGGTCTTGGCCATGGTGGAGAGTTTGGAAATTGATTGATTGATTGCTTCTGTGGACAGGTGTCTTTTATACAGGTAACAAACTGAGATTAGGAGCACTCCCTTTAAGAGTGTGCTCCTAATCTCAGCTCGTTACCTGTATAAAAGACACCTGGGAGCCAGAAATCTTTCTGATTGAGAGGGGGTCAAATACTTATTTCCCTCATTAAAATGCAAATCAATTTATAACATTTTTTACATGCATTTTTCTGGATTTTGTTGTTGTTATTCTGTCTCTCACTGTTCAAATAAACCTACCATTAAAATTATAGACTGATCGTGTCTTTGTCAGTGGGCAAACGTACAAAATCAGCAGGGGATCAAATACTTTTTTCCCTCACTGTACATACTATGTACATTATATGGACACAGTACATTTTACAATAATTCTATTTTGTTTGTTTTTACTCCTGAACTTCCTCTACCCTCAACCTCTCCGATCATTTTCATGATGTCCATCCTGTTTGCTTCTATATGCCATATCTTTCTAACTCTGCTCTTTCACAAAAGCTCTCAACCTATAACCTATATACTTATTATGGACAGAGTATGCTTACATTATTAGTTATCTTGTTGTTATTAGTTGTTGTTAGTTGTTATTAGTCCCATCCTTCAACTCCATTCAACACCACCCATCTATCTCTTAACACCATCCATATTGGATTTCTATTTGCCATATATTTTTCAACTGTACTGTGATGTTTTACAAAAGTTCTGAACCTTTCTATTCTCATTGTTTCTACAGATTCTAAATTGAAAATAAACATTTTTGCTAAAAGTATTATTATATTATTGATCGATTGACTAGGACTTTTCAGATCACCCAGTAATGCTATCTGCAGGGTTAGCTCCAGGTAAATATTGCAATCCTTTAGCCATTCCTGGACCTGTGTCCAAAAACAAGCTACAAATAGACAGTACCAAAACAAATGATCTAATGATTCTGTCTCTTCGCAGCAAAATCTGCAGAGCTGGGAAGATTGTATCCCCCATATACAGTTGAGGTCAGAAGTTTACATATACCTTAGCCAAAAACATTTAAACTCAGTTTTTCACAATTCCTGACATTTAATCATAGTAAAAATTCCCTGTCTTAGGTCAGTTAGGATCACCACTTTATTTTAAGAATGTGAAATGTCAGAATAATAGTAGAGATAATTATTTACTTCAGCTTTTATTTCTTTCATCACATTTTCAGTGGGTCAGAAGTTTACATACACTCAATTAGTATTTGGTAGCATTGCCTTTAAATTGTTTAACTTGGGTCAAACGTTTCGGGTAGCCTTCCACAAGCTTCCCACAATAAGTTGGGTGAATTTTGGCCCATTCCTCCTAACAGAGCTGGTGTAACTGAGTCAGGTTAGTAGGCCTCCTTGCTCGCACACGCCTTTTCAGTTCTGCCCACACATTTTCTATAGGATTGAGGTCAGACTTTGTGATGGCACTCCAATACCTTGACTTTGTTGTCCTTAAGCCATTTTGCCACAACTTTGGAAGTATGCTTGGGGTCATTGTCCAATTGGAAGACCCATTTGCGACCAAGCTTTAACTTCCTGACTGATGTCTTGAGATGTTGCTTCAATATATCCACATAATATTCCTTCCTCATGATGCCATCTATTTTGTGAAGTGCACCAGTCCCTCCTGCAGCAAAGCACCCCTACAGCATGATGCTGCCAACCCCGTGCTTCATGGTTGGGATGGTGTCCCTTTTTCCTCCAAACATAACGATGGTCATTATGGCCAAACAGTTCTATTTTTGTTTCATCAGACCAGAGGACATTTCTCCAAAAAGTACGATCTTTGTCCCCATGTGCAGTTGCAAACCGTAGTCTGGCTTTTTTATGGCGGTTTTGGAGCAGTGGTTTCTTCGTTACTGAGCGGCCTTTCAGGTTATTTTACATTTTTGTCATTTAGCAGACGCTCTTATCCAGAGTGACTTACAGGAGCAATTAGGGTTAAGTGCCTTGCTCAAGGGCACATCGACAGATTTTTCACCTAGTCGGCTCGGGGATTAGAACCAGCGACCTTTTGGTTACTGGCACTACGCTCTTAACCACTAAGCTACCTGCCGCCCAATAGAAGGATATAGGACTCGTTTTACTGTGGATATAGATACTTTTGTACCTGTTTCCTCCAGCATCTTCACATGGTCCTTTGCTATTGTTCTGTGATTGATTTGCACTTTTCGCACCAAAGTACGTTCACCTCTAGGAGACAGAACGCATCTCCTTCCTGAGCGGTATGACAGCTGCGTGGTCCCATGGTGTTTACACTTGCGTACTATTGTTTGCACAGATGAACGTGGTACCTTCAGGCGTTTGGAAATTGCTCCCAAGGATGAACCAGACTTGGGAAAGGGAAAGGGAAAGGGAAAGGGAGATATCTAGTCAGTTGTACAACTGAATGCATTCAACTGAAATGTGTCTTCCGCATTTAACCCAACCCCTCTGAATCAGAGAGGTGCGGGGGGCTGCCTTAATCGACATCCACGTCTTCGGCGCCCGGGGAGCAATTAGGGTTAAGTGCCTTGCTCAAGGGCACATCGACAGATTTTTCACCTAGTCGGCTCGGGGATTAGAACCAGCGACCTTTCGGTTACTGGCACAACGCTCTTAACCACTAAGCTACCTGCCGCCCTGGAGGTCTACAATTTATTTTCTGAGGTCTTGGCTGATTTCATTTGATTTTCCCATGATGTCAAGCAAAGAGGCACTGAGTTTGAAGGTAGGCCTTGAAATACATCCACAGGTACACCTCCAATTGACTCAAATGATGTCAAATAGCCTTTCAGAAGCTTCTAAAGCCATGACATCATTTTCTGGAATTTTCCAAGCTGTTTAAAGGCACAGTCAACTTAGTGTATGTAAACTTCTGACCAACTGGAATTGTTATACAGTGAATTATAATTGAAATAATCTGTCCTGTCTGTAAACAATTGTTGGAAAAATGTCTTGTGTCATGCAAAAAGTAGATGTCCTAACCGACTTGCCAAACCTATAGTTTGTTAACAAGAAATTTGTGGAGTGGTTGAAAACAAGTTTTAATGACTCCAACCTAAGTGTATGTAAACTTCCGACTTCAACTGTAAAGAACATTCTATTGGTAGCAAGAATTGTATATAATAATCTAAATTGAAAAATTATATGCTTTGAATCCGGCATCGTTTTGCGTATCAGTTCATAAACACTATGCCATGGGATTGGTACATCAAAAATCTCTTCCCAACTATTTTGCAATCTACAGTGGGGGAAAAAAGTATTTAGTCAGCCACCAATTGTGCAAGTTCTCCCACTTAAAAAGATGAGAGAGGCCTGTAATTTTCATCATAGGTACACGTCAACTATGACAGACAAAATGAGATTTTTTTTCTCCAGAAAATCACTTTGTAGGATTTTTAATGAATTTATTTGCAAATTATGGTGGAAAATAAGTGTTTGGTCAATAACAAAAGTTTCTCAATACTTTGTTATACACCCTTTGTTGGCAATGACACAGGTCAAAAGTTTTCTGTAAGTCTTCACAAGGTTTTCACACACTGTTGCTGGTATTTTGGCCCATTCCTCCATGCAGATCTCCTCTAGAGCAGTGATTTTTTTGGGGCTGTCGCTGGGCAACACAGACTTTCAACTCCCTCCAAAGATTTTCTATGGGGTTGAGATCTGGAGACTGGCTAGGCCACTCCAGGACCTTGAAATGCTTCTTACGAAGCCACTCCTTCGTTGCCCGGGCGGTGTGTTTGGGATCATTGTCATGCTGAAAGACCCAGCCACGTTTAATCTTCAATGCCCTTGCTGATGGAAGGAGGTTTTCACTCAAAATCTCACGATACATGGCCCCATTCATTCTTTCCTTTACACGGATCAGTCGTCCTGGTCCCTTTGCAGAAAAGCATCCCCAAAGCATGATGTTTCCACCCCCATGCTTCACAGTAGGTATGGTGTTCCTTGGATGCAACTCAGCATTCTTTGTCCTCCAAACACGACGAGTTGAGTTTTTACCAAAAAGTTATATTTTGGTTTCATCTGACCATATGTCATTCTCCCAATCCTCTTCTGGATCATCCAAATGCACTCTAGCAAACTTCAGACGGGCCTGGACATGTACTGGCTTAAGCAGGGGGAAACGTCTGGCACTGCAGGATTTGAGTCCCTTGTGGCGTAGTGTGTTACTGATGGTAGGCTTTGTTACTTTGGTCCCAGCTCTCTGCAGGTCATTCACTAGGTCCCCCCATGTGGTTCTGGGATTTTTGCTCACCGTTCTTGTGATCATTTTGACCCCACGGGGTGAGATCTTGCGTGGAGCCCCAGATCGAGGGAGATTATCAGTGGTCTTGTATGTCTTCCATTTCCTAATAATTGCTCCCACAGTTGATTTCTTCAAACCAAGCTGCTTACCTATTGCAGATTCAGTCTTCCCAGCCTGGTGCAGGTCTACAATTTTGTTTCTGGTGTCTTTTGACAGCTCTTTGGTCTTGGCCATAGTGGAGTTTGGAGTGTGACTGTTTGAGGTTGTGGACAGGTGTCTTTTATACTGATAACAAGTTCAAACAGGTGCCATTAATACAGGTAACGAGTGGAGGACAGAGGAGCCTCTTAAAGAAGAAGTTACAGGTCTGTGAGAGCCAGAAATCTTGCTTGTTTGTAGGTGACCAAATACTTATTTTCCACCATAATTTGCAAATAAATTCATTAAAAATCCTACAATGTGATTGTCTGTCATAGTTGATGTGTACCTATGATGAAAATTACAGGCCTCTCTCATCTTTTTAAGTGTGAGAACTTGCACAATTGGTGGCTGACTAAATACTTTTTCCCCCACTGTATATGGGACGGCTGTCAATCCTTTGGTCCTTAAATGAAACTGGTATACTTTTTTATTTATCACAGTTTTTTTTAACCAATTATGTTCCTCCCAGATTTATATTAACAATGTTATGTCTACCCCTAAGTCGAACACCTGGGTGTTTTGCGTTGTCAGTTATAAGTCCTCCGCACACCCATTGAAAAATAAATAAAATGGTAAATGTTCTTTGCAAGAAGACCTGTATTGTCTCCTACCTTAGCAAAATGTGAAGTGTCAGACGCTACGTTAAGTGGGGCCAAACAGCAACTGTTCCCTCTGCTAGATGAGTTGTCTGGGGAACCATTGTTTTATGAGTGTTCAGAGTACATAGAGAGGACAGTCTTTCCTTTGGTCAAAGAAAGTGCTACACGTACGCTACAATTTGTTCATGTTCTGTCCAAAAATCGCATTTGAAACCAGGTGTGTTCCGAGCACGCCCCAATTCACATCGACGGGGCTGTAGTGCAGGGTTTCCCAAAGTCGGTCCTGGGGCCCCCCCTGGGTGAACGTTTTGTTTTTTGCCCTAGCACTACACAGCTGATTAGAATAATCAAAGTTTGATGATGGTTGGTTATTTGAATCAGCTGTGTAATGATAGGGCAAAAACCAAAACCTGCACCCAGGGGGACTGACTTTGGGAAACCCTGCTGTAGTGGAGCTGGTCGTTAGCTTCGGTGTCCACATCACTAAGGATCTATCATGGTCCACACACACAAACACAGTCGTGAAGAGGGCACAACAACACCTTTTCCCCTTCAGGAGACTGAAAAGATTTGGCATGGGCCTACAGATCCTCAAAACGTTATACAGCTGCACCATTGAGAGCATCTTGACTGGCTGCACCACCGCTTGGTTTGGCAACTGCTCGTCATCCGACCGTAAGGCGCTACAGAGTGTAGTGCGTATAGCCCAGTACAACACTGGGGCCAAGCTCCCTGCCATCCAGGACCTCTAGACCAGGCGGTGTCAGAGGAAGGACCTACAAATTGTCAAAGACTCCAGTCACCCAAGTCACTGTTTTCTCTGCTACCGCATGGCAAGCGGTACCGTAGCGCCAAGTCTAGTTCCAAAAGGCTCCTTACCAGCTTCTACCCCCAAGCCATAAGACTGCTGAACAATTCAATGAATGGCCCCCCAGACTATTTACATTGACCCCCTCCCCCCTTTGTTTTTACACTGCTGCTACTCGCTGTTTATTATCTATGCATAGTTGCTTTACCCCTAACTACATGTACAAATTACCTTGACTAACCTGTACCCCCGCACATTGACTCGGTACCAGTACACCCTGTATATAGCCTTATTATTGTTATTTTATTGTTACTTTTTCTCTTTTTTTTCTTTTTTTTTTTACTTTAGTTTATTTAGTAAATATTTTCTTAACTCTATTTTCTTAAAACTGCACTGTTGGTTAAGGGCTTGTAAGTAAGCATTTCACGGCAACGTCTACACCTGTTGTATTCGGCGCATGTGACAAATATCATTTGATTTGATTTAGCTGTAAATGGGTTCAATTCATCTTGATAAGAGCTTCCAGAGCAGATACGCTTTAGCTGGAAAAAGTTCCCATCATTCTTTGAATACTACAGGTTACCCCATTACGGTTAAGTGAGACAACATCTGAAGTGCTAAACTGCCTCACACCTCGAGGGCTACAATCATTACAGATATAATCATATTTTTGGAAGTGTTTGGGGATTGACAAATTGCTTTATTCAACTCCACTGTTGTGAGTGAGACATGTTAGCCAAATGTCTGCTTAAATAATCTACAGCCCAAGCCTTGTGCTGGGGTTGGACTGAAATGGGGGGAAGCAACAGAGGACTTTTATGAGGAAAATGAGGGCTCTCAATTGGAAGTATTTTCTGAATAGCATATATCACCTTTGCCTGTGTTCACTCCAATTGGAGTTATTAGCATTAGAAAACAGTGTCACTCTAAATAACCACATGCCGAGTGCAGTTACAATAAAATGTCCTCAAATGGGCTGTTGTAGGGCACTTCTAAACACTCACAACATGATATTACTTATTATGGGTTCGTTAATAGCTTTAGTTTTTTTTAACAATTTGCATGAATTCACAACATGACTAATAGAAGGGTCACTCATTCTAGGGCCAAAGTCTACAGAGGTGGACATGTTGGGGTGTGTCACTACTAATGGTGAAAAACATTCACCATTAGTAGTGACAGTTCCTGAAAGTATACCTTATCTACTTTGAAGAACTAGTCAAATGTTTTCGTAGGACAGCTCTTCAACATACAGTACTTAGGCAGACTAGCCTAGCTAAATAGGATGACTAAAGACAGTACAGTATGGGGAGCACAGAGATATAACGGTAGATGGCCTGGCTGGCTGACTGCTACTGCCTAAGCAGAGATGAGATGATAGCTTAAGGAATAAAAAATAATAATAAAAACTAGTAATATACACAACTGAAATATTGTATTATTTCATAGTAATTTCCTATTTTTCTATTGATGTCTACCCAATGTGGACCTGACAGAGACAATGGAATATTTTAAATGTTTTTGCAATTGAATGTTCACTATTTTTGGCTTTGGAATTTCCATTAAAAAGCTCTAAAATCATTTTAATGTCACTATTTCATAATGGATTTAATGTTTAAAAAAATAATCAAAACCGAAATCGGAAACCGTGATAATTTTTTTATAATCGAAATGAAACCAAACCAACCTCAAAAAGCACTAATCGCTCAGCACTAGAGAGAGCAGCAGGGCTGGAGCAAAAGCTGATGAACGACAGAGGATTCATGCTAAAGGTAAATGTGTCCATCACATGCACTCTTCTCCAAGCTCCAAAGAGGTGAAAAACACAAGTTAGCACAGACACTACTGAACAAGTCCACAACAAATCCATATGAACTCACTATCTTGCTCTAAAGTGAGACGTCTAAAGCCTGGGTTTGTGGGCAGAGGAATGCAGCGCACATCTTTGCCATAGCCAGCCGTGGAGGTAATGTGTTCGCGTGTTGGCGCATGTTGAGCAAAGTGCGCCTCCCCTCGTATTAATAACCACGGCCTATTGCTATACCGAACTGTATTTCCTGGACCGGGACGCTAATAGGAAGAGATTATGAACCCCTCCATGTCTTTTCTCCCACCCCCCTCCACCAGACGATCTCTTCCAAACGTCTGTTTTAGAAGTTGGATAACCCCTACTGGATAACCCCCACTCCCAAAGAACTCCTGGCAATGTAGTGTTGGCCAAGATCTAGCAGTCTAAAAGATTAACTGAGAGATCATTTGGTCCGCTTTCGGTCTATAAAGATGTTCATATCTGTGGAGGTAACAAGTACAGTCGTGGTCAAAAGTTTTGAGAATGACACAAATATTGGTCTTCACAAAGTTCGCTGCTTCAGTGTTAAGAGATATTTTTGTCAGATGTTACTATGGTATACTGAAGTATAATTACAAGCATAAGTGTCAAAGGCTTTTATTGACAATTACATGAAGTTTATGCAGAGTGTCAATATTTGCAGTGTTGACCCTTCTTTTTCAAGACCTCTACAATTCGCCCTGGCATGCTGTCAATTAACTTATGGGCCACATCCTGACTGATGGCAGCCCATTCTTGCATAATCAATGCTTGGAGTTTGTCAGAATTTGTGGGTTTTCGTTTGTCCACCCGCCTCTTGAGGATCGACCACGTTCTCAATGGGATTAAGGTCTGGGGAGTTTCCTGGCATGGACCCAAAATGTTGATGTTTTGTTCCCCGAGCCACTTAGTTATCACTTTTGCCTTATGGCAAGGTGCTCCATCATGCTGGAAAAGGCATTGGTCGTCACCAAACTGTTCTTGGATGGTTGGGAGAAGTTGCTCTCGGAGGATGTATTGGTACCATTCTTTATTCATGGGTGTGTTCTTAGGCAAAATTGTGAGTGAGCCCACTCCCTTGGCTGAGAAGCAACCCCACACATGGTCTCAGGATGCTTTACTGTTGGCATGACACAGGACTGATGGTAGCGCTCACCTTGTCTTCTCCTAACAAGGTGTTTTCCGGATGCCCCAAACAATTGGAAAGGGGATTCATCAGAGAAAATGACTTTACCCCAGTCCTCAGCAGTCCAATCCCTGTACCTTTTGCAGAATATCAGTCTGTCACTGATGTTTTTCCTTGGGAGAAGTGGCTTCTTTGCTGCCCTTCTTGACACCAGGCCATCCTCCAAAAGTCTTCGCCTCACTGTGCGTGCAGATGCACTCGCACCTGCCTGCTGACATTCCTGAGCAAGCTCTGCACTGGTGGTGCCTCGATCCCGCAGCTGAATCAACTTTAGGAGACGGTCCCGGCGCTTGCTGGACTTTCTTGGGCGCCTTGACGCCTTCTTCACAACAATTGAACCTCTCTCCTTGAAGTTCTTGATGATCCGATAAATGGTTGATTTTGGTGCAATCTTACTAGTAGCAATATCCTTGCCTGTGAAGCCCTTTTTGTGCAAAGCAATGATGACGGCACGTGTTTCCTTGCAGGTAACCATGGTTAACAGAGGAAGAACAATGATTTCAAGCACCACCCTCCTTTTAAAGCTTCCAGTCTGTTATTCTAACTCAATCAGCATGACATAGTGATCTCCAGCCTTGTCCTCGTCAACACTCTCACCTGTGTTAACGAGAGAATCACTGACATGATGGCAGCTGGTCCTTTTGTGGAAGGGCTGAAATGCAGTGGAAATGTTTTTTTGGGGGATTAAGTTCATTTTCATGGCAAAGAGGGACTTTGCAATTAATTGCAATTCATCTGATCACTCTTCATGACATTCTGGAGTATATACAATTGCCATCATCAAAACTGAGGCAGCAGACTTTGTGGAAATTAGTATTTGTGTCATTCTCAAAACGTTTGACCACAACTGTATATCCAAGGAATTGTTGTCAAGAGACAGTAGACTGTCAAAGTGGTTACTGTGAAAATAAATCCCTGACAATGACAATGATGGCTTCCTTTCTGTCTAATATAAACATACCAACATGATTACTTTTCCCCCGAGGCTAACTCATTGTTCCAGTTCCATTTTGAAAGCTCTCCATGAATGCTTGAAATGTTCCCTGGATTTTCTTTCTTGTTTGTTTATTTAGCTGTATCTAGGTGATGTGCCAACCTGTCACTTACTGGAATATAGATCCTTGTTTTCTCAAAAGAAAGGTCACATTTGAAAAGGGGGTGGGAGGGAGGGAGGGACCCCACACTCAGCCCATTGGTGTGCCCTTAACTTGAGGAAACAGATATATGGTCAACAACGTACACACATTCAAATCTGTCAGTCACGGAAAGTTCAACACCTTGGCTTTATGCCTGACAGGAGAGCTGTAATCCTCTATGCACCCCTAACGCTCCACTAACATTGTTGCAGCACTAAATATGTTTGCAGTACTGTTGTCAGAGCGTTGTGATTATAGTCAGGGGACCCTATCATAATTTTATGTCCAATTCAATATCAGGTGGCTGGGAGAGAAGGCTACTGCTAGCATGTATCTGAGCTGGGAGAGGAGAAGGCCACTGATAGCATGTCTTTGAGGTGAGAGAGGAGAAGGTCACTGATAGCATGTCTCTGAGCTGGGAGAGGAGAAGGCCACTGATAGCATGTCTCTGAGCTGGGAGAGGAGAAGGCCACTGATTGCATGTCTTTGAGGTGAGAGAGGAAAAGGCCACTGATAGCATGTCTCTGAGCTGGGAGTGGAGAAGGCCACTGATAGCATGTATCTGAGGTGGGAGAGGAGAAGGCCATTGATAGCATGTCTCTGAGCTGGGAGAGGAGAAGGCTACTGATAGCATGTCTCTGAGGTGGGAGAGGAGAAGGCCACTGATAGCATGTCTCTGAGAGCAAGTCAGCCTGAATGAAATATGCAGCCATTACGAATCGGTAAGTGGTGAAAAGTGAAGCTATGTCAGTCTGCCTGGGTACAGTTGTCTGCTAAGTACGGAAATAGCAATATTTCTAAGAGAAGAAATCTCAGGGGGATTTGACACGGTCAAGGCCCTAGTCGACCTCAGCTACTGACATAAGGCCCTCAGCTGCTGTACGTGGCTCCGTAGTCTGCCAGAGGTGGCTGCCGTACGTGGCTCCGTAGTCTGCCAGAGGTGGCTGCCGTACGTGGCTCCGTAGTCTGCCAGAGGTGGCTGCCGTACGTGGCTCCGTAGTCTGCCAGAGGTGGCTGCCGTACGTGGCTCCGTAGTCTGCCAGAGGTGGCTGCCGTACGTGGCTCCGTAGTCTGCCAGAGGTGGCTGCCGTACGTGGCTCCGTAGTCTGCCAGAGGTGGCTGCCGTACGTGGCTCTGTAGTCTGCCAGAGGTGGCTGCCGTATGTGGCTCTGTAGTCTGCCAAAGGTGGCTGCCGTACGTGGCTCTGTAGTCTGCCAGAGGTGGCTGCCGTACGTGGCTCTGTAGTCTGCCAGAGGTGGCTGCAGAGGTGAGGTCAATTCAATTCCATTGAAATTACAGTTCAACTAGGTGTAAGCATTTGTACTAAAACACCATTCAACTAATCCAATCATTAACAAAAGCCCTTGATTGCTTGAATCAGAATCAGATGTGTTAGTACAAGGCTGGGACTAGGCTGCAGGTCCACAGGAGCAGGATGGAAGACCATTGGTCTAAGACAGGTGGCTGAGGACCACTCAGTACTCTACTGTTCTGCAGAAAGGACACATCCTCTGCATCCCTACTGTCCCACACCCAGTCCATCCAGTAGTACAGAAGAGCACAAAGAATATATCTCAGATGTGAACAGTGATGGTCAGTGCTGGTCAGATGCCCATGATGTCCCCTCACAGGTTGTCACAAATGTGTCCAGTAATGTCACGTTCCATAACATAAGAGAGCGGGAGAATGTCATGTTCTCTTTCATATCTCCAGGCTGCATTGAAGTCAAACCCTGGCCTGGAATTCAAGTCAAGGGCAGCAGGGGGATTTCCACGTGCCTCGCAGTCGTCTCCTTGGACCATTAAGTTACGCGTCACCATGTCGCTTACATCCTCTAGTGTCTCACTTCCTACGAGCTACAGGACAGACGCACTGACTTGGGGAAACGATGCTCATAGCTCACGGATGGAAGATCTGAGCTCTAGTACAGGTAAAGGACAATCATTTCATAGTGACGTGAAGCATGCTTTGAAGTAAGCCATGGACATTACTGCCACCAAGTGGTGACCGGTCCTAAGTGATGAATTGGAATCATAATTGATTTATGACCCATATTTAAAACTAATATGGGTCATATTTAAGCAATAAGGCGTGTGGTGTGGTATATGGCCAATATACCACCGCTATGGGTTGTTCTTAGGCACAATGCAACGTGGAGTGCTAGGACAGCCCTTAGCCGTGGTATATTGGCCATACAGTGGGGAGAACAAGTATTTGATACACTGCCGATTTTTAAGGTTTTCCTACTTACAAAGCATGTAGAGGTCTGTAATTTTTATCATAGGGACACTTCAACTGTGAGAGACGGAATCTAAAACAAAAATCCAGAAAATCATATTGTATGATTTTTAAGTAATTAATTTGCATTTTATTGCATGACATAAGTATTTGATCACCTACCAACCAGTAAGAATTCCGGCTCTCACAGACCTGTTAGTTTTTCTTTAAGAAGCCCTCCTGTTCTCCACTCATTACCTGTATTAACTGCACCTGTTTGAACTCGTTACCTGTATAAAAGACACCTGTCCACACACTCAATCAAACAGACTCCAACCTCTCCACAATGGCCAAGACCAGAGAGCTGTGTAAGGACATCAGGGATAAAATTGTAGACCAGCACAAGGCTGGGATGGGCTACAGGACAATAGGCAAGCAGCTTGGTGAGAAGGCAACAACTGTTGGTGCAATTATTAGAAAATGGAAGAAGTTCAAGATGACGGTCAATCACCCTCGGTCTGGGGCTCCATGCAAGATCTCACCTCGTGGGGCATCAATGATCATAAGGAAGGTGAGGGATCAGCCCAGAACTACACGGCAGGACCTGGTCAATGACCTGAAGAGAGCTGGGACCACAGTCTCAAAGAAAACCATTAGTAACACACTACGCCGTCATGGATTAAAATCCTGCAGCGCACGCAAGGTCCCCCTGCTCAAGCCAGCGCATGTCCAGGCCCGTCTGAAGTTTGCCAATGACCATCTGGATGATCCAAAGGAGGAATGGGAGAAGGTCATGTGGTCTGATGAGACAAAAATAGAGCTTTTTGGTCTAAACTCCACTCGCCGTGTTTGGAGGAAGAAGAAGGATGAGTACAACCCCAAGAACACCATCCCAACCGTGAAGCATGGAGGTGGAAACATCATTCTTTGGGGATGCTTTTCTGCAAAGGGGACAGGACGACTGCACCGTATTGAGGGGAGGATGGATGGGGCCATGTATCGCGAGATCTTGGCCAACAACCTCCTTCCCTCAGTAAGAGCATTGAAGATGGGTCGTGGCTGGGTCTTCCAGCATGACAACGACCCGAAACACACAGCCAGGGCAACTAAGGAGTGGCTCCGTAAGAAGCATCTCAAGGTCCTGGAGTGGCCTAGCCAGTCTCCAGACCTGAACCCAATAGAAAATCTTTGGAGGGAGTCCGTATTGCCCAGCGACAGCCCCGAAACCTGAAGGATCTAGAGAAGGTCTGTATGGAGGAGTGGGCCAAAATCCCTGCTACAGTGTGTGCAAACCTGGTCAAGACCTACAGGAAACGTATGATCTCTGTAATTGCAAACAAAGGTTTCTGTACCAAATATTAAGTTCTGCTTTTCTGATGTATCAAATACTTATGTCATGCAATAAAATGCAAATGAATTACTTAAAAATCATACAATGTGATTTTCTGGATTTTTGTTTTAGATTCCGTCTCTCACAGTTGAAGTGTACATATGATAAAAATGACAGACCTCTACATGCTTTGTAATTAGGAAAACCTGCAAAATTGGCAGTGTATCAAATACTTGTTCTCCCCACTGTATATCACAAACCACTGAGGTGCCTTATTGCTATTATAAATGTAATTAGATCAGTAAAAATAAATGTTTTGTCATACCCGTGGTATACGGTCTGATATACCACAGCTTTCAGCCAATCAGCATTCAGGGCTCGCACCACCCAGTTTATAATTGTAGTTATATTGGCCATATACCACACCCCCTCAGGCCTTATTGCTTAAATAGATCATGGTTAAGACAGTGTCTCAGGTCAGGTGAGCTCACTTTCTGAGATTGTCCTCTAGTCTAGACAAGAGTGGTCCATAAATGTCATATATCTGTGTTAACAATGCCACAAAATCCTTTTAAAATCACCTTCCAATAAAGCGCCACATGGCAAACGCAATGGCTATGCAACCTTGTCCCTGCAAAGCCAGACTTCTCCATTTGAAATGACTGGGCTTCCCTGTTGGGGACTGTTGCCAGAGTTGACGTGATCCCAGCCAGCATTATATATAACCAATGCTGATGATGCAATTAAGGTGAAGTATATAGTCAACCATGAAGAATGTTGTATTAGCTTGACGAATGATGCAATGTAGTGTGCATTCAGTTATGCTACTTAGAGCAAATAGAGAGCAATCCACCCTTCAATTAGGATCCATCATAATGTCGCCTAAAATAAGTCATTCAACTACTAGACTACAGTATGAATTTAGTGAAAGGAGCCTAAGTGTGAGAGCCAGGTGTTGACGGTTGTCTCACGACTCTACTAAAAGTGAAGCTGTTTTACAAATGCCAAAGGGTTCGATTTAGTTTATTCTGGTAAAAGGCAGAAAAAAACTGACAGATAAAAATGGACAGATATGTTGATCTTAACAAGCCATAAATAAACAACCACTATTAACTGACATACATCATACATATCAAGAATCCTTCAAATAGCAAATTAAATTACAAGTAGTCTTTTGAAATTGCCCAATGCCTTCCTTCCTCCTGTCGACTTTCACGCCATGCAACTGAAGAGCAGCCCAAATATAATAAACATGTAAGATCCAATTGGGTAAGACGCTAAATCCAACTGTAGTGAATGGAGAGTGGTTCACTGATAGTTTTTCTCAATGAGTGATGAAATGTCTTTAATAAACATTTGCCATTCTCCTGACGTTTTACTCATAAATGGGTTAAAAACAATATCTTATTCCACAGTCAATACACTTATCAAGACACCAAATTTAAGAGGGATAGGAAACCATTTCTTGACTAGCAGTACATTTTCCTCACTAGAACATAAAAAGACCATAACATAATGTGTTTACAGGATTTTAAAAAAGAACAAACAAAACAAAACAATGCAAAATTAGAGAGAAAAACTAAAATACAGAAGCCAGAACCAGAGGAGTTTGAATAACCATAAATACACAGATCTACAGTATTCTGAAGCTGCCATCATAGCACATTTAATTGTACGGACTATTTACAAGCAACGTCTTCACGACTCATACAAACACAATCCTTAAAGGAACAGTTAACTAAAAATACATGATAAAAACATCATTTCCCACTTACCTAGGCTTCCGTCTATCAACCCAGTTACTTCACAAAACAACGGTAATGAAATCATTCACTTAATTCCTACCGATCATCTTGGTTGTTTTGGTATGTTTATCCTAGCATTGCCACAATTAATACTAATGGGCATGCTAAGAATGCTAACATTCTGAGCTAACCAGATGCTGGTGAAATTAACTAAATAACCCACATATGCACCTAAAACTGGGTCGACCGACAACAGCCTATGCAATTTGAAAATAATATATGAACTATTCCTTTAATAGGCTGGGACATATTTAACATATAAAACAGTTGGAAAACATCACCATAGTTCAAAGGCCTATGGTTTCCTGATGGACACCAACATTAGGCTAACAACCGTTTCTTTAGCAGGGGTGACATTGGTACACGCATTCACTGATGCTCTTAGTAATGGGTTTAAACATTGCACCTTCAATGTTCTTGGGGAAATAAAAGCATAGAGAAAACAAAACAAATCTAACATAACTGTAAGAAATGCAATTACTTATTTCTTCTCTGTTTTCAATGTTTGTACAAAGTTCCAGAGGTCTTTAACCACCTGTATGAGAGAGAGAGAGAGAGAGAGAGAGAGAGAGAGAGAGACTAATTATAATGCATCCAAATGACGTGCTGCATAGCAGAGAGTTATGAGTCTATGACTCACTTTTACTACAGAATGCCTTTAGTGGGCGCCTTGCCTTGCCTTGCCTGGGGAACAATGAATTGAGACGGCATTTAGGGGTACAAGGGGTTGGGTGGGGGCAATAGCACATACCAGAAAGAATGACTAGGAGTCTAACACATCTCAGAGTCTTTGGCTTTGGAACCAAATCGCTTCCACAGATGTTTTCTACACATTGGGATCAAGCCTCCCCCTGACCGCACCTTGCAGTCTATAGAGTTTTCACCTGCACAAACAACTGCTGCTGCTGACAGCACGATCTTAATGGAGGCCTTAACATGTCAGGCTTTGGGATTCATCTCAAAGGGTTCCTCATTAATAAAAAGACAACCTGGTTTGTGACCCTTCATAGCACACACACTCACACAGAATGCCGCCGGAGGGGATGACTGCTGTTTTACGGGCTCCTAACCAACTGGCTATTTTGTGTGTTTTTTCGCATTGTTTGTAATTTATTTTATACATAATGTTGCTGCTACCGTCTCTTATGACCGAAATAAGCTTCTGGATATCAGAACAGCGATTACTCACCTCGAACTGGATGAAGATTGTTTCTTTAATGAGTCCGACGCGAAGGATATACTGCTTTTCCCAGACCAGGCCCAAATCCCCGTGAAGACGTAAATACAGGGGGCGGATATCGGGGTGCCTTGTGAGAATTAATCGGCGAGTGGGTAACCCGCCTCTACCATCCGTTTTATTGGCCAACGCGCAATCACTGGAGAATAAACTGGAGACTATCCTACCTACGGGACATTAAAAACTGTAATATCTTATGTTTCACCGAGTCGTTGCTGAACGACGACACGGATAATATACAGTTGGCTGGGTTTTCCGTGCATCGGCAGGACAGAACAGCTACGTCTGGTAAGACGAGGCGTGGTGGTGTGTCTATTTGTCAATAACAGCTGGCGCACAATGTCTAAAATTAAGGAAGTGTCTAGGTATTGCTGGCATTAAGACCGCACTCAACGAGAAGTATAAGGCCATAAGCAAACAAGAAAATGCTCATCCAGAAGCGGCGCTCATAGTGGCCGGGGACTTTAATGCAGGCAAACTTATATCCGTTTTACCTCATTTCTACCAGCATGTCACATGTGCAACCAGAGAAAAAAAAACTCTAGACCACCTTTACTCCACACACAGAGACGTATACAAAGCTCTCCCTCGCCCTCCATTTGGAAAATCTGACCATAATTATATCCTCCTGATTCCTGCCTACAAGCAAAAACTAAAGCAGGAAGTACCAGTGACTCGCTCAATACGGAAGTGGTCAGATTACGCGGATGCTACGCTACAGGACTGTTTTGCTAGCACAGACTGGAATATGTTCCGGGATTCATCCAATGGCATTGAGGAGTATACCACCTCAGTCACCAGCTTCGTCAATAAGTGCATCGACGACGTCGTCCCCACAGTGATCGTAAGTACATATCCCAACCAGAAGGCATGGATTACAGGCAACATCCGCACCGAGCTAAAGGCTAGAGCTACCGCTTTCAAGGAGCGGGACACTAATCCGGATGCTTATAAGAACTCCTGCTATGCCCTCAGACCAACCATTACAGGCAAAGCGTCAATACAGGACTAAGATTTAATCCTACTACACCGGCTCTGACACTCGTCGGATGTGACAGGGCTTGCAAACTATTACGGACTACAAAGGGAAACCCAGCCGCGAGCTGCCCAGTGACGCAAGCCTACCAGACAAGCTAAATTCCTTTTATGCTCGCTTCGAGGCAAGCCACACTGAAGCATGCATGAGAGCACCAGCTGTTCCAGACAACTGTGTGAACACGCTCTCCGTAGCCAATGTGAGCAAGACCTTTAAACAGGTCAACATTCACAAGGCCACGGGGCCAGACGGATTACCAGGACGTGTACTCAGAGCATGCGCGGAACAACTGGCACGTGTCTTCACTGACATTTCCAACCTCTCCCTGACCGAGTCTGTAATACCTACATGTTTCAAGCAGACCACCATAGTTCCTGTGCCCAAGAAAGCGAAGGTACCTGCCTAAATAACTACCGCCCCGTAGCACTCACGTCGGTAGCCATGAAGTGCTTTGAAAGGCTGGTCATGGCTCACATCCATCAACACCATCATCCGGGAAACCCTAGACCCACTCCAATTCGCATACCGCCCCAACAGATCCACAGATGACGCAATCCCAAATCGCACTCCACACTGCACTTTCCCACCTGGACAAACGGAACACCTACAGTGCCTTGCAAAAGTATTGGCGTTTTTCCTATTTTGTTGCATTACAACCTGTAATTTAAATTGATTTTTATTTGGATTTCATGTAATGGACATACACAAAATAGTCCAAATTGGTGAAATGAAATGAAAAAAATAACTTCGAACAAATAAATAACGGAAAAGTGGTGCGTGCATATGTATTCACCCCCTTTGCTATGAAGCCCCTAAATAAGATCTGGTGCAACCAAATACCTTCATTAGTCACATAATTAGTTAAATAAAGTCCACCTGTGTGCAATCTAAGTGTCACATGAATTGTCACATGATCTCAGTATATATACACCTGTTCTGAAAGGCCCAGAGTCTGCAACACCACTAAGCAATGGGCACCACCAAGCAAGTGGCACCATGAAGACCAAGGAGCTCTCCAAACAGGTCAGGGACAAAGTTGTGGAGAAGTACAGATCAGGGTTGGGTTATAAAAAAATATCCGAAACTTTGAACATCCACGGAGCACCATTAAATCCATTATTAAAAAATGGAAAGAATATGGCACCACAACAAACCTGCCAAGAGAGGTCCGCCCACCAAAACTAACGGACCAGGCAAGGAGGTCATTAATCAGAGAGGCAACAAAGAGACCAAAGATAACCCTGAAGGAGCTGCAAAGCTCCACAGCGGAGATTGGAGTAGGACCACTTTAAGCCGTACACTCCACAGAGCTGGGCTTTACGGAAGAGTGGGCAGAAAAAAGCCATTGCTTAAAGAAAAAAATAAGCAAACACGTTTGGTGTTCGCCAAAAGGCATGTGGGAGACTCCCCAAACATATGGAAGAAGGTACTCTGGTCAGATGAGACTAAATTTGAGCTTTTTGGCCATCAAGGAAAACACTATGTCTGGCACAAACCCAACACCTCTCTCATCACCCACGAGAACACCATCCCCACAGTGAAGCATGATGGTGGCAGCATCATGCTGTGGGGATGTTTTTCATCAGCAGGGACTGGGAAACTGGTCAAAATTGAAGGAATAATGGATGACGCTAAATACAGGGAAATTCTTGAGGGAAGGTTCACCTTCTAGCAGGACAATGACTTATGTATACTGCTAAAGCAACACTTGATTGGTTTAAGGGGAAACATTTAAATGTCTTGGAATGGCCTAGTCAAAGCCCAGACCTTAATCTAATTGAGAATCTGTGGTATGACTTAAAGATTGCTGTACACCAGCGGAACCCATCCAACTTGAAGGAGCTGGAGCAGTTTTGCCTTGAAGAATGGGCAAAAATCCCAGTGGCTAGATGTGCCAAGCTTATAGAGACATACCCCAAGAAACTTGCAGCTGTAATTGATGCTAAAGGTGGCTCTACAAAGTATTGACTTTGGGGGGGGGGTGAATAGTTATGCACGCTCAAGCTTTCTGTTTTTTTGTCTTATTTCTTGTTTGTTTCACAAAAAAAGAATATTTTGCATCTTCAAAGTGGTAGGCATGTTGTGTAAATCAAATGATACAAACCCCCCAAAAATCCATTTTAATTCCAGGTTGTAAGGTAACAAAATAGGAAAAATGCCAAGGGGGTGAACACTTTCGCAAGCCACTGTATGTAAGAATGCTGTTCATTGACTACAGCTCAGCGTTCAACACCATAGTGCCCACTAAGCTCATCACTAAGCTAAGGACCCTGGTACTAAACACCTCCCTCTGCAACTGGATCCTGGACTTCCTGACGGGCTGCCCCCAGGTGGTAAGGGTAGGCAACAACACATCTGCCACACTGATCCTTAACACGGGGGCCCGTGCTTAGTCCCCTCCTGTACTCCCTGTTCACCCACGACCGCGTGGCCAAGCAACACCATCATTAAGTTTGCTGACGACACAACAGTGGTAGGCCTGATCACCGACAACGATGAGACAGCCTATAGGGAGGAGGTCAGAGACCTGGCAGTGTGGTGCCAGGACAACAACCTCTCCCTCAACGTGAGCAAGACAAAGGAGCTGATCGTGGACTACAGGAAAAGGAGGGCCAAACACGCCCCCATTCACATCGACGGGGCTGTAGTGGAGCGGGTCGAGAGTTTCAAGTTTCTTGGTGTCCACATCACCAACAAACTATCATGGTTTAATCACACCAAGACAGTCGTGAAGAAGGCACGACAAGACCTTTTCCCCTTCACGAGACTGAAAAGATTTGGCATGGGTCCCCAGATCCTCAAAAAGTTATAGAGCTGCACCATCGAGAGCATCCTGACCGGTTGCATCACCGCCTGGTATGGCAACTGCTCGGCGTCCGACCGTAAGGCGCTACAGAGGATAGTGCGTACGGCCCAGTACATCACTGGGGCCAAGTTTCCTGCCATCTAGGACCTATATACTAGGTGGTGTCAGAGGAAGGTCCAAAAAGACTCCAGTCACCCAAGTCATGGACTGTTCTCTCTGCTACCGCACAGCAAGCGGTACCGGAGCGCCAAGTCTAGGTCCAAAAGGCTCCTTAACAGCTTCTACCCCCAAGCCATAAGCCTGCTGAACAATTAATCAAATGGCCACCCGGACTATTTACATTGACCCCCCCCCCCTTTGTTTTTACACTGCTGCTACTCGCTTTACCCTTTCCTACATGTACAAATTACCTCGACTAACCTGTACCCCCGCACATTGACTCCGTACCGGTACCCTCTGTATATAGCCTTGCTATTGTTATTTTATTTTATTTACTTTAGTTTACTTAGTAAATATTTTCTTAACTCTATTTCTTGAACTGCATTGTTGGTTAAGGGCTTGTAAGTAAGCATTTCTCTGTAAGGTCTACACCTGTTGTATTAGGCGCATGTGACAAATACAATTTGATTTGATTTGCACACACACTCACACTCTTGCACATACAGTCGTGGTCAAATGTTTTGAGAATGACACAAATATTAATTTTCACAAAGTCTGCTGCCTCAGATTTTATGATGGCAATTTGCATATACTCCAGAATGTTATGAAGAGTGATCAGATGAATTGCAATTAATTGCAAAGTCCCTCTTTGCCATATAAATGAACTTAATCCCCAAAAAACATTTCCACTGCATTTCAGCCCTGCCACAAAAGGACCAGCTGACATCATGTCAGTGATTCTCTCGTTAACACAGGTGAGTGTTGACGAGGACAAGCCTGGAGATCACTATGTCATGCTGATTGAGTTAGAATAACAGACTGGAAGCTTTTAAAAGGAGGGTGGTGCTTGAAATCATTGTCATTCCTCTGTTAACCATGGTTACCTGCAAGGAAACACGTGCCGTCATCATTGCTTTGCACAAAAAGGGCTTCACAGGCAAGGATATTGCTGCTAGTAAGATTGCACCTAAATCAACCATTTATCGGATCATCAAGAACTTCAAGGAGAGAGGTTCAATTGTTGTGAAGAAGGCGTCAGGGCGCCCAAGAAAGTCCAGCAAGCGCCAGGACCGTCTCCTAAAGTTGATTCAGCTGCGGGATCGGGGCACCACCAGTGCAGAGCTTGCTCAGGAATGTCAGCAGGCAGGTGTGAGTGCATCTGCACGCACAGTGAGGCGAAGACTTTTGGAGGATGGCCTGGTGTCAAGAAGGGCAGCAAAGAAGCCACTTCTCTCCAGGAAAAACATAAGGGACAGATATTCTGCAAAAGGTACAGGGATTGGACTGCTGAGGACTGGGGTAAAGTCATTTTCTCTGATGAATCCCCTTTCCGATTGTTTGGGGCATCCGGAAAACACCTTGTCTGGAGAAGACAAGGTGAGCGCTACCATCAGTCCTGTGTCATGCCAACAGTAAAGCATCCAGAGACCATTCATGTGTGGGGTTGCTTCTCAGCCAAGGGAGTGGGCTCACTCACAATTTTGCCTAAGAACACAGCCATGAATAAAGAATGGTACCAACACATCCTCCGAGAGCAACTTCTCCCAACCATTCAAGAACAGTTTGGTGATGAATGATGCCTTTTCCAGCATGATGGAGCACCTTGCCATAAGGCAAAAGTATTAACTAAGTGGCTCGGGGAACAAAACATCAACATTTTGGGTCCATGGCCAGGAAACTCCCCAGACCTTAATCCCATTGAGAACTTGAGGTCAATCCTCAAGAGGCGGGTGGACAAACAAAAACGCACAAATTCTGACAAACTCCAAGCATTGATTATGCAAGAATGGGCTGCCATCAGTCAGGATGTGGCCCAGAAGTTAATTGACAGCATACCAGGGCAGATTGCAGAGGTCTTGAAAAAGAAGGGTCAACACTGCAAATATTGACTCTTTGCATAAACTTAATGTAATTGTCAATAAAAGCCTTTGACACTTATGGAATGCTTGTAATTATACTTCAGTATACCATAGTAACAGCTGACAAAAATATCTAAAAACACTGAAGCAGCAAACTTTGTGAAGACCAATACTTGTGTCATTCTCAAAACTTTTGACCACGACTGCACACACACAATTAACGCACGCACGAACTCCCATTTAAAAAAGTGATTTTTCGTGTTTGACACAAACATTTCAATTCCAATTGTTTCCCAGAAACTAAACTGGGATATAATGGTGATTAGTGAATACCATCTTGGCCCCATGTGGTGAACATAAAAGGAGTATTTTACTTAAATACCCTGTGTAGCTCATTTGGTAGAGCATGGCGCTTGAAATGCCAGGGTTGTGGGTTCGATTCCCACAGGGGGCCAGTATGAAAATAAAATAATGTATGCACTCATACTGACGTAATGCAGGGACTTTATGTACATTTAAGATTGTTTTACTCACGTCGATGCAGAACCTATTTATTTTAATTTTTTAGTCATTTTAGCAGATGCTCTTCTCCAGATTAGCTCTGGATAAGAGCATCTGCTAAAATGACTAAAAAATAAAAATAAATAGGTGCTGCATCGACGTGAGTAAAAACAATCTTAAATGTACATAAAGTCCCTGCATTACGTCAGTATTTCTAAGAACAGGTAGTACTAGAGTCCAGTAGCCCTAAATCCATCTAGAGAAATATTCCTTCACTTAGTCAAAGACCTTGAACATGAGAGACTGGTACCATTCGCATACCTCCAGTCCGTTCATTAGGGCTACAAAAGACACACTTGTGAGAGAACTACGGCAGTAAATCAATGGGGAAGACTTTGCCTCGGCAGGTCTACTCCCATTCTATCCCTTAAGAGACCGCAGACCCAACATTAACATATTTCACTGCACACACTGCAACAAAACTATCTGAAATAACTGGGACAGGGTGGGCAAAACCTTTTTTGTTATATATTTCAATGTTTTAGATGTTTTATTCAACAATTAATGTCAATAGTTATCTAAACTACTGCAATGCTGCTGCTACAAAAATCACTTTTACTATCAAGACAACAAGAATACTTACTTTTCTATCTGACATCCTGAAAGCACTTTTGGCATAGTTTTCAAACTTCTGCTCGGTCTTCGGAAGAGATTTTCCCTGATGGAAAAGAGCCAGTAAATATGTTTAATCTGGGTGAGACATTAAATCAAACTAGAGGGGAAAACAAAGTTATTGCCAATATTACATAACATGTATAGCCTACAATTCTGTATCATTCACACGAGGCAAGTATGAGGTGGGCGTTGTAAAGTTGACGCAGCGCTACGGTATGTGGTCCACATGTGTGGTCAATCCAGTTGGAAGTGACACAACAGGTTACTGTAAGAGAGGAAGACGAAGAGAGAAGCCTATCCCTCTGTATGATGTCATGGCTGGTGGCCATTGGCAAGGTCAGAGGTTATTCGCACACACTCTGGAGGAGGTGCATCATGTGTTCCACTGAGGCTTCGCTGCAGCCCTTTTTAAAAGGCATCAGTGGGGAAAAACAGGACATCCGTTCTCCCTAAATGTGTACTGCTGAATTATCTTCAGAGAACACCTTAGTTGCCAAGACGACTATGGCGTTTATGGCATGTTATGTATGCAAGCATGCAGAGGGAGGGAGGATCACCACTAGTAAAGATAACCCGTAGACTTTTGATTAAAGGCCCAGTGCAGTCAAAATTATGTTATTCCTGTGTTTTGTATAATATTGTACAACAGCTGATGAAACTAACACTGTAAAAGTGTGAAAAAATGTGATCAGTGTTATTTCCTGATAGTTGCTGGTTACACAGGACTTTCTAATCAGCACCTTTTACATTGGTGGAGTTTTGGCTTGCCTGGTGACATCACCAAGCAGTATAAATTAATAGACCAATAACAAAGAGCGTTCTAAACCTCTCTGCCAATAAGAGCTAGTTTTCAGGTTACATATCTCTCCCATTAGGCCCCTCCAATAAGTGCTCACGCAGACCACTCCCTGACAGTCCCAGCAAAATTATTGCTTGAGAAATTGTATTTTTTTGCTAAAAGGCTATTTTGATTTATTTTTGACCATTTTAAATGGGAAAACAATTACACTAAGGTACTTAATTGTTACCCATAAATGATTTGATATTGCAATAAACTGTTGCATTGGGCCTTTAAGACATGGAGAAGCATTTTCTCAAAGCTCTATGTTGGAAGCATGAAAATAACTGTGTGTTACCTCTTTGGCTGTCGACGCAAGCTTGCTCTTGATTTCGGGAACGGTGAGAACATTGGAAGGGCCAGCTCCAGACTTTTCCTTCTGGCTTTTTTCTTTTCCTCCCACTGGTGTCTGCAAGTCAAACAAGATCAACATCATTCACAGTACCATTCAGCCTAACTGAATTTGCCTAACTAACTAGCCTAACTGAAAGGTTGACACTTAGGCTATGTCTAGATGGCCGTCAATAATCACTAGATTCTATATAGGCTAAATAGGTTTTTAGTGTCTTCCTCCACCCTATAAGAAAACCACTGTCCATTGGCCAAAACACTCCAAGTACATCCTGTCAATGTATCTATGAGTGGCATCTAGGCCATTCGCCCATTCCCAACTAAGGAGAGGCATGGTTATTCGAATATCCAAGCGGACGTTAGTATTCAATTACTTGGGAGTGTATACAGTGGGGGAAAAAAGTATTTAGTCAGCCACCAATTGTGCAAGTTCTCCCACTTAAAAAGATGAGAGAGGCCTGTAATTTTCATCATAGGTACACGTCAACTATGACAGACAAATTGAGGAAAAAAAATCATAGAAAATCACATTGTAGGATTTTTAATGAATTTATTTGCAAATTATGGTGGAAAATAAGTATTTGGTCACCTACAAACAAGCAAGATTTCTGGCTCTCACAGACCTGTAACTTCTTCTTTAAGAGGCTCCTCTGTCCTCCACTCGTTTCCTGTATTAATGGCACCTGTTTGAACTTGTTATCAGTATAAAAGACACCTGTCCACAACCTCAAACAGTCACACTCCAAACTCCACTATGGCCAAGACCAAAGAGCTGTCAAAGGACACCAGAAACAAAATTGTAGACCTGCACCAGGCTGGGAAGACTGAATCTGCAATAGGTAAGCAGCTTGGTTTGAAGAAATCAACTGTGGGAGCAATTATTAGGAAATGGAAGACATACAAGACCACTGATAATCTCCCTCAATCTGGGGCTCCACGCAAGATCTCACCCTGTGGGGTCAAAATGATCACAAGAACAGTGAGCAAAAATCCCAGAACCACACGGGGGGACCTAGTGAATGACCTGCAGAGAGCTGGGACCAAAGTAACAAAGCCTACCATCAGTAACACACTACGCCGCCAGGGACTCAAATCCTGCAGTGCCAGACGTGTCCCCCTGCTTAATCCAGTACATGTCCAGGCCCGTCTGAAGTTTGCTAGAGTGCATTGGGAGGATTGGGAGAATGTCATATGGTCAGATGAAACCAAAATATAACTTTTTGGTAAAAACTCAACTCGTCGTGTTTGGAGGACAAAGAATGCTGAGTTGCATCCAAAGAACACCATACCTACTGTGAAGCATGGGGGTGGAAACATCATGCTTTGGGGCAGTTTTTCTGAAAAGGGACCAGGACGACTGATCCGTGTAAAGGAAAGAATGAATGGGGCCATGTATCGTGAGATTTTGAGTGAAAACCTCCTTCCATCAGCAAGGGCATTGAAGATGAAACGTGGCTGGGTCTTTCAGCATGACAATGATCCCAAACACACCGCCCGGGCAACGAAGGAGTGGCTTCGTAAGAAGCATTTCAAGGTCCTGGAGTGGCCTAGCCAGTCTCCAGATCTCAACCCCATAGAAAATCTTTGGAGGGAGTTGAAAGTCCGTGTTGCCCAGCGACAGCCCCAAAACATCACTGCTCTAGAGGAGATCTGCATGGAGGAATGGGCCAAAATACCAGCAACAGTGTGTGAAGACTTACAGAAAACGTTTGACTTGTGTCATTGCCAACAAAGGGTATATAACAAAGTATTGAGAAACTTTTGTTATTGACCAAATACTTATTTTCCACCATAATTTGCAAATAAATTCATAAAAAATCCTACAATGTGATTTTCTGGAGAAAAAAAATCTCATTTTGTCTGTCATAGTTGACGTGTACCTATGATGAAAATTACAGGCCTCTCTCATCTTTTTAAGTGGGAGAACTTGCACAATTGGTGGCTGACTAAATACTTTTTTCCCCCACTGTACATTTTTTAGCTGGAAAAAAATATATAGGCCTATTTTAACAATGAAAAGGCTTTGTCTAAAATGAACTAAAATGATCTATGCCATTGCTACATGGCCTACAAGGATAGAGCATTACAGTCACATGTTTTATAAAACAACAGTTTGATGACAGTTTGTATGAGCGCGCCCATAACAAAGACCCACCGGTAGCCTACACACGTTTCACACCTGTAGCTTGTTGTTACTGTCCAATCACAGCGGCGCTACATGTGTAGCAAGTGAAGTGGGAGATTTCTAATCAATGCGAAATGGAATTTAAATTACGGAATTAATTGGCTAAATGAGAAGGAGTAGGCTACAATGATCAACCAACATGTAGGCTGTTGTTTCATATGAATGGAGTTGTTGTAGACAAGGATGGGGAGTGCAGCAAAATAGCCTCAATTAGTCTTGCTACTTTAGCTAGCCTGTTAAACTCTGACCCCCACTGGTGGCATTTTCTAAACAACGTATAATATTGTATACTATCTTCAAAGTACATTTCAGTCCTACAAACACATGCTTAGTGCTGTTAGAAAGGTACGAACTGTGGGATTCAGATAAATGTATCAGAAACAATGTGACTACTACAGAGCCCGAGATAGAGCAAACCAAAAAAAAAACTGACATTTATAATAAGAGATTTGAAAGTCTAGGTCTGAGATAAAATATGTCACAAATTTCTGTTCCAAAAGGTTTTAAAAAAGACATTAAAAAAAAAGTCTGATCTTTGACGTAATGGTGGCGCAGGGCTTGTGCAACGTCTTACAGGAATGATTTACATATGAGGAGAAAGCTGAAGTCTCTACCTATCCATTGATGTAAATATATCACCTGTCTGGCAGTAAGATTTGAGTTTGATTTCCAAAAAGACAATACCTGTAGCTCCAAATGATATGTGACTTTCTATTTTCTGATGAAAATTTTCTCACCGGGCCCTGTACAGGGCCCAAAACGACCGCTCAGAGTTTAACAGGCTAGCTAGCTAGCTAGCTAACTAACTGGCTACTGTAGCTAGCTAGCTTCCTTACAATGATTTGATGCAGTCAAGACAGGTACTACCAGATGGGATGATAGACAAACTTGTTGCTGCAATAGGTTATCTAACTACTAGCGCGAGTCGGTTTGGCTACTTTCTCTCTCTCTTCCTCCGTGCCACACACATAGGCTGTCACACACCGGCCGCTGCTCCTCTCTCGCCCCTCCCCCACCCTTCTGCTGAAACAAGCAGAGTGCAGTGCACTGGCTCTCTCTCGAGTCACGCAAGCAAGTCTCCATTGAAGTTTAAAAAAAATATATATATATATATATATATATATATGTAAACATCTTTAAAACATGTATTACGACTATCCGGATCTCTGAAAAAATGTCATGATATTATTTGAAAGTGAAATAATTTCAAATGCCCATCCCTATTCCCAACTGTCATCAAGCCATTGGTTGTAGCTAGTGAATTGGCCAGCCCAGGCTGTGCTCTGTGCGCTGGTTCCAGCCCCTATCCTCACCTATTTAGTGTGAGTGAGAAAGGTTCCTCTATTGGGGTGAGAGCAACCAGCTGGAAGGGGATTAAAGCAAAACACACCACATTCTACCCTAATTACACCACCTTTTGACAAATATGGTGGGTACAAATTATCCTTTTATTGCTTCCAAGCAGTCGAGGGCAAGCCCAGACTTTAGCGTTGAGCAACAGAGCTCTGGGGATGGTTGTCTGCCAAGAGGAGCGGAAAAAAGATTTGTTTTTCAGTGGCGGGTTAACTCCCCCAGACTGACACTGTGAAACGGGTCACTATCTCATGAGAAACGCAGCGGCTGCTTGCTCGCGTTTCACGAAAGATTTTTGCGCCATGGCTTAGCGTGAAAAGCTACCAACAAACACTTCTCATTAAGTTTTTTGTACGGGAAGAGAAGTACTATTGAGTAATATTACAAACTCAGAGGCCCTATAGTGGTGAGAGACTTTATCCCCTCATAGCAATTATGTAAGCTGACAACGTTTGATTGTCATCAATGTCATTGGTTTCCTTTTCGTGTGTGTGCGTGCATACAGTGTGTGTGAGCCTCACAGATCTCTGCCAACATAGCATTAACAGGGCTACAGGTGTGTCCAGAGCTGGGCGGACTAGGCCCCAGAGGTCCTCAATTAGGAGTGTGTGAGTGTGACACACTTTGACACGCAACACGCCGTGGCTGCACGTTACACAAGCAGGGAGCCTGTTCCTACATGCAGGCCCGGCTGGAATCCACTGTGATTGCAGGGTTTCATTGACGGCTGGAGCTGTGTTTGAAACTAGGGGAAAGGGACCTTCTTGGAGAGACTTCCTGTCAGGCGACTGAAGAAATAACTAAAAGAAAGAATGCTGTTTATTATGACCATGGAGTAACATTTCTTCTCCAAGTGAACACTTGACACTTGCCTTAAAAAAATGTACCCGCATCCTCACCGTAGTACAGTGCAAATAAATGACCCGCACCCGACCCAAACCCTCCAATCAGGGTTTTGTGAAAAGCATCATATTACCTCTCCAGTTGTGCGCATTAGTGTCTTGACTTTCCAGTGGTAGCCCTTTACACTCGTATGGGTTGAAAATTGTAGATCTGGGCACTGATCAGAATCAGAATCACCTTTAATTTACACATATGCCTAAATTGGAACGCAGTGGCTGTACAGTAACATGCTATACATTACGTCAGAGCTGACTCTGCGCTTCACAGCGGGTTTTTACTAACAGCCGTTCTGAACACGAGCACCGCGCGCGATAAGAAGTTGCCCTCATCATCCCTCCTGCTAATTGGGCAACTTTTGCAAATGTTTTGTTGTCTGAGTGAGGGATATGCTGTAAATTAAGAGGACTCTATGTATTTTGAAATATGAGACGTTGAAGATTATTTATTATAATGTTTTAATGTCATACAAGCAAGTCCAAACGTGCACTTACAGTGCCTTGCAAAAGTATTCATCCCCCTTGGCGTTTTCCTATTTTGTTACATTACAACCTGTAATTTAAATTAATTTGTACTTGGATTTCATGTAATGGACATACACAAAATAGTCCAAATTGGTGAAATGAAATGAAAAAAATAACTTGTTTAAAAAAAAGGTAAAAATAAATAACGGAAAAGTGCGTGCATATGTATTCACTCCCTTTGCTATGAAGCCCCCAAATAGTTCTGGTGCAACCAATTACCTTCAGAAGTCACATAATTA
Organism: Coregonus clupeaformis; assembly: GCF_020615455.1. Classification (NCBI taxonomy): domain Eukaryota; kingdom Metazoa; phylum Chordata; class Actinopteri; order Salmoniformes; family Salmonidae; genus Coregonus; species Coregonus clupeaformis. Next base: position 9,051,123 of record NC_059194.1, on the reverse strand, counting down.
CATTTTACATTTACATTTTAGCAGACGCTCTTATCCAGAGCGACTTACATTATTATATATATTTTTTTCCCATACTGGCCCCCCGTGGGAATCGAACCCACAACCCTGGCGTTGCAAACGCCATGCTCTACCAACTGAAAGGCCCCAGAGTCTGCAACACCACTAAGCAAGGGGCACCACCAAGCAAGCGGCACCATGAAGACCAAGGTGCTCTCCAAACACGTCAGGGCCAAAGTTGTGGAGAGGTACAGATCAGGGTTGGGTTATAAAAAAATCCCACGGAGCACCATTAAATCCATTATTGAAAAATTGAAAGAATATGGCACCACAACAAACCTGCAAAGAGAGGGCCGCCCACCAAAACTCACGGACCAGGCAAGGAGGGCATTAATCAGAAAGGCAACAAAGAGACCAAAGATAACCCTGAAGGAGCTGCAAAGCTCCACAGCGGAGATTAGAGTATCTGTCCATAGGACCACTTTAAGCCGTACACTCCACACAGCTGGGCTTTACGGAAGAGTGGCCAGAAAAAAGCCATTGCTTAAAGAAAAAAATAAGCAAACACATTTTGTGTTTGCCAAAAGCCATGTGGGAGACTCCCCAAACATATGGAAGAAGGTACTCTGGTTAGATGAGACTAAAATTGAGCTTTTTGGCCATCAAGGAAAACACTATGTCTAGGCGCAAACCCAACACCTCTCATCACCCCGAGAACACCATCAGCAGGGACTGGGAAACTGGACAGAATTGAAGGAATGATGGATGGCGCTAAATACAGGGAAATTCTTGAGGGAAACCTGTTTCAGTCTTCCAGCAGGACAATGACCCTAAGCATACTGCTAAAGCAACACTCGAGTGGTTTAAGGAGAATGGCCTAGTCAAAGCCCAGACCTCAATCCAATTGAGAATCTGTGGTATGACTTAAAGATTGCTGTACACCAGCGGAACCCATCCAACTTGAAGGAGCTGGAGCAGTTTTGCCTTGAAGAATGGGCAAAAATCCCAGTGGCTAGATGTGCCAAGCTTATAGAGACATAGCACAAGAGACTTGCAGCTGTATTGCTGCAAAAGGTGGCTCTACAAAGTATTGACTTTTGGGGGGGTGAATAGTTATGCACGCTCAAGTTCTGGTTTTTTTGTCTTATTTCTTGTTTGTTTCACAAAAACAATTATTTTGCATTTTCAAAGTGGTAGGCATGTTGTGTAAATCAAATGATACAAACCCCAAAAAAATCAATTTTCATTCCAGGTTGTAAGGCAACAAAATAGGAAAAATGCCAAGGAGGGTGAATACTTTTGCAAGCCACTGTACATTTCCATATCATAAAACTCATGTCATATACAGTGCCTTCGGACAGTATTCAGACCCCTTGACTTTTTCCACATTTTGCTACCTTACAGCCTTATTCTAAAACTGATTAAATTGTTTTTTCCCCCTCATCAATCTACACACAATACCCCATAATGACACAGCAAACACAGGTTTTTTTTTTTTTATGTTTGCTAATTTATTGAACCACCTTTGGCAGCGATTACAGCAGAGTCTTCTTGGGTATGATGCTACCAGCTTGGCACACCTGTATTTGGGGAGTTTCTCCCATTCTTCTATGCAGATCCTCTCAAGCTCTGTCAGGTTGGATGGGGAGCGTTACAGCACAGCTATGTTCGATCGGGTTCAAGTCCGGGCTCTGGCTGGGCTACTCAAGGACATTCAGAGACTTGTCCCGAAGCCACTCCTGCGTTGTCTTGGCTGTGTGCTTAGGGTCACTGTCCTGTTGGAAGGTGAACCTTCACCCCAGTCTGAGGTCCTGAGCGCTCTGGAGCAGGTTTTCATCAAGGATCTCTCTGTACTTTGCTCCATTCATCTTTGCCTTGATCCTGACTAGTCTCCCAGCAGTCCCTGCCACTGAAAAACATCCCCACAGCATGATGCTGCCACCACCATGCTTCACCGTAGGGATGGTGCCAGGTTTCCTCCATTTACATTTACATTTTAGTCATTTAGCAGACGCTCTTATCCAGAGCGACTTACAGTTAGTGAGTGCATACATTATTTTTTTATTTTTCATACTGGCCCCCCGTGGGAATCGAACCCACAACCCTGGCATTGCAAACGCCATGCTCTACCAACTGAGCTACATCCCTGCCGGCCATTCCCTCCCCTACTCTGGACGACACTGGGCCTATTGTGCGCCGCCCCATGGGTCTCACGGTCGCGGCCGGCTACGACAGAGCCTGGATTCGAACCAGGATCTCTAGTGGCACAGCTAGCACTGCGATGCAGTGTCTTAGACCACTGCGCCACTCGGGAGGACGCCTGTCATTCAGGCCACAGAGTTCAATCTTGGTTTCATCAGATCAGAGAGTATTGTTTCTCATGGTCTGAGAGTCTATAGGTGCCTTTTGGAAAACTCCTAGCGGGCTGTCATGTGCCTTTTACTGAGGAGCGGCTTCTGTCTGGCCACTCTATCGTAAAGGCCTGATTGGTGGAGTGCTGCAGAGATGGCTGTCCTTCTGGAAGGTTCTTCCATCTCCACAGAGGAACTCTAGAGCTCTGTCAGAGTGACCATCAGGTCCTTGGTCACCTCCCTGACCAAGGCCCTTCTCCCCCGATTACTCAATTTGGCCGGGCGGCCAGCTCTAGGAACTGTCTTGGTGGTTCCAAACAGCTTCCATTTAAGAATAATGGAGGCCACTGAGTTCTTGGGGACCTTCAATGCTGCAGAAATGTTTTGGTACCCTTCCCCAGATCTATAACTCGACACAATCCTGTCTCGGAGCTCTACGGTCAATTCCTTAGACCTCATGGCTTGGTTTTTGCTGTGACATGCACTGTCAACTGTGGGACCTTATATAGACATGTCTAATCAATTGAATTTACCACAGGTGGACTCCAATCAAGTTGTAGAAACATCTCACGGATGATCAATGGAAACAGCATGCACATGAGCTCAATTTCGAGTCTCATAGCAAAGGATTTTATTTATTTAATCAATTTTAGAATAAGGCTGTAACGTAACAAAATGTGGAAAAAGTTCAGGGGTCTGAATACTTTCCGAAGGCACTGTACTGTGTCAACGTTTATGATCACTATTTTTGATGTACAGTTACAAGATGACATGGCGTCATACCCTGGGTTGTTCTGAATAGAATGAGCCTCTGTTTGTCTATGTTGCATCTACTCCACATTTTCCAGGAATATTCTTATGTTACTGAATGTATCCAGAGTATTTTCAGATTTCGTTATCAACAAATGTGGCGATAAGTACAGTAAATGTAAAATTCATATAAAATCAACAGTGTAATGTTTGGATTCAGTCTTGTCAGGTGAACTGCTGTGTCCTCAACTTTAATCTCCAAGCGTTTCCCTTTCGATTGCTACGATGGTCATGCATATGCTTTTCATATTTTTTCTATAAGAAACATTTAGATTTAGCCCTATCCATATAGGCCAATTCAAACGAGTGTAAAGGGTTAATGAGTACATTTACATGGACACTAATAATTAAAACTGATTATGGCAGTAGGCCGAGCATGGCAATAGTCATGTAAACGCCTTACTCTGATTATCTTAAATCAGTCATAATCAAAGTAAGCATACACTGATTAAAACACCTGGTTTTCTGATCAATCTTTCTAATGATTAGGACATCTAAACAGCTTCATCGACGTTCCCGCGGTGTATTTGATCTGCACATGTGCCAGCACTGGTAGCGCGAGCCTTCCCCTCTTATGCGCGAGTGAAGTGAGTTCAGAAAAACTGAAAGAATGCATCTTAGAAAGAGTTTTCACATACAAACTCTATATGTCAGAACTCAGAATCAAAAAGGTTTGGCAAAAATAACATGGTCACTGTGGTAGAATGTTTTATTTTAATTGCCAATTTTCTGCATTTAACAAAAGTCCCATCAGTAGACTGATTTCAGATTTTTCATGTAAAAAGGATTATTAGGGAAATCGTTCTTCTTGCAAAGCATGTAAACATTTTAAACAAACTACTATATCAACCGTGCTCAATGATGGTACATGATGTCAAAAGGTTTTGAAAAGATCTTTGCTGTTTTTAATATTAGATATAAACATACAATAACTGATGTGAAGATAGCAGCTAAAGAGGTGATGGGAGCAAATGAGGATAGTATATTCAAAGTTAACACATTCAAATGGCATGTCACTCAGAATCACCACGGCAACATCAGCCCGTGTGCGTCCACAACAAGCATGTGGATCCGCACAGTGAGAATTCAAACCATTGTATTTGAAACATATTGAAAGTAATGTGTAAACTCTGATCATTACCCGAAATAATAACAGAGATACAGTATCTTGATTATGGGATGGACAAAGGAACCTATTTTTTGGCAACTACGCCTCTGTACAAAAGTAGACAAGGGTTTAAGAAGTAGATTGAGCCGAACGGTTAAAAAACAAGGCCATGATTCTTTTTTTCTTCCCTTTGGAGAATGCAATAATCTTCTCTTTCCTCCGCAGAAATCGGCATTCATCGCACAGATCAAAGGTATCAAATGAGAGGACAATAACGCACACATACACACACACACACACGTACACACACACACACACACACCTCCAACTCTGAAAAACACACATGCCACTGGCTTCTGGCCAAGAAAAGCCCAGCGTATTTATTATTTGGGGGCGGCTCTCCACTTCCAAAGGACAGCTGTGGACCTGAAACAGCTGATAAACAGAGCATGCTGTTTAATCTCCGCCAGACACTGATTACAGATGGGGCATGTGACTTAATCACTTGCACGCTAGTATTTCATGTAATCGCTCGTCTCCGATTCAAACACATAGTCATGATGACACTTCTGCCGGCTAAGTCTGAGTGAGGTAGTAATTGTCCCTTTGGTGTCTTGTAGGAGGGCTTTGGGGCCCAGGTAAGGAGACAAAAGACAGTTTGTTGAGAAACTTCCACTCCCAAGACTAGGACTAAAAAAAGTGTTTATTTATCTCAACTTTATTCAAACAGTACAATGCAGAACGATTGAAAAATCAGGACAATTTGAGATGTGATTAAAATAATTGTGAACAGGTAGGCAAGACACAGATGCAAATTGAACTGGGTGTCCGTCAGTCGCCAAAAGTGAGGATTTACGAGGAGAATCTCAGGCAGAGCATTTTACAGCTTTATGACCATGGTGTATGCTTGGAGGCATCATCACAGAGCAGGCAGCCTGCTTCCACTTCCATCAATCAAAAAGCACTAACACACCATAGACGACTCAACTTCAGACCAACAAACTCGAATGACAGTCACATCGACCAATTTCCCCCGCACCAAAAAGTGTAGACAACGGGACAAAGAGTTTAGAAATATGGTGAGAAAGGTACTGGCAAAGGATCTGACGAGCCACCCTAATGACCATTCACAAGCACTAAGAAAACGCCTGCTTCCTCCAACTTCAGGAGCATCTGGGAGCAACCTGCCTGCTGCCCCTGACATCAAACACTCATAATGAGAGCAATTGGGAGAAGGTGTGTCCAGGAAGCGAGGGGTGTGAGGAGGCTGTGGAGAGGGGTGGCTGAGGGAGTGGGGGGTAGGTAGGGTGGGACTGGGGGGTTAAACTGGCAGGAGGCCAGGGTTTTCCCTAAGCCTAGTTAGTTTCCATAAATTAACTGGGCTTCGTTTCATTTAAAAGATTCAATTCGCTTGTCAGAAAAGTCTGTGTAGCCTTTTCCCGCTAGAATGAACGAAATGCATCTTCTAGTGATCTATTGATAGGACAGGCGCCTATCAGTCACAAAGCAAGCAATGACAGGGAAACACTGTTGGTTTGTCAGTCCTGCCTCTCGCTACTGGTGTTATTTTTGTGCGCTGTGGTTGCAGTCTAATTTCTTTTTACGGACGAGGGAGAGCATGATGCTTCTTCATCGTCTCCTGTAATGTAAATGTGTACGATGAGTTGAAATCCACTTCATTATTGTTTTGGGAAACATTCATTTATTTTCTTTCCCGTTTCATATAGCCAGCCATGGAGTCGGGGTGCATAGGCTATTTACTGCGCTTTGATTGATGACCGAACAGCAAGTGTTGACTAGTTTATAAAAGGCGTCGAACTGACTGAATAAAGTAAATCTCCTATGTCCCTTTGCTATTCATAAATCATACAACGTAGTTATATGTCCATGGCATCTCATCAGGACAGTAAACCAAAGATCTTGTTTGTATTTTCCTAGGATTCGAAGCCCATGTCAAGACTTGCCAGTGACCGCTAAAGTGACTTGTCAGAGACCGCTAAAGTGACTCGTCAGTGACCGCTAAAGTGACTTGTCAGTGTAGCCTAGTGATGGGTTGTTTGCTAAGAACAGCTCTTTTTGAACAGGTCTTTAATGTGAACGCCGGGAACTGAATCGCATCAGTAATTTGCATACAGGTAGGCTACTACTGCTTTTTGGCGATTATCTGCAGATTAATTCTGAAAACAGATGAAGATGTTGAATCCTCACTGCAGGAACAAAAGGTAGTGGAGACAGAGCCTCACTCTGCTCGAGAATACGATAAAAGTAAAAAGACTGAAAGTTATAAAAGCTATTGCTACTTATTCTCCAACCCTACCTACTCAGCCCCTACACAGACGGCCATGCGTTATCTTCGACCCTACTCTGCTCCCTTTCAGCCTCCTTCGACTCCGACTGTCCCCTTTCCTCGACCCTCCCCTCTTGCTCTGTAGCCGAGTGACTCTGCTTGCTCACAGAATAGGGCTGTGCGCAGCTGAGCAGAAATGGAGGAAAACTAAACCACCCCCATCCCGAAACTCCCTGGCTGGCTACTTTTTCTATTTGGCTGGCTACTCCATGTCCTTAGGGAAATCACTGAGGAGGTTTCGGCGGTTAGCCTGTTGGTTAATCCCCACTACCATTTTAACAACGGCTGTCGTGACATGGTGAACAGCGGCCATTACAGAATTAGCTAGATTAATCAGCGTTCGCTCTGACACACACCGCACGCTGCCACGAGGGCTACGCACCACCCCGGTGATTAGCATAGCAAGTCTCACCTCATTGTGCATTAGTGTCTGACATCACGTACAAAGGGTACCGTTTTCAGTCCGAAACAATGTGCTGTGAGGATTTTGATCATTTCTTGTCATGACAGGAAGTGTTGAAGGCGTCTTACCTTACATATTGTTAGAGAGAAAAGGAGCTTCAGACTTTGAGACACTGCTATGAAGTTTTGAAAATTTAAATGAGAGGTTCTCTTACATTAATTTACGTTAATTTCTTATTTGATTAAGGCAAAAACAACCTGTTGTTGTTCGAGGCTAGTCTATGTTATGTCAATACAAGAGAGAAATTACTGCGACAAAAGGTCACTGCTACTGTTTCAAGTCAAGCTAGACTCATTTGGGGGGCTACGTGGGTGGGTGGGGGGGCTGATTAGGGCATTCTTAAGGATGGGTGGAAAATGAGAAGGTTGCAAAGGTGGGAGGGAGGCGTGTTTTGGCATCAAAGGTGGTCTGCAACTCAAAACGGTAGGTCAGGCCGAGGGGTCGTGGTCTTAAACCCCATCCTGGGAAATGTGTTCAGGGGTCAGATGTGTTTGTTTAACACAGAGAGTTCAATCCTCGGGTTTGTAAGGCCGCTGTCCAAGACATTCCACCTAAGTAATTAAGTACCAGTCTTGAGCTAATTGCTACTTGGGATTTATCGCATTCTTTGCAGTGCTTTAATTAAATGCAGCTTGTTGAAGGTTTGGCAAGTACTTCTGGAACAGTGGTCTTATGAGCAGACACGTCTTACATAATAAGTATGTGTCTTACTGTGAACGTTCAAAAGGTGACTATGTAACTACTATGGAAATACATAGGTATTAATAAGCTTTATTTACATCAAATGTAGTCTCTTGTGACAGACTGTTAACATAAATGTAGCTATTGCACGCAGGATCTTCTATACTGACCCCCATGAACAAACAGCTGATGTGTATGCTCTATGCGCATCACAACTCCTATATGCTGAAAGATATCTGCCATTTTTAATGTTCAACAGCATAAGTTTTTTTTTTTGGGGGGTTAGATCAGCTTTAATATTGCAGATAGATTGTAACTTCCATCAATGTAATTGTCTGCATCACTTCCAATATGTTGTTTTTTTTCTCGCAAATATATATATATACATACAGTGAGGGAAAAAAGTATTTGATCCCCTGCTGATTTTGTACGTTTGCCCACTGACAAAGACATGATCAGTCTATCATTTTAATGGTAGGTTTATTTGAACAGTGGGAGACAGAATAACAACAACAAAATCCTGAAAAACGCATGTCAAAAATGTTATAAATTGATTTGCATTTGAATGAGGGAAATACGTATTTGACCCCTCTGCAAAACATGACTTAGTACTTGGTGGCAAAACCCTTGTTGGCAATCACAGAGGTCAGATGTTTCTTGTAGTTGGCCACAAGGTTTGCACACATCTCAGGAGGGATTTTGTCCCACTCCTCTTTGCAGATCTTCTCCAAGTCATTAAGGTTTCAAGCCTGACGTTCGGCAACTCGAACCTTCAGCTCCCTCCACAGATTTTCTATGGGATTAAGGTCTGGAGACTGGCTAGGCCACTCCAGGACCTTAATGTGCTTCTTCTTGAGCCACTCCTTTGTTGCCTTGGCCGTGTGTTTTGGGTCATTGTCATGCTGGAATACCCATCCACGACCCATTTTCAATGCCCTGGCTGAGGGAAGGAGGTTCTCACCCAAGATTTGACGGTACATGGCCCCATCCATCGTCCCATTGATGCAGTGAAGTTGTCCTGTCCCCTTAGCAGAAAAACACCCCCAAAACATAATGTTTCCACCTCCATGTTTGACGGTGGGGATGGTGTTCTTGGGGTCATAGGCAGCATTCCTCCTCCTCCAAACACAGCGAGTTGAGTTGATGCCAAAGGGCTCCATTTTAGTCTCATCTGACCACAACACTTTCACCCAGTTCATCCTCATTCATATGTTCATTGGCAAACTTCAGACGGGCCTGTATATGTGCTTTCTTGAGCAGGGGGACCTTGCGGGCGCTGCAGGATTTCAGTCCTTCATGGCGTAGTGTGTTACCAATTGTTTTCTTGGTGACTACGGTCCCAGCTGCCTTGAGATCATTGACAAGATCCTCCCGTGTAGTTCTGGGCTGATTCCTCACCGTTCTCATGATCATTGCAACTCCACGAGGTGAGAACTTGCATGGAGCCGCAGGCCGAGGGAGATTGACAGGTCTTTTGTGTTTCTTCCATTTGCGAATAATCGCACCAACTGTTGTCACCTTCTCACCAAGCTGCTTGGCGATGGTCTTGTAGCCCATTCCAGCCTTGTGTAGGTCTACAATCTTGTCCCTGACATCCTTGGAGAGCTCTTTGGTCTTGGCCATTGTGGAGAGTTTGGAATCTGATTGATTGATTGCTTCTGTGGACAGGTGTCTTTTATACAGGTAACAAGCTGAGATTAGGAGCACTCCCTTTAAGAGTGTGCTCCTAATCTCAGCTCGTTACATGTATAAAAGACACCTGGGAGCCAGAAATATTTCTGATTGAGAGGGGGTCAAATACTTATTTCCCTCATTAAAATGCAAATAAATTTATAACATTTTTGACATGCTTTTTTCTGGATTTTTGTTTTGTTATTCTGTCTCTCACTGTTCAAATACACCTACCATTAAAATTATAGACTGATCATGTCTTTGTCAGTGGGCAAACGTACGAAATCAGCAGGGGATCAAATACTTTTTTCCCCTCACTGTATATATATTATACACACACACACACATATATATATACATACAAATCCTTAAAAAAAATATATTTCCCTTTATTACTTCCCAACCCCACCACCCCTTCCCTAACTGGAGTAAACTAGTGAACAACAATGCTTAGGCCTCTACTTCCAGCTTATACATACTATATACATTTTAGGGACACAGTCAATTTTACAATAATTATATTTTGTTTGTTTTTACTCCTGAACTTCCTCTACCCGCAACCTCTCCGATCATTTTCATGATGTCCATCCGGTTTGCTTCTATATGCCATATCTTTCTAACTGTGCTCTTTCACAAAAGCTCTCAACCTATAAACTATATACTTATTATGGACACAGTATGCTTACATTATTAGTTATCTTGTTGTTATTAGTTGTTGTTAGTAGTTATTAGTCCCATCCTTCAACTCCATTCAACACCACCCATCTATCTCTTAACACCATCCATATTGGATTTCTATTTGCCATATATTTTTCAACTGTACTGTGATGTTTTACAAAAGTTCTGAACCTTTCTATTCTCATTGTTTCTACAGATTGTAAATTGAAAATACTTTTTTTTGCTAAAAGTATTATTATATTATTGATCGATTGACTATGACTTTTCAGATCACCCAGTAATGCTATCTGCAGAGTTAGCTCCAGGTAAATTTTGCAATCCTTTAGCCATTCCTGGACCTGTGTCCAAAAACAAGCTACAAATGGTCAGTACCAAAACAAATGATCTAATGATTCTGTCTCTTCGCAGCAAAATCTGCAGAGCTGGGAAGATTGTATCCCCCATATAAATAACATTCTATTGGTAGCAAGAATTTTATATAGTAATTTAAATTGAAAAAGTTTAGAATCCGGCGTCGTTTTGCGTATCAGTTCATAAACACTATGCCATGGAATCGGTACGTCAAAAATCTCTTCCCAACTATTTTGCAATCTATATGGGTCGGCTGTCAATCCTTTGGTCCTTAAATGAAACTGTACTCCTGAGTGGCGCAGTGGTCTAAGGCACTGCATCGCAGTGCTAACTGTGCCACTAGAGATCCTGGTTCGAATCCAGACTGTCGCAGCCGGCCGCGACCGGGAGACTCATGGGCGGCGCACAATTGGCCCAGCGTCGTCCAGGGTAGGGGAGGGAATGGCTGGCAGGGATGTAGCTCAGTTGATAGAGCATGGCGTTTGCAACGCCAGGGTTGTGGGTTCCATTCCCACGGGGGGCCAGTATAAAAAATTAAAAAAATAAAAAATGTATTCACTAACTGTAAGTCGCTCTGGATAAGAGCGCCTGCTAAATGACTAAAATGTAAATGTAAAATGGTATACTTTTTTATTTATCACAGTTTTCTTTAACCAATTATGTTCTTTAATGCATAACACTGTTATTAAGATTCTTCACTCTAAACTGTCTGGCTGAGAACATGTGTTTTCCATGAGTTTATTTTGAAGCCTAGACCACAAATGCCCCTTTAAACTGTCTGCTTTGGGACTGCCCCTTTAAACTGTCTGCTTTGGGACTGCCCCTTTAAACTGTCTGCTTTGGGACTGCCCCTTTAAACTGTCTGCTTTGGAACTGCCTAAACACAAACAACTATTTGGAATCTCTCATTGCCTCCTCAGCTCTAGGCCTATTTTGGAATCACATGACCTTTTCCCATAGATTGAAAACTCTACGATTTATCTGCCAAATGAAAAGACCACTTTTGGGAGCAGCCACCAGCGCTTAATTTGGATGTGAGTAATTACTCTGGCTTCACATTGGCCTAAAGAGGTCTAAACAGGTGTAAGAGTTGACCTACCTTGGTTTGAGGTTTAGCTGATGGTCCCCCTTGTTTCCCTGGTGAGCCATTCTGCGCCCATGTCACACTTTTCGGCTTCTTCCCCAAAGGCTCCGGGCTCTGACAGACAACAGAACTAGTTGGGAGACATGCAGGAAGCACCATACAAAATAGAAAATCCAATTCTACTAATCTTTTCAATTGGGATGACATAACGTTCACAGCAAAAAAGTGTTGTTATTGTCAAAATAGACCATTTCACTTAGAAGCCTGCCTGCCTGCCTGTCTGTCTGCCTATATACACTACCTCAGTCTTCAAAAGGAGGGAAATGGGAAATTAGTAAAGGAGGGTATTGGGGGAACAGTAATTAGTATGCTCGCCATCCACTCAGTGTTTCAACCCAGGAAGCGTATTAATACCCATGCTGTCACTGCTCATCACTATAATACAGTATGAGCATGACAAAGAGTTACGGAGCAAAGAAAAGAAGAGGAAGTCGAATAAAGATGTGCATCTGTAGAGGGGGATAGCAGAATAAATCAACAGGTGACAGAAAGGCTCAGCTGTCATCTGGCCCTGGGGCTAGAGTCAGTGCTCATATCAGGTATGTGCATCTGCCTCGCTTTGATCTCTCTCGGGCCTGGCACAGTTAAGACTTGGACGCTGCCTTCAAAATCACAAACAGACACACACAATGATACACACACAGGCACGCACGTTCACAGCCACGTACACACACTGTTCAAAGACAAAGGCCAGGTGCAATGAGGAACTGTTGGACAAGAGAAGGGGGGATGTCAGAGAGGAAGATAGAATAAAGAAAGATGCGGCAGGAGGACAGAGGGACAGGACATGTAGGCCTAGGTGAGGGGGCGGGGGTTAAGGAAATGGGAATTCCCATGCCTAGACGTGTGGGCTGTGTTTCTCATTTTGTCTTTACTGCGTCTCGCTCTGCACGGTGCTGGTGAAACAGTGAGTGTTGAGGTAGATTACAGAGGAGAAATGTGATCATTATACCCGCAGACCCTGTGTTTTAGTCTCGAAAAACCAGATGGGTACTAGAGGGAACAAGATGAAAAAATTTCCCCCACTCCGTCTCGAGCAAAATGGCCGCCGGTCAGCGAGTGCAAATGAGAGCACTAAAAACATGTATAGTTTACCAGACTTGCAATAACAACAAGAATTTGACAAAATGGTCTTTGACACTGATATGCAATACCACAAATGAGACTTGACATAAGACAATAAAATATGCCTACAACATTTTAGATTATGTTGTGAAACGTCTCATCCTGTGGCTATTCCAAGGTCTGGTGAAATGTGTCACAATCCTAGCTATCTAAGATGACATAATAGTACTTGTTGGATTTCTTATTGGCGTGCTCCTCTACATGGACAAGTCCTTGTCTAACATGACATCTAGTGGACATGTAAGATTCATCATCTATACCCAGCATCATTTGTCAAGGTCTTATGGTTGCTAAATTTGAGGACAGAGAATAACAGGACTTACTTTCTTTATGGTTGGTTTGGCTGGAACTTTCTGTACTTTCACCTCACTCTCATCTTCATCACTATCGTCGTCATCATCACTACAAAGAATAGAACAAGAAAATTGATTTGTCAGGTTACCTAATGGTAGTCCTACAAAGATACATGACGCAAGACACACTAAACAACCAAATATACATACTCAGCATCATCATCATCATCGCTGTCATCATCATCATCATCTGACTCCATTTTCAGTTTCTTCTGCAAAGGGAAATAAACACAATGTATTTAAAACTTTTGTTAATAAGGCCTGATGAGGAATATGGTACAGTTGAAGTCGGAAGTTTACATACACCTTAGCCAAATACAAAGTTTTTCACAATTCCTGACATGTAATCCTAGTAAAAATCCCATGTCTTAGGTCAGTTAGGATCACCACTTTATTTTAAGAATGTGAAATGTCAGAATAATAGCAGAGAATGATTTATTTCAGCTTTTATTTATTTCATCACATTCCCAGTGGGTAAGAAGTTTACATACACTCAATTAGTATTTGGTAGCATTGCCTTTAAATTGTTTAACTTGGGTCAAACGTTTCGGGTAGCCTTCCACAAGCTTCCCACAATAAGTTGGGTGAATTTTGGCCCATTCCTCCTGACAGAGCTGGTGTAACTGAGTCAGGTTTGTAGGCCTCCTTGCTCGCACACGCTTTTTCAGTTCTGCCCACAAATTTTCTATAGGATTGAGGTCAGGGCTTTGTGATGGCCACTCCAATACCTAGACTTTGTTGTCCTTAAGCCATTTTGCCACAACTTTGGAAGTATGCTTGGGGTCATTGTCCATTTGGAAGACCCATTTGCGACCAAGCTTTAACTTCCTGACTGATGTCTTGAGATGTTGCTTCAATATATCCACATAATTTTCCTTCCTCATGATGCCATCTATTTTGTGAAGTGCACCAGTCCCTCCTACAGCAAAGCACCCCCATATCATGATGCTGCCACCCCCGTGCTTCACAGTTGGGATGGTGTTCTTCAGCTTGCAAGTGACCCCCTTTTTCCTCCAAACATAACGATGGTCATTATGGCCAAACAGTTCTATTTTTGTTTCATCAGACCAGAGGACATTTCTCCAGAAAGTACAATCTTTGTCCCCATTTGCAGTTGCAAACTGTAGTCTGGCTGTTTTATGGCTGTTTTGGAGCAGTGGCTTCTTCCTTGCTGAGCGGCCTTTCAGGTTATGTTGATATAGGACTCGTTTTACTGTGGATATAGATACTTTTGTACCTATTTCCTCCAGCATCTTCACAAGGTCCTTTGCTGTTGTTCTGGGATTGATTTGCACTTTTCGCACCAAAGTACGTTCATCTCTAGGAGACAGAATGCGTCTCCTTCCTGAGCGGTATGACGGCTGCGTGGTCCCATGGTGTTTATACTTGTGTACTATTGTTTGTACAGATGAACGTGGTACCTTCAGGCGTTTGGAAACTGCTCCCAAGGATGAACCGGACTTATACCATTTCTTTTCTGAGGTCTTGGCTGATTTATTTTGATTTTCCCATGATGTCAAGCAAAGAGGCACTGAGTTTGAAGGTAGGCCTTGAAATACATCCACAAGTACACCTCCAATTGACTCAAATTATGTCAATCAGAAGCTTCTAAAGCCATGACATCATTTTCAGAAAATGTCCAAGCTGTTTAAAGGCACAGTCAACTTAGTGTATGTAAACTTCTGACCCACTGGAATTGTGATACAGTGAATTATAATTGAAATAATCTGTCCTGTCTGTAAACAATTGTTGGAAAAATGACTTGTGTCATGCACAAAGTAGATGTCCTAACCGACTTGCCAAAACTGTAGGTTGTTAACAAGAAATTTGTGGAGTGGTTGAAAAACAAGTTTTAATGACTCCAACATAAGTGTATGTAAACTTCCGACTTCAACTGTATGTATGCAGTTTAATACAATACAACATGTTTATTCCATTATATACCTGTTGTATGAGCTAAGTAAACAGCAGGAGGAACTTACCGGAGCAGGACGCTTCCCTGAGGTCAAGCTTGACAGCCTCTTCACAGGTGATGTGTTGTTTTCCTCCTCTTCCTCATCAGAGTCCTTCACACCTATAAATTGAGATTAGGTTACGCCTCTTTTTTTGCAAAGTGGAAATAATTAATTCAGTGTTGCTGTCTTGACCTGTCAAAATGTCACCTTATATCAAGCCCAAAGAAACTAAATGAGCAGACTGCAAATAAAAAGTCACTCACTGACAAAATGCTGTCCACTGATGTACACTGGTCCACAGCCAGACTGGAGGCGGAAGGTTACCGGAGGGGTGATCTCAAACCCTCCTAAACTCACCTGCCAAACAGGGGAGAGCATTCAAATGAGGAATAAAATAATCAATATTTTAAGTGTTTCACATTTATGAGAGGTTGAAACTATCAAACATAGAAGTTCAACGTCACAAATGACATTAGAGAATGTACATTCAACTTGTTTTTTCCCCATGGGGAAGGAACCCCATGGATCTGCTAGCAAAGGTATCTTATCAAATGATATATTAATGTATTACCATATTAAAATCAAAACATCTATTCACTTGTATCTGCTTGCTAAACATAAAAGTTGTGGGTGCTGCCAGACAGTTGTGAATGTGAATTCCTAAGTGCCAGGCCATTGTTCTGGTGGTGATGGCAACCAAACAAAACACAGGTGTAGGTATTAGAGTAACTACTGTTGAAGTGTTCAGGTAGTGATAACTTCCATAAAGTAACACAATTATCCACTCCCAGCTAGTGTTTTCAAGCCTGAACCAGAACCAAAACACACACAAGTCAAGCAGCAGACAACAAGCCAAGCATGTTACAATAATAGAAGTCAGAAACAGTGACAGTGTTCTCTGGACCTCTGGATCAGGGCGGCAGTCATATTTTCCATTTAATATGTAGAAACTGGATTACTTTAGGACAGGGATGGGCAACTAGCGGCCTTTTGTATGATCGTGGATCAATTCCGCTACTGTTGAAGTGTTCAGGTAGGGAACTCAGTAGGGAACTCAGTCAGGGTGTCAACTTACTGCTGAGAGTTAGAATAGTAGAATACACAGGGTGCAATTTCAAAATGTGGTTGTGCATCAGCAGTTTCTCTCTTGTTATGTCAGTCACAGAGCATTTTTTATTTATTGGTAAGTAAGTCTAGCGGCCAGCTACAGTATCTAAACTTGAAGTAATCATGGTCGATTTACCGACCGCCGGCCCCCATTGATTTTGTTAGTCACTCTCACTCAGATATCATATTAAAAACTGCAAAGATTTCTCTCCGCCCCATGGCAAAATGAGTAGAATTGTATGAAGTTAGTTTAAAAAATAGCTAAATCTTGTCTCCGTCCCATGGTAAAATGTGTAGAATTGCAGTAAACTTGCTTTAAAACGGCAATATTTTCTCTACGCCCCATGGCAAAATGTGCAGAATTGCAGGAAATTGTTTTGGTGGGCTCCCCAACTAAATTTCACTTAGGGTCCTCAAAAGGCTAGGGCTAGCTCTGACTGCATGTGTGGGTATAGATGTGGGTACGCAGACCCGCAAGCCACTGTGGCCCCGCATGTTGAGTTCAGATTTTTTGTGGCCCCCACCCCCATCAAAGTTGCCTATCATTGCTTTAGGAGAAACCAGGCTGACATCATGGAGACATAGCCCCTCACTGGCATGGCCTTGTCATAACAAGCGTAGGTCGCTGTCTCTATAGCCACCAATGTAGCGTGTGCAAAAATGTGCAATAGTAATAGGTTGTGTGGTTCATTGAATCCAGCCCAGTATTGTGACTTGGGTCATGGCCAAAAATACCTGTAGCATCTGTGTAGACCTGTGTAGTAACACTGTAATTACTACAGTAACAACACATGTTATCTTAGTAATTGCATGGTAATGGAGTGGAGTGTTTTTCGCTATTACAAAAGTGGAATAAGGGACAAGGTTAAAAGAACATTCCTAAAGCTTACAGTGAGTAAGAGCACGAATTATGGAGATTCATCATTCTAAAACACTCACAGAGGGCAGCACGGACGGCTTCAGCACAGCCAGTGGAATTTTGGTGGTCTTTCCGTCGTATGTGACGCCCTCGATCTCCACCGTGTGAAACTTATCCTCGGCCTCCGCACCCAGGCACACCTGCAACACCAACACACACAGCTGTTTCACAGATATGATACTGTATGTTTTTCCATGTTGGAACACGCCAACACCCTCCAGTCTCCCTCATTTGTCTGTCAATCATCATCTTTGCTTGAGTGACTGAAAGAATGTTACAATGAGGATATCTATTTAGAGGATAGGAACTGGATCATTTGCAATGGTAAGAAAATGAGCAGAAGGTCAGCTAAGTATAAGAAAACACATTGTCTGTTGATGAATATGTTATTCCTTTAAATACACATCAAAGAACTGTGACTATTAGAAATCTCTACTCATTATGTTGACAAAGGTGAACTTGGTATTGTGGCGTACTGGTACAAAGGGACTTCTGTTATTTTCCAAAGGTAATGAAACAAAAGGGAAACAGGTGAAAGAGACTACATATTCCATTACATAAAATAAAACGTTTTTGTCCCCAAAAAATCCCTAACAGGTGCCAGTCTGCACAGGTGCAAAGATAAATATACTGCAAAAAGTGTACAAATAAATGGACTTGATGAATAATATTTAAGAACATATAACTAGCTATATCATTACAGTTAAAGAAACTCACAGTAGTTGTAGCATACTGAAATGCATCCGTTTTCAGGACCTAATTCTGATGGCCATTTTTATTGTTTTAAAACGCCATGATGAACTTTTGGCAAAGTAGCTAGCTAGTTACAATATCATGATATTCTGTAATTGGAAACTCGATCTCAGAATTGGCATCATGATCTTACTGCTTTGAGTGACAGCTGATGATCCGCATCATCGTCCTCCACCTCGACTTTGAACTCCTTTTTGTCCGATTTGAGTGCACAACCTGAAGTTCACAACACACAGGTTAGCAAACTCTAAGCAAATAGCTGTTGACATTCTACATTGAAATCAGAAATATAACAGTATCATTGATAACAAGTTAAGCTAGCTAGCTAGCCAGCTAGCTTCCTAGCTAGCTAACTTGCAAACAAAAGAGGGTTTTGCTGAATTGGCGCGAGAAGCTAATATGCATTGCTAGCTTAATATAGACATTTGGTGTGTGTGGAAGAGCTATAGCTATGTAACGAAGGACAAATGTCTGCCATTACTAACTGTGCACTAAAATTAATCTTGGCAGTACAGACGTGCTCACCAAATAAATACATTTGAGGTCTGGTTAAATCTGGGACGCTATCCTCCGCCATTTTCCACCTAAATGTTATTGTTCTGTTCCGTAAAGGCAAGTGACAGCTCAGTAAGCCAATGGGATAGCTGAAAGGAAGTTGTGGAAATCATATTTGTCCAATCGAATCAAAGCTTGGGGTGAGACAAAAGGGGGAACCCCACTTTGATTTACGTCCACCAGATGGAGTCATTGCAAAGGAACTAGAAATAAGCCTGTGATACTTGAGATTTGAACATCTACTGTAGTATGAAATTGCTGTTTTGTAATGATGTGTACCATTTTACATTAATATTGCTTTTATACCTGTGTAGTAACACTGTCTGTAGCCATAACGTGTTTTGAAAGGCTGGTCATGGCTCACATCCACACCATCATCCCAGAAACCCTAGACCCACTCCAATTCGCATACCACCCCACAGATGACGCAATCTCTATTGCACTCCACACTGCCCCTAAGAAAACCTAAGTGAGAATGCTGGTGATTGACTACAGCTCAGCGTTCAACACCATAGTGCTGAGACAGCCTATAAGGAGGAGCTCTCCCTCAATGTGAGCAAGACAAATGAGCTGATCGTGGACTACAGGAAAAGGAGGGCCGAGCACACCCCCATTCACATTGACGGGGCTGTAGTGGAGCGGGTCAAGAGCTTCAAGTTCCTTGGTGTCCCCATCACCAACAAACTATCATGGTCCAAACACACCAAGACAGTCGTGAAGAGGGCACGACAACGCCTATTCCACCTCAGGAGACTGAAAAGATTTGGCATGGGTCACCAGATCCTCCAGAAGTTATACAGCTGCACCATCGAAAGCATCTTGACTGGTTGCATCACCGCCTGGTATGGCAACAGCTCTGTATCCGACCACAAGGTGCTACAGAGGGTATTGCGTACGGCCCAGTACATCACTGGGGCCAAGCTTCCTGCCATCCAGGACCTCTATACCAGAGGAAGGCCCTAAAAATGATCAAAGACTCCAGCCACCCAAGTCACAGACTGTTCTCTCTGCTACCGCACGGCAAGCGGTACCGGAGCGCCAAGTCTAGGTCCAAACGGCTTCTTAACAGCTTCAACCCCCAAACCATAAGACTGCTGAACAGTCAATTAAATGGCTATCCGGGCTATTTGCATTGACCCCCTTTTTTACGCTGTTGCTACTCGCTGTTTATTATCTATACATAGTCACTTTACCCCTACCTACATGTACATATGACCTCAATTACCTTGACTAACCCGTACCCCCACACATTGACTCGCTACCGGTACCCCCTGTATATAGCCTCATGATTGTTATTTTATTGTGTAACTTTTTTTTACTTTAGTTTATTTAGCAAATCATTTCTTACCCTGCATTATTGGTTAAGGGCTTCTAAGTAAGCATTTCACGGTAAGGTCTACACCTGTTGTATTCGGCGCATGTGACAAATACAATTTGATTTGATTTGATGTACTACAATAACACTGCTACTTTTGTCAGTGCACAGTAATGGAGTAGTGTTTGGAATAAGGAACTGTCCCTATTTCTCCAATTACATAAACCACTTATCACCAGTGCTGTGCAAAAACAAAAATACTGTTAATTCAGTGTTGTTGTGTAAAAAAAACTGTCTCTACTAGGTACAAGACCAACCTAACTTAAAGTGATGCAGTGGGTCAAAAGAACAGGAGCAATTTTGGGGCTTCACATTATTTAATGTATTCTTCAATCCTATTAAGGATTTGAAATACTTTTGTCTTCTACATCAATTAAGTGTTTGTTGTTGGTTTGTCAGCTGTCCTTCTTTTTAAAAAGAGAATTAGTGTCGCAACCTTATACAGGTTCATGGTGAAAAGCATTTTGCTACGACTCAATAGAAACAGAGCACACATTAAAGGTGACTGACCCGTATCAAACACATAGCTTAACTCAAATAGATGCCCGTATTATCATATATCCAGAAGGAATGGCGGCGTTTCATGCATGAGTGAAAGAGCCTAAGGTTTGAAGTCTTGTTTGTGTAGCAAAGTCTGCTCTGGCTTGTCTCAAGAGCCCTTTGTACAGGTGATACATGGCCCATGCACTCAATCAACAATTTTCTTCCATCGCCCTCTGAATCGTAAGAGGGTGCGCTCTCATGTCACCACGATCAGGTAGCTCTGGAATGATGCCACAAATACTACTGTCACTACCGCAAGATGACACCTCCATTCCACATGTCAGATTCCACCTGATGTGAAATATGATACGATACTAGCTTGTCTTTGTGTGTTAAAAACACTGAAAGCCAATGCTACTTATTTCTCCCAGCCGAATGTCTCTGGTTTGGTGATAACAACATGCTTGCTGTACACATGCCCTTAGTAGCTACATATACCTCTAGGACAGCCCCAACTTGGAATATTAAATCAATTTTGTTTGATAAAAATATATTTTTAATTCAGTGAGTGAGAACTAGTGTGGCTATTCTTAATAATTTAGTTCAGGACAAGATAAAAGCCTAAAAGCTATTTCACAGATTATATCTATTTAAAGGATAACAACTAAGATCCTGTGAGACCTATGGATTGGGTTTATTTCATCAGCAGCAGCGTTCCTGTCTTATCTTTGACGTGTGTTGACTTCTTCCCACCAAAGCGAATCTTCAGTACAAAACATCCGTGCCTCATTCAGAAGTATTCATTCAAAAGTATTTTGAAGTCATACACATGCTACTAAAGACGCCGGATCCCACTGAGGGTCACACCCGTCGCTATGGGCGGGCCATAGGGGGCCGGGCCCGCCCCCCAAAATGCTTGTGCCCCCCCCTCACTTGAGGGAATTTATTATTAAATATACGTACTGTAGGCTAATTATAATTGTGCCCTGCCCTCCCATGCATTTCATATGCCCCCCTTAAGACTGAGGTCTGGCGACGGGTCTGCTGAGGGTTGAGGAAGAGGGCAAAAAAACAAAACCTTTTCATTTTCTCACACTCTCAACAGATTAAGTGTTGGAACAAATTGGAAAATGGAGAGGTCTTCCATACTTGTCTTTGAGTGTGAACCACTTGTTTATGTATTTAACTAGTCACAGGTTTTATTCACACAAAGGCAGCTAAAGAGGTTGGGTGAATGCTGGTATGGTATCCAAAGGAGGTATTTTATATAGGCTTTTTTACTGTAAATGGATCCAAAATCACAACTGACCATATCGTTTTTATGCTTTCAATACACTTTAAGAAACTGGAAAAGGGGAATCTTTATTAATAGAAAAGGGTAGTGGCAGTTATAACATGTGATGTATAGTAGTGTTTTGGTGCCCTGTTCCAAAACAGAGTACCTGATAGGAAGTCTGATGTACTTTGAACCTCTTGCTCTTGTTCTTGTGTGGTGACATTTTATTGGATACGGATAAGGCTCTTTGGCAGAGAGGGTAAAAAAACATACTCAGCTTTGGAAAAAAAACAATTTTAAGCACCTGTAGCAAAACACAATGCACCATTTTGAAAACAGTAAGGATGAGGAATTTTTGTAAAATGGGCCAAGTCACGTCTTCATGGCATCTGAGACAGCAGGATGAAAGAGGCCCATGGTCTGGGCAGAGGAAATGGGGGTTGAGTAGGCGTCACCTGGACAACTGCCTGCAATTGACAGGATCTCAACCAGGCGAGACACCCTCTAAACCGACAAAATATGCAGTCTCCGTGCAGAAAGGGTGGCAGACAGTTGTTTTGAACTATGGAGATCCTCCAATTTGGGTGGATTGATGCTGTTGATATCACCAGAAAATGGTTGTAGTTGAACGTGAGATTTTGCCATTATTCTAACGCTGAGTTCCAGGGGGCGTTTTCTGGGCTTTTTGTAAACAGTACAACAAGGGAACACTGCACAATGGAATAGTACTACTTCTTGGTGTCAGCAACCATCTGTGATCTACGTGAAGTAGAGAGAGTAAAGCCTCATTTACAAACAAGAAAACTGCAGTTATACAATGCCCCACCCTAGAGATCTATCTAGATTAGCAGTGTGTTGTGCTTCCAGATAGGACATTTTTGTTTTTACTTGACATGGATGATAACGGATGTTGACAACTGTCCAATGTCTCTTGGTAGACATGGATATTTGTGGATCACAGACACCACTGACACTGTTCTACCCTCAAGGTCTAGGGTTTTAGAACAAACTGTTCAGAAGACATCCCACCTCGGCCTCGTTTCCCAGATAATTTGTTGCATTAGGTTAATTGTTTGAGTCTGACTTTAAGTGCATCATTAGCATCCAAGCAGTCTCACAAAAACCCTTGTTTCACTATAACATATATAGTAACTCTCCCATCACTGATAACAGCACCCTATGCAAAACGTTTAACCTTTTCTGGTGTTATGTGAAACATGACCTGCTGGTTTGGCTATAGAGATGAAGTTGTCATAAGGATGAAATATTGGAATGAAAGAGAATCACTGAAAGATTCCAATAAGTGTGGCATAGTCAACAACATTATGTTGATAGAGTAGAGGACACTTACTTTAGGAGGTATGGAAATGTGTGAAACTGTGTGATTGCGTGAAATTATGCAGTTATCCTTTCTGGTGAAAGAACAACAACAAAAGAGAGGCTTCCAATTTTGATAATCTTTTCAAAAAGTCACAATATCATTTAATATAAAACACCTTAAAAGGTGTAAAACACCTTATGAGTAATCCTCGAAGAGATACCACTTGCAAACTGCAGTCAGGGAAAGGATCCACCTGGAAGGCTGGTGACTGCAATGGCAATTCCAAGTGCACACAGAAATATCTGAAACATGCATTACTACATTGTACAAAACCAAAAGCAAAAGAATGGGAACCAGTTTTGTTGCCGTAAGGCTGAGAGTCAGTGCTTCCCTGTTGGCAACAGGACAGTCTTGATGGGAGGCATCTACCGATGTGTCTGTTAGTTGTCTGGTAGTGAGGATTTAGCTTCGTCCTCTGTTTAGACAGACAGCTGAAGGGAGAGTGAAAATCTAGTGTAAGGTAGGAAAATGACTTGACAGAATCAGGTCTGAAAAAACTTAGTAGACTCATTGATCATTGTCCATTTCAGTGGAACTAAATGTATGTCTGTCCACGCCAAGAAGTCCACATATGATCTATAAAAGAGAATACGTGGTTTGTAAAGAAATACATAGAGAACACGTCATATCCTATAGCTTTCCTCCTTGTCCATAATGGCAGTTGGTATGCACATTAAATAAGGATACAATGTCAATTTTAATCATCCGAAACATTTTACTGTACAATCCCACAATGCAACAGTCTTTACATAAAATACATTTGAATGTTAAGGCCTCAGGCATCGGCTCCTCCTATGCATCCATCTAGATATGAGTGGTCACTCCCCAACAAATGGCCCACCCACATTTTCCCTTAGAAAAATCATCAATATTACTATTATATTCTTATTATGAATTACACCCCCCCCCCCACACACACACACACACACGTTCAGACCACAGATGCCAGGGAGGTGACGGAGGTCACCTTGTTGTCCTCCGCCCAGGGCTGTAGGTTCTGTAGGGCGTACAAGGAGGAGTTGTGCAGGCAGAGGGGGTCCTGCTGCAGGGGCTGGCTCAGGGTCTTCTGAAAGGCCTCCTGTTGGAGCTGCAGCATCAGACGGTTGGCCTGCTGTCTCTCTGCCTCACGCTCCTCGGCTGTCTGTCTCCTGGTTCCACAGTGGGGAAAAGGGATTGTTTTTTGTCTAAACAATGCCTAAATATTCATATGTCACCATAAATCCTACTTTCAAATCAAAAAGCCAGATACTTCCTGAAATATAAGTATTCAGTCCATCAAAAAGTGATACTGTATCATTCAAAATAACTACATAAAAAAAAACTCTACCATGATTAATTATTTTTACCTTTATTTCCTTTGGATGACTGTTATAAAATTTTCATGAAAACAATGATGTATGTCATTCTTACATGGATATTATGCTCTATGTATTTACATGTGATGGTTAGGCCTGCATGTGCAACAGGGTCAGAAAAACACCTCTAAAATATTGTTTCATACACACCATCCTCCTTTCATTAGCCACACGTTATTGCTAACTACATTATCCTAATCCAATTTCGCTGCTGTTCATTTGATCATATGCTTGTTACTAGCGTAGCCATCCCACAAATACATCCTTCATGCACATCCTATCTACACACTATGGGGAAACATCATAAATCACACCAAAACTAGCTCGGAAATCAGGAAAGTGAGTTAGCCAATTCCCCGGTTATTCATGATATGCCATCTAGCCGTTCTTTTTTTCATGTGTGTTTTGAATTTCAGAATTCAACAGAGACGTAACTGATCACTAAAATACAAACTGTAGCATTACATTTAATTGTCCTTTAAACAGATCTTGATGTTTTCTATAGAAAACATGGCCCTGTGTCGACACCTTGCATACAAATACCTATTGAAATAGGATCTCAGGCTTTACTCTTACACCTGGTATTAAAATGCGTCGTGTGCCAGCTTTTCCCATGTCAGGTGAAGGTCCGCCAGATCTGATCACAGGACACATTTTAATACAAGGTATGCCAGAGTCTATGAGTCAAGATGACTCAGATATACAGGAACTACTACTACATTAATTCCCTTTAGTTCCTTGTTTGACATCAAGGTTAAATAAAGGTAAGGTATTATAATTTGATAGTCCATTCATTTATTTCATATGACCATAAACAACAGTTTGAGTGAATTAGGGGGAAGAGTTTCTGCCATGGACAGTGCACTCAATTATTCAGACTAGTGGGTCAATATTGCTTTGGACAGCACCTTTCCAGAAAGCCTTTAAAGAACAGGGCTAATTGTGCTTGGTCAAGGGAATTGGCCTCCAAAAACAAGTAGGAGCTAAGCTAAGCAAAAAAGGTGTTTCACTGTCACAACAAAAAAATGGGCTGGGCACATTATCTACCACAGGAATATAGTATATTCATATAAAACATCACAAAAGCTTGCTCACCACAAGCAAAGCAATTCACATACCATATTTAAACGGATGCACAGTTGTTACTTTGTGTCACTTCCTGCATCAGTCTAATGTATCATAATGCTTCATCTAATTTATCATAATGCTTAAGTCTAATGTATCCTAATGCTTAAATCATACGGCAGCAAGAACAATGGACAGCAGCTTTGAGTAAAGAATATATCCTTTCTTGAAGTAAAGAATGTCCTAAAAGTAACAATAAAAAATGCTTTAACACTGAAAGTGTTGAAGAATGTCTAGAAGTGTGTTGCTGTAATGTGTTGCAGCAATGTGTTGCTGTAATGTGTTACTGTAATGTGTTGCTGTAATGGGCCCCTACCGCCATTTTGTCCTCCTGTTCTGGAACCAGGTTTTGACCTGTGCATCCGTCATCTTCAGGGCCTTGGCCAGGGTGGCGCGCTCCGCTGACGCCAGGTACTTCTGCCGGTGAAAGCGTTTCTCCAGCTCGCAGATCTGCACTCGGCTGAACGAGGTACGGGGCTTTTTTCTCTTGGGTGGTGTCCGGTTCTGATAGGGGTGGCCGATGCGCCGGGTCACGGAGAAGGGCGAAAGGGCTGCTGAGAGAGAGAGAGCAAGCGAGAGAGAGAGAGAGAGAGAGAGAGACACTATGTTCGTTTTTCAGAGACGAACCTTGGGCAAGCGAGAACCTTCTCTGACATATTATACCATTCTTTGTCATAGATTTAGTTTGCATGATCACCAGTGTATATTATATGGGTGATTTTGTTGTCCATCCCTAATTCAACACAATATTTCAGCATGTATCTTTTTTTTAAACCAGGAATTAGCCAACATTTAATGGTTCATCACTGGCTATTACCACTTGTAATATGATTACAAGGTAAAAACGGTCCTATATTAATGTTTTTCTCATATCTAATGCATACAGTTTTTCAGTACATGTCCTATTGACCTATGCATTTTGGTATTTGAACAACCCTGATGGAAACCAGGAGAAAACCAACCTGGCCAAGATGAAAGGCACATTTAACAGAAGACCAGGGAAGTGACTCACCTGGACAAGTACCCTTTCGAAAGGGATAGTCTGCAAGTGGGCCAGTGTCTCGCAGGTGAGCGAGTTCTGGGTAATAGTGTTTGGCTAATGTCTCCATAGAGCTCCAGGTAGGGACCCTGCCGATGTCCCCCTTGGGGAGAGGGCAGAGGCCTGGCAGGGCCGAGGGGGCTCCTGGCCTCCCACTGGGGTCTCCTGCTTGTCTGTCCTCTGCCTGCTCCGCTAAAGAAAGGGAGACACAGTCAGGGACCCACGTGGAGCTGTGGGGGGCAGGTGGGGGTACTCTGGAAGTACCTCTCATTGCTTTTATCTCAGATGGGGATTTGTCATTTAGTACAATAAGTGCCTTCAGCTGATTGGTTAGGCTGACAGTATCACATTTGGTTTGGTGCCAGTTCATTACAGTTAGCTTCCTAACCTATCCAGTTATACATAATAATTAGGCGATATGTACAAGCTACATTTGTTCACTTTTTTACTAATTAAAACCTGATACAAAAGAAAAGTACTTATCTCAAGCATTTTATGGTAAATTATTTGTACCATATTGTCTATTTCGTCAGGCATAAATAAATAGAACATTCACAAATGTAATATAATATGTTTGGATATAGAGCCCTTCTCAAGCCCTATACTCATCTAGATCCATAACCTGTAAAACAGACGTTTCTGTCCAAGGGAATCGGGAGCATGCTTCCTTCTTCCTCACAAGCTGTTTGCCTGTTGTCTTACAGTATGTTTATTGGTCTAGTTCTGTCAGAGAGCTCACCAGCAGCCAAAATGCATATGAAAACATTTCCATAGGTGTCCTGGGGGACCAATGTTACCTTGTTGAGAATTTAGTAACCTGGATTCAGTGTGAACAATCAAAATACATTTTCCACAGAGGCACTTTGGAGATGAGATGAAACACAAATGAAACACAAGCCACATAATGCCCTCAACAATCATTTCAAATCACTCCCAACCTCTCTGATTAGTTATAAACATAAATGGCAGAATAAATGACTCACACATGATAAATAAATACACTTTCAAAATGTAAATTGGGTACATTTGTAATATAATTGTAAACATTGACTGTAAGTGCTGAGTTTTGAAAAAGTCTTTTTAATCTAGAGAGGGTCCAACCCTTCTTTGCCTGAGGATAGAAATGAATAGGTCACACATTTGGAGCAAGCATGTCTGCTCCAGGCTCAACATGCAGGTCTGGGTACAGATAATACCACATTAGACTTCTATTTCAGGCCATCTGTGGACAAGCTAATGGACCAGGCACATACAAGCACGTTCACATGCAACCTAAGAGTAACACGCAAACAGACTGCCATCCAGTCAAACTTGCTAGAGGGCACCTTCAATCTAACTTTCATTCTGACATAAGATTTTCCACATAAACAATTGAACCATTTGAAATGTAACAATATTCCTATGGTTGATGACTAATAATTCATGTCACAGTAGAACAAAAGCCATCATACCATAGGTTTTTATTTTAGGTTGTCTGTGATGTCCCTATTTTTGACCAGCTTCCAAAATAAAGAGCTGAGCGTGTGGTAATATCCCACTAAATGCAGCAGTGTGCCTGGAGCCCACAACACACCTGTCTGTCATCAAAACCTGTAGACATTTATGGAACAAGGCAGTTTGTTCAATTTAGCCGTCAGCCTCTTTACAGTAATAGTCTTTATAATGTGATGTGATTGCGTTTAATAATCAGCCCATATTACAAAGGACATCAATAAGTTGTTGTCAGAATGTTTCTGCATGCACAGACAATTACCACAATAATTGTATTCATTGAAGATATACTGTCATTTCCCATAACTGAGCAAGGCCAAATATGGAGACAGAGTGGTGGACCAGATTTCCCTCAAAGTCTCAAGGTCACTGAATTTCACAAACCAGAGAAATAAAATTGAACATGGTAAAATTGTTAAAGTGTTATGTATTTGATTTCATTCAATAGTTGTATTTTATTTTCACTTGAAAGTTGCATAGAAAAATGTTCAAGAACACATTGCAGGAATTGTTCTAATGTATTTTGCTCTAAGGGACGACAACAGAGATGGTGGAGAATACTAAATCTGATGCCTGGGTAATATGATTTAGCATAAGCGTATAAAAAAATAAAATGATACCGTAGAGAATATGGGACCATAATAAAACCACTTATACCTAATAACACCTTTCTGTGACAGCGCCTCTCTTCCCCACTGCGGATATTACCTGTGTAGCAATCTAATAAATATATATAAAGAATTCTAACGGGGATATTGAAATATAACTTGAACATATTGCTATTTATTACACTATGAGGCAAAACAGAGCCATTTGCCCCTGCAACACTGGCTGAGAATAGAAGCAACTTCCTGAGAAAACTGTTCAGCTTTCCCTGTCAATATCACCATTACTGTCGCCATCTTTAAATAAATTTATTCGCGGGGAAGATCATTATTTCTGACACAGATAAAGCACTGTTATAGTAATGCAATGAGATGTATAGCCATAGTCTTACCTCAATGGCCATTATGGGACCTTACACAGGTACAGCAACCAGGTACAATGTAATCACATCGTATTATTCATTGTACTTACAACTGTAGTATCTGTTAGTGGTTTTGTAATTACATGACATCAATGTATTTTATGGTAGGCTATATAATGTCATTACTATAAACACTAATCAGCTGTCCTAATGCTAAAATCTCAAAATACATTAATTATTGTGGGTATGGATGCCATTCATTAAATTACAGTTACCTCACTTTAAGATTATACTGTGTCTTTTACAATATTTTACACGTTTTTATGGCAATGCATGCAGATATTGTAAAGATATACGTTACCAACAACAGGCCAATGGGCCTACATTTCGATTTGAAGTATCCTAGTTACCCATTTCTACAGAACTTAGAGCCATATGAACAACTTTGTTTATTGACTTGAGGGGACAAATCTGTTTATGCACTTCTCTGCTTCATTAAACCTGCAAACTGCCAAGAAGTCAATCAACATAGAAACATGTGGTATTCCCTTACAGCGCCTTCCAATCTGTTGAGGTAGAGTATGTCCGGTCTGTTGTGAATATCACATCTCCAATCGTAGGCCTGTTCGCTGTTTCACTTGCTTTGACACTTGCGGTGAAATTCAGCGCTGCAATCCAATTTGAGAGGGAATTATAAAAAAAAAAAAGGAGAGGTCTATTTCAAGCATCCAGAGAAACGCTTTACGGTTTGAGATATGAATTTAGGCTAAGGCAACCGAACAGACAGGTGCTGACTGCTGAGCTAAGTCATCCAGCAACTAAGATATATATTTTATACCATCTTCTATACCATTTTTAAAATTATTTTTAAAGGTGGAAATACAATTTAGCCCCTATGCTACAATAAAAAATAATTAACTCAAATGAAAATCGATGGCAAAAACATCCTTATGTTAGCTATAGGTGATTTAAAAAATAAATGTCAAACAATGTTGACAAATGGCTACACTGTAATATCCTACTTTAAGCACTTTCAATAAATCTCAAAAGATAGGCCTTTTTCTCAAATGTTGATCACCAATTATAACAAAAAGTGATCACTTAAAATGAACGTCTTGTTGGTGGATGGTTGAAGATTAGGCTATAACCAACACCAAAGATAAACCAAATGAAACAAGTGTCCCTTTGTGACTATGAATAAAATTGATAAGCATATTTACATAAGATATTTTACAGTTGACATATCGTTCTCTGGTTCAAATAATTAATGAGGAAAGCACGTCATTGTTAATATTTAATGCGGGCCAATCCATGATGGTCTTCATTTTTCTCTTCATGGTGGTGACGTCATGCCAGAAAAACGAATATCTCGGCCGAGTGGGGGTGAGGTTATGGTCATTGTAGCCAAAAGCAGGCCATCGAACTGCCAGCCTGTCGAATTAAGTTTTCATTTGCACGGCAGTTATAAATTACTACTACCCCTTTCTACAATCCTACAAATGTATGAAAAAATGAAACAGTAGGCCTATCATGTAATAGGCCTATCATGGCCCATGTAACCCTTAGTTTAATGCCTTTTTCTATAGGCTAATCGAAAACACCAGAGCCTATGTGAAAAAGGATTATGACAGAAGCATAACAGATTTTGATTTGTTGTGCTTTTGCTAAGCCTAATTTTGGAGAAATGGCAATTTTTCTCATTTCCCAAAATGCGAGAAAAACGTTGGTCAAAGGATTCCGGACCTGCAGGCATATACAGTAGGTCCTATATTCACAATCACAGCCACAATACTTGGATTAATTATTCTTCTATGCAGAAATCACGTGTTTTTGTGAATGATATAGATAATTAATTACACCTGCCAATGTCATATAGACATTGAAGCGTTTACAAGTTTAAGTGAAGCGTTTGCAATATTATCCAATTTACCTTGACAGCCCAATGGTGAAGATACAATGTCAATTCAATGGTTTATGGGCGAAATAAACTGTCCGGCCGTACGCTAAATGTTTAGATGTCATACTTCAAAGTTTATAAAGAATTTGACACAATTATTTTCCTTTTTTATTTTCTTTCAATGGGGTCAGTTAGGCTGGACGTAAGACTGGATAATTGTTCAACACTGTGTTGAAGATAGTTCTATTAAAATAAGACAGCGTTTATTCAATAGGCCTAGGACACGAATTGCGTTGATGCTTTGCATTTATTTGCATGATATTCAACGCGGAAAGGGAAATGTCAAATAACCCCGTGAATGCTAAACACAAAAAATAACATGTTTGTCCGGTGTTGATAGTGACACAACTATAGACCTAGATAGTGACTATGAATAGGCCAGTAGATCACAGACAACATTATTTACGTAGCCCACCTGCAGGACTGCATCCTCAATGACTTGCCGTAGACTGAATCGCTACATTTAGATCCTATTCTTGGACGAAGCTATAGGCCTATTTGCCACAATGACTAAGAATTAGCTAATATGCCTCAAAAAGTAAACGTATCGTAATAATGATAAGAATATGCTAGAAAACTGTTGGTTTTAATTGTTGTTATTATAGTAAATTGTTATATTGCTATTATACTGCTACAATAAGCAATAATAATAGCCTATTAACAACAACAATACTCACAGACATAACAGCTAACCTATTATTTTTTATTATAGCCTATTGATACTGATGTTGCTATTATTAAACTACATTTGGATGGTGTTGAATGGTGAATTTTATATTCAGTAATCTCTAAATCTAAAAAACAGTAATCTCTTCAAATCATGTCATCCATTTTGTATGGGAGCTATTATTTTGATTAGGATGTACGAGGTAATTTATCAACGTTATCCCCTCCATTTATATAGATTGAAAGCCGCAATCCTAACGGATGACATTATACCCATATCATTATAGAAATGTACATAAGATATTTTCTTAACAATACCTGCAAGTATTCACTTGCCTTTAAAATTAACTAATATGATACAGACAGGCCTTGATGTAAAATCGAATTCATCATGCCATATGCCCGGTCGCACATATGATTTGATAAATGAGTCTGTCAAAAAATTGGCTACCATGCCTTCATAATTGACAAAGTCAAGATGCTAAAACAAATTTCCTAGGCATATGGCATACTTTTAAGGATGTGGGTTCAACTGACAAACAACAATTAAAGGTGACCTTTATATGAATTATATTGAAGTTTGAACCTCCTTTCCACTGGAAAATATATGATATGCCTATGGAGAAATCCATGAAGCAATAGTCCCATTTTGTGACAGAATTGTAGTCTACATAAACATAAATCTTACCAGTGAGTCTGTCCTTTGCGAATCTTCTACTGCTCTCCATCCACGGGAAGGTAAAGTTTGCCGCATTTCCCATACTTGGCATTGAAGTCACTGAGGGGATGCCAGCCGCGAGGCAAGGCGGATGGGTCGGAGGTGGCGGATGCGGATTCGGTGGCATGGGTCTGTGAGCTGGTACCCTGATAACACCACCGGCGTTCCCTCCGTTTACGTTAACGTTCATGTTCATGCTCACATTCATGTTCATATTCACGTTATAGGAACCAGCGAGCCCAGCCGCCATGGAGCATGCCGGGTTGTAGACGCTGTTATAGCCATTGGTGTAAACGTTTGGGGCGAGCGTGTAATCCGTGTCGCTGGTTCGGTTGGGTAGCATGCAGCTGCTGGACTGGTCAGTGCTGTTCAGTATCTGGTCTATTCCAAAACTGATGGGCTCGTGCTGCTGGTGTGTCTGGTTTACCTCTTCAATTCCAGTGTTCTCCATTGCTGTATTGATATTAGCGTCTCAAAACGACTCATATGTTGATAAAAAAAAGTATGCTATATATTTGTTTTCCTTATTGTCGCAGTATCAGACGCATAAATGATACCCACGTCTGTGTTCAGGTCTTTTAGCCTAAATATATTTCCTTGAGCAGTGCGCGACCCACACTGTCCGAAGCGTTGCCATTATCTGTCCAGAATACATCGACACGGGGTAGGCTAAAATGCACTGTTAATAATCCATCGGGATAGATTGGGAGTCTTAAAATGCATATCCATCACCTTGTAGTATGTACTTTAACATATTTGCTTGCACATATCACAGTAATCGATAGATATCAATAGCCTATTGGTCATGTAAAATAGTTAGCCAGACTACTTACAGCCAAATCCGCAATTTGAGGAATTCCCAAATTCCTGTGAAGAGGATACTGGCGCTCTGTTCTGGCATTATTATTACGACATCTCCAAAAGCAGAGGGAATTGGCGACTCAACCTCATCGTATCAAAAGATGTAGCAAAATGAAGTGTTAACTGTGCTAAACATGAGAATTAATTGGAAAGGATTGCTCTGTTACAGTGCGTCTTGAAGTGATTTCAGCAGCTGAGACACCCCTTCTCCCTAAATCTTGCCATTCGGTCATCCATTGGCCCCCGCATTTCCAGTTAGACAATGTTTTGCAGCCTGCTCCCTTCTCTTAAAGAACCCGCAGCCAATTTCCAGTTGCAGTCCCAGTTTTATTGTGCTGTACGACATATAGTGTACAGTCTATCAAAATATAACTGTTTAATTAGGCTACATAGGCTATCACCAACCTTAATCCCACTATAAAAAGATGACATGAACAACTGGCTAATAGATATGGACTGTCATGCATGATGAAACTATGTTTAATTGCTATGTAACTATGGATTTTACATCCCTGTTTATTGCCCTTTCACTGTAGGCCTGATAGCAGCCAAATAGCCTAACTCAGAATTTCAACTCATTTACCATTAGGCCTATGGAAATCGCCTTATTACACACCATTAACACTGTACATCAAGAAGACAACCGTTAGTGCGGTGGGAAGTTGGAGTATAAGGCAGGCTATATAATCATGATTTTGACAAGATTGTCGTTCTTCCATCAATGTCATGTAAGTAGGCAAAAAATATCCTGGACAGCAAACTGGGAATCTTGCACTTGTCCAACAACACTTGCGCATGAACAACTCAGAAAGACATAAACATGCTCCCGCAATAGGCCTATTCAATGGAAGGTTTCATAAAATAAATTAAGATAGACTAGTGCAAGGATATTAGGCCAGCCTATGTCAATAAGGTCCATAAGAGAATCCTGGCTTGCCTTTGACAGTGCAAAACACAGTGTTGATTGGCACAAATGATTTAACCTTTCTCCGCCTGAAGCAAGAGGACGGATTGCCCAGTCTAAATTTAATAAACATGAAAAATGACTCATAATAAATCTGCAACACGGGGAAAACGAATTTAATATATGATCGTTTTATTACGGACTTATTTCAGCTTCCGTGCGAATAAATATATTTCTCAACTGCTCAAACTGGCTAAAGGGAATCATAAAATCAATTGTATTAATTTAAAGCTATATCAATAATAGACGTTGACACGTGAGGCGACGAGAATGGGGGTAGTGTAAACCTAAGATGTGTTTGTTTTTAAACGTGATCGAATAAAATAAAGAGGGGACGAATATTTTGGAGAGCCATCCTTGGAAGCGCGTAAAATTGAACTAAATTGCTGTTAAACTACCTAACTATTGATATCACGTTGGTGACGACAGGCTATGCTACTGGACATTTGGGCGATGGATGCGTCATTATGGCAAAATGAATGTGTAAACGTCCATGATGTATCACACATCATCTCCAATTGGTGACATAATGGTTATTTGAGAGGCTTTCTCTTTAGTTCTTCACAATGAAGCCTCGAGAGCAAAAGGATGATGTCTCGCTGTATCTGCGCGCGCCCTAAGGTCATAGCAAGGTGGCATTTTAGGCTGCGGCAGTTAAATCAACCCAGCATAGTGGAATTAGCGGAATGAGCGCAATGCAGGTCTATGATAACCCTTGACAACGATTTTGATTGACTAAAATAAGCTAATTGTATGGGTATGGGACACGTCATTGCCTTATAGGCTAATTGATCATGCCAATAATTTATGTCGTCTTGGTTCATACTTATTGTAACAGAACACTGTAGTCTGATTGACTTATCTCAATTATATATTCATCTGTTACATTCTACCCTCCTGGAAGCGTTTATTATCGAGGAGGGACTCATTGAGAAGAGGATGTGAAAAGCATTCATAACTGCATAATTTCTTTGTCCTGTTATTGACTTCAATTAAATTATCTTTCAAAAGAGCCAAGCGGTGTTCATTGACGGTTCAGTTTCTTATCTATAGGCCAGCGAGTTATATTCACTAACAAAGGCTGCGTTTACACAGGCAGCCTAATTCTGATCTTTTCCCACTCGTTTGTCTTTTGACCAATCAGATAATCTCTTTTGCCAATAATTTGGAAAAATATCAGAATAGGGCAGCGTTTTCCAAACTCGGTCCTCGGGACCTCAAGGGGTGCACGTTTTGGTTTCTGCCCTAGCACTACACAGCTGATTCAAATAATCAAAGCTTGATGATTAGTTGATTAATTGAATCAGCTCTGTAGTGCTAGGGCAAAAAAACAAAACGTGCACACCTTGGGGTCTCGAGGACCGAGTTTGGGAAACGCTAGAATAGGGCTACTTGTGTAAACACATCCCTGATAAATACAAAACCAATTCGTGTAAGAGGCAACATAATATAGCCTTTAATTTTGCCTAGTTTATGCTATGTTCTATTTTGAACCTAAGAAGCTCTCTCGTTATTGAACCTGACAACTTGAGCCTACCTAACTGGTGTTTCATTTCATTACGTTCATTACCAGCTCATACTGAAATGAAACTAATCAGGCAGGAACAACGTAGTTAAAACTGTATTTTTTTTAACACAATCGAATAAGCCATAAATAAGACCAAACAATGACAGTTTCGAAAAAATCAAATAAAACTCCAAGCCAACATTTTAGTTCAAGATATATAAGCAATAGGCCTAAACCGTAAGTGAATTAAGGCACATTAATAACACGTGGAATTGTGGACGAAGCGTTTGCCATCAGAAAAAAATCACGGCTATTTCTGTTCAACTTTGACAAGGATTGCATCCATATTAAGATTTAAACCAATTTAATCAACCTCTCCCTCAAATGTGTGTCCCCCCGCCCCCCCTCCTTCGCAAGCTGCTCTCTGCGTGCAATCCCCTTCTCAAATGGCAATATGAAAGCCCTTAGCTGGTTGCCCAGAGGCGATGTCTATGGCGGCTTCCATGCAGCCGGTGATGAATCGTTATCTCCAGGCAGTGTTGCTCGTCTGGGTAATAAAGTACCCGCAAAGCGCAGACAAAAGGAATTTGTCACAGTTGGCTCCCTGGTATATTATAGTGACCCCCCAGCCTCTGGCGTGTGCAACGTTTCTGCAGAAGGCTTCAAGAGATTTTGCAAACAACTGCGATAGTTTGCACAAAAAGGAGCCATAGAGAAAGTCAGTCCTCTAAGAACATGTCAAATTATGATTTAAATGCTGCAGTTAAGGGGCAATAAAACAATATTGTGAAACAAATGCTCAAATTGGAACAAAAACAGGCTTTGTGATCATTGCAAGGGCACAGGCACCTGTCTGCTCGTTTTAAACTAAAGGCATATATTCTGTGCTGTGCACCAGTCACTGATGCCGTATATGCAGTTTATATTCCATGATATTGGTTATCCAAACCTTAACTGATTGCATTTGTAATAATCATTATAAGACAGACAACATATTCATAATTAGTACAAAGGTTTCTCTTAAGGTTCTGTGAACATAATAATAGGCAAATAACAGCCTGCACAGACTGTATAATAATAATAATAATAATAATAATAGCCTAGTAATATTATTAATAATAATGTATATAGCCTGTCACTCAATAATTATGATGTTGTTATATAGTTGTTATTATCACTTTGCTGTTATGTCTATTCTTGTAGCCTTAATTTTCGATAATCACAAGAAAATAGAGAATATGTTGTTGTTTAGCTTTGTTTTGGTAAAGGAAAATGGAAGAAAAGCGCCTGCATTGACTCCCGTCACTCAGGCAGGCTCGCGCTCTTTGGTGCGTCTGTTCCAAAGCTCTCCACTCGAGGATGTCGGGCATTACCCTGATGAGCCTGCATGTCATCCCGATCCATTTGCATTCGCTAGGCTCTCTGCCTGTTTTGCTTTCTGCTGTAATTAGGTTGAATTCAGACCAGATAGAATTACATTATTCTGCATTTCGAGCTACAGTCATTGACTCCCAGCTCCCCGGGGATAACCTGGCGCCTCCTGCCAGATCAGACGACTGTAACTGGACTGAGTCGACGGACCACTCCGGGAAAAAAGGAAAAACGCTGAGATGCAGGCTCTTCAGGAGTATTAAGAGACGGTAGGCTACAAGAAGCAGTATGGCTCAATAATCTTGAATAACGTAAATTGACAAGGCACTGGAAAATATGACTTTTGCTTCACTAATTAGTAGAGGATAATTATGGCCTACTGGTATTGTCTCCACAGCAATATTGGGATGTAGGATTTTTTGTGCAAATTATATTCACTCATGAAATTACATGAAGACTGCTGTCGGATCTGTAGTGGTTATATTGTCTTTAACATTTCATGCTTTAATTTAAAAAGTATTACATTATTATTATTATTATAGCAATTTATGTATTAATATTATTACTAGGCATATTATAATTATTAAGCTATCATTGATATTAATAATAGTCTATTATTATTGCTACTGATGTTTTCTAATACAGCTACCAACACTGTTTTGCACTTTCTCCTCATCAGAACATTTCATCATTGTAAAGTCAATCATTTCCCACTTTTGCATCTTCCGTGGAATGTGTTTCTTTCGTTAAAAGTAAATAAAGATCGTATAAATTGAATTGCAGAGGCTGGTCATTTAAGTGTTTTGTTCTGAAAACTGGAACCATTTATTCAATTGGCAAAATACATGGTATGACAAATGTTAGCATTTCAGCATTGTGTCTAAAATATTATTAGACATCAGTTTCACTCCCAACTCCAACTTTTTCGTTTCAAAGTGAATTCTGGAGAATGGGCTACTTCTGGTTCTCACGATAATTACATCAATATAATTGACCCATGATATAATCAATCACTTTTTACTTTTAGTGATCATCATTCTCCTCTGGTGTTTGTCAAATAGATTATTGACAAAGAACTTGGAGCAGGGTGATTGACACATAAGTGTGCAGATACATGATACATATTCTCCACCCTACTTACTTACTGTCTGGGTGGTGGTAAGCAATTCGACTAATTTAGACTTGATGAAATTATTGACTTCAACTAAAATAATATTACCCCAATGAAGAATGCCATGATTTCAATGTAAAATCTTAAAGGTCCAATGCAGCCTTTTTTTATATCAATATCGAATCATTTGGGTAACAATTAAGTACCTTACTGTAATTGTTTTCAATAAAATAAAATACATTATTTTTTTAAATAGCGTCTTAGCAAAGAGCCATTTATCAAGCAAGAATTTTGCTAGGACTGTGTGGGAGTGGTCTGAGTGGGCAGGGGAAAACTGAAAACGAGCTGTTATTGGAAGAGAGGTTTGGAACTCTCTTTCTTATTGGTCTATTAACACATTTACCACATGGTGATGTCACCAGGTAGACCATAAATCCATCCCACCAAAAGAGGCTGAAATTCCAGGCGGTCTTTTCAAACAGCTCTTATACTAAAAGGGCATTATCATAATTTTCACAATTACACAGTATTATTCCAACCTCATAGTGTGGAAATATACTGTATTTAAAACACAGGAAAATCACGTTTTTGACTGAACTGGGCCTTTAATGAATAAAAAAATGTTTGCAGATTTCTGGTCAGATATATAGATACAAAGAAAACAGCAGAAAAGTATTAGCAATGAATGATCCGCTTTACTGTAGTCAAATAGGCCTTGTAAAAATGATGCAATACAGATCAGAAATGAATTGCAGATAGTTTAAGGGTTTTATTCTATAACAAACTCTACAACAAGGACTTGGTGAGAATGTATGTTGTGGCTCAATAAACTCAATAACCCTCTTTGTGAGGGAAAAAATAATTTTGTGTAGCAGAAACATAATTCCACATAAACTACCGTTATCATTTGCCAGAAAAGTGAGTATTTTAGTTTTTAGAGCACGTTGACATATCCTTTTTTCATTAACTTTAACCCAAACCTTTTGTGTTTGTTGAGCTGTGGCTGCTATGCTCCCTGATGGGTTCAGGGCAGTCCATGGTTGTACACATGCATTGCATTGAAGTGTAATTGGGCGTATCATTGGCTTTGTGTTGTTTACAAACTGAGCAGCATGAGCAGTAATTTAATTTCCTCCGCCGCAATGAGGAGCCACCGGCCGGCCGGCTGTCAGCTCGCCACCCCAGGCTCTGTTGCAGCAGTGTGGCCTGGAGGCATGCTGGAGAGAGGGACCTTCTGTTAGCCACTGGTGGCTATGATACCCAATACCCCAAACCCTATGAAAACCCATTAAATGAGGGACCATGTCTGGAGAACATAGCGGACCGACATTTAGGCCTATACAGATCTGATGAATGGCGGCATGTAGCCTTGTGGTCAAGAGCATTGGGACAGTAACCTAAAGGTCGCTAGTTTGAATCCCCGAGCTGACTAGGTGAAAAATATGTCGATGTGCCCTTGAGCAAGACACTTAACCCTAATTGCTCCTGTAAGTCGCTCTGGATAAGAGTGTCTGTAAATGACATACATGTAATTAACATGCAAGACATAATAGGATTTCAACCAAGTAGAATATCTCTTTAGGATGAGGGGTGGCTGAATGCAACAATGACCATTCAAGCTGTGTAAAATCAAAACAGTTTGAGTCACCAAGGTGTAGTAGGCTAGTGGCTTGGAAAATTCAATGGACTATTTGGTTAGAACCTTTTAGAACGTTCAATTTACAGGGTGTGTTTCTCCATTCAGAGAGAGAAGGAAAGTGGGTGGGATGGAGCAGAGTGATAGACATCATAGCCACAGAGGCCTGAGGAAACATTATTACAAAGCATGCATGGCTCCTCTCTCTCTCTCTCTCTCTCTCTCTCTCTCTGTCTCTCTCTCTCTCACCACTATTCTCATCTTGCATCTCTGCACTGAGTAGACACCACTCTTAGAGAACAAAGGAATAGGCTCTTGAGGACTAAAGGAAAACTTGTATGGGTCCTTATAAAGAAGTCCCTATTTAAAAATAAAAGTATTTATTTCAACCAGGCCGAAACCACAGAATGGAAAGACGGGGATGTAATTCAGAATGTGGAAATGAGTCACTGGGCAGGCATTTGCTCAGCATAATGTCTCACAAATTGAAGTACTAACTCGGCTACCTCCATCGAGTTCAAATAAATGTGTTATATTACCAGACTTAAGCCGAGTCAAACAATTGATTGATTGCTTGTGTTTTCCTTAGCCTGTCTATAGTGATGAGCATGGAGAGTGATTGATGACTTCTCAAAGTCTTCCCCATCAGTTAATAGCTGGAGTTGTTAACCAGAACAGTAGTGGTAATTAGTTGTGTACCGGTACTTCTAAGGATAAGTAATCATGTTGTTCATGTGGTGAGAGTGATGTTTTGTATTTTGGCACCCAGTGATCTCAAACACTCATTAGTCCTAAATGCTTCCTGAAAATTAAATGTTTAACGCTTGTAAAAGAAGCTAGGTGCCATACCTGAGCCTCCCTTTTTTACTTTCACTATACAGAACCAGAAGGAAAACCGAGGAAGCACTGACCAAGCAGTGTTGTAAGGTAAATATAAAAATAACATGTAGCCTACCAAACACAACATTTTTCCTAAAATGTGTCACTAAAAGGTGGAATGCCAGGTAGATCAAATCAAGCCAAAACATTGATGTACTGTGGTGTATAACATGGTGTAGCCAAAGCAAACAGTGTAGGCATGCCTACCCAGCCTCACCTTTTAAAGTTCAGTTGGATCATACAACAGGGAGCAGTCATTTTTCATAAAGAACATTCTGAGGCTGGATCGATGATAACAGTATGTTTGGCTGGGAAAACAAGGGGAAAATAAAAGCCAAAAAGCAGCAGGATCCGGTGAGTCAGTGTGACCATTGCTGCCGTGAGGATATTGCCCTGACTACATTTATCATTAATAATATCAATTTCACAGATGCCTGACGCAGGTGCACCAACAGCCAGATGAAAATGCACTCTGCCACCATTTCTCTCTCAGTCTCTTTCTCCCTCCCAACCTCAATGCCCTCTCTGTCACATCAGGGCCGTTTCTGCTGCCATCTAAAAAGCAAAAGGACCTCTGTTGCACAACAATATTTATTTGCTCAATAGAGCTTTTAATAAAAGCTCAAGGCGGGAGAGGAAATCTGAAATAAATAGGATTTTGCTGTCAGGAAACAGAATGCATTACCGGTACACTTTATACGGTAGATGCTGGCTCCTTGATCTCTGTTATAGCTGCCTGGGTGTTTTAACATGAGAGCTCAGCCAAGCTGAGGCCCTTAGCGCCAACCAGTCGGGCTAATTACGTTTTCCATCCCGACAAGAAGACCTGAGGATCCTTCCGATGTTATTAATCATAATGAAGCCAATGCAATAACCACCATGCATCATGCCTCTGACAGTCCTATATTTTGCCATTTACAAGCCCCAGCATTCTTTTAGTCTTTTAATGTCTTTAGTTTAAACCAAATTAATGTACTCTGTATTCTCACTGCTCAATGCCTACAATTATTTATGGTTGAGTTGACCCTTTTAGCGACATCCACATTTCTGTTTTTTCAGGGAGATTTTTTGGGAGGTGTCCCTTTAAAGCAAGAGTCCATAATTGAAACAATAACAAGCAGACACCCCACCTCTGTTTTGGTAAAAAGCTGAGTGATGGGCCTGGAGAAATGTAACCACTCTCAATTTCATAGACAGAGCTATGGATGCAAGGACTGATCATCCATGATATCAAAAAGTATAGTTTTAACCATGTTTTGAGGCTAAATAGTGTTTGTTTACATTGCTTACAATCATTGGAGTAAAACAAGCTTATATCTGGGTTCTGATGGGGTATGACAGTTGAACTTAGCTCATGAGACATTTATAAGTGATCTACTTCAAGAATCAATGGGTGTATATTATTAATTTATAAGTCCTAAAATGTATATAGCAACTAAGGATTCAAGCTTTAATGTGATGACTGTGTGTAACCTTTAACTGTCAAAATATTGAGAAAATGTAAAAGAGGTGTTTTCCATACTAGAAACAGGCACTTGCTATGCAATATCGGTCCAAGAATCGACGACAAGTCTCTTTGACAAATAAAACACATTAATCATGTTGTCCCCTCTGGTAGTAGTTAATTGGAAGTGTTTATGTAGAGCCATGCTCTGTGATTTTATGCTAGACCAATGTTGTGACTATGTTGTGACTTTAGACAAGCCATGTCTTGAGGTGTTGATGGCTAACTATAGAACCTTGAGTGACAGACAAGAGAAAAGCTTCTACATCTGCATTGCTTGCTGTTTGGGGTTTTAGGCTGGGTTTCTGTATAAGCACTTTGTGACAACTGCTGATGTAAAAATGGCTTTATAAATACATTTGATTGATTGATTAATTGAATTAACAACTTATCAACTGGGGTTGGAAGGAATGTCTTGTATGGTAGACAGGGCCTGTTCCAGGCATAAGCGACATAAGCGGTTGCTTAGGGTCCCCAGCCGCTAGGGGGCCCCCGACCAGGAAGGAACTCAGTCAGGGTCTCAACCTACTAGTGCTGAGCAATTAGTGCTTTTTGAGGTCGGTTTGGTTTCGGTTTGATTATTAAAAAATAATCACAGTTTCGATTTCACTTATTTATTTTTTAAATATTAAATGCACTATATTTTTACAAAATAGCCTCCAACACTCTACTCAGCAAATTGGATGTAGTCTATCACAGTGCCATCCGTATTGTCTCCAAAGCCCCATACACTACCCACCACTGTGACCTGTACGCTCTTGTTGGCTGGTCCTCACTACATGTTCGTCGTCAAACCCACTGGCTCCAGGCCATCTATAAATCACTGCTAGGCAAATCCCCGCCTTATCTTAGCTCATTGGTCACCATAGCAGCACCCACTCGTAGTCTGCGCTCCAGCAGGTATATCTCACTGGTCATCCCCAAAGCCAACACCTCCTTTGGCCGCCATTCCTTCCAGTTCTCTGCTGCCAATGACTGGAACGAATTGCAAAAATCTCTGAAGCTGGAGACTCTTATCTCCCTCACTAACTTTAAGCATCAGTTGTCAGAGCACCTTACCGATCACTGCACCTGTACACAGCCCATCTGAAATTAGCCCACCCAACTACCTCATCCCTATATTGTTATTTATTTTGCTATTTTGCACCCCAGTATCTCTATTTGCACATAATCTCTTGCACATCTAGCATTCCAGTGTTAATACTAATTGTAATTATTTTGCACTATGGCCTATTTATTGCCTTACCTCCATAACTTGCTACATTTGCACACACTGTATATATATTTTCTGTTGTATTTTTTTACTTTGTTTTTTTACCCCATATGTAACTCTGTGTTGTTGTTTTTATTGCACTGCTTTGCTTTATCTTGGCCAGGTCGCAGTTGTAAATGAGAACTTGTTCTCAACTGGCTTACCTGGTTAAATAAAGGTGAAATAAAAATAAAATAAAAATGTGGGTTGAATGCTGTAATAACACAGAATAAAACAATGAATAAAAGTCCCATGATGGTAGTGACTGCTGATCACTTATTAACCATCATTTATTCACATTACTTTACTTTAATAAAATATTTGTTTCATTTGATGACTTTATTATTTCATTACAAGGCGTTTTCTGTGCTAAACTATGTCAAATATAACTCCCTACTACATCACACAGTTCGGGCTTCATGTCACGTTCGTTGAATGACGGGTCAGACCAAGGCGCAGCGTGATATACGTACATGTTTATTATAACTATTAAACACACGACAAAACAACAAAGGAAACGAAACGTGAAGTCCAAGGTAGAACACACAACATACCTTACACGGAACAAGATCCCACAACCCACTAGTGCCAATAGGCTGCCTAAGTATGGTCCCCAATCAGAGACAACGAGCTACAGCTGCCTCTGATTGGGAACCACACCGGCCAACATAGATCTACACATAATAGATTGCAACATAGAAAACACACAACAAAGAATATACACACCCTGACTCAACATTTAAGCGTCCCCTGAGTCAGGGCATGACACTTGATCAGATTTATCTCTGCAGAAACTGCCCCCAAAAACCCGAACGAAATGTAATTCAAATAATTGAACCGACGTCGATCAATTATTTGTTTAAAAACAAAAAATACGCCTCCCGAGTGGCGCAGCGGTCTAAGGGACTGCATCGCAGTGCTTGAGGCGTCACTACAGACCCGGGTTTGATCCCAGGCTGTGTTACAACCATTCTCACTCCGAGGAAATTAGCTTTAAAACCACAAAAAAAACTTTAACATGTAAATGTTTCTCTCTACTATCAAGAGGGGGGCGACGAAAATGTTTTGCCGTGAGGTGGGGGGCCCCCCAACCAAATCTCGCTTAGGACACACAAAAGGCTAGAACCGGCCCTGATGGTAGACCTTTGTGAGTTTCATCTTTGTGTTTAATAACACAGAGAAAAATGAAAAGATCCTGAAGGAAACCGTGCTACCAAATGTTGTTATCCGGAAAGACACTGCCATAGATGTAATTTATTGTGGTTCAGTCTACCACCTCAGGCTTCCTTTAATAAATCCCCAAACTAACAAACAGGTGAAGAACATTTCTCCTCATCATCTTTCCTTTCTGTGGTTCAACAAAAAGACCCAATATAATGACTTCATTACAAGACAACGAAATAATGTCAAATTGATCTGGTCAGTCTTTTACTAACTTCATCAATCTTGGAAATACAATCGCACACTGTCCACCTCTAAGTTATTTTTGCCCTTTAGGAGTTGGAGATAGAGATTCATTTTCTAAGGGGGGAACCCATTCTCCCATTTGTAATTAAGAGTATCCAAATAAACTGGATGTTAGCCCTGAAGACGAACACTTGGAAACAAATAAAGGACTAATGAAGAAATGATTACACTTTCAGTAGAGGGGAG
Source organism: Coregonus clupeaformis (assembly GCF_020615455.1). Classification (NCBI taxonomy): domain Eukaryota; kingdom Metazoa; phylum Chordata; class Actinopteri; order Salmoniformes; family Salmonidae; genus Coregonus; species Coregonus clupeaformis. Next base: position 9,006,184 of record NC_059194.1, on the reverse strand, counting down.
AAAATAATCTTAAGGCAGTGGAACGCTTATACACAGCTCCACTGTTTTTCTCATTGAGTCAAATCATCTGTGGGTGACTAACAAATCTCAACATATAGTAAGTATTTTACGTCATGTGAAGCTTGAAAACACATGCAGAATGTCATTGTTGAGTATCAGTATGTGAAGAGCTTCACCACTGAAGCATAAAAAAAGATCACAAACCACACATACATTTTCATTACTTGCCTTTACAAACAGATTGAAGAAGGACACAACAGCTAATTTGTGGCAAGCATACATCCTGACCTGAAGGGTACACTTATTCTTTCTACAGGCAAGTATCTACAGCAGATTTTAGATCAACTGCTGTTAATTATAACATGAATAAATCTGTATTAATGGAGAGAGTATACTTCATTACTCCTTTCTTAATCTATATTACCTTTTTTAGTAAAATTCATAATGGGTGTTTTTCTCAGATCTCATAGAAAGTTCTAATAATACCTTGTTTTTAAGATTTGGAATGAATCAAATCATGTTAAACCTTGAGTAAACCTATAGCCAGCTTGATATTTATCTGCCAAGCTATCTTGGTCTTGTGAAGGCTACTTTGTGGTATTTAAGTTATAGTTAACTTACACAAAATATACACAAAGTGTAACTTTCTCACAATTAAAATTGATCTCATAGTTCACATAATCCCAAACAAGTTTTCTGTTTCTCCAAAGTGTATGCCTTTTTCGAGTGTTTACTTTTAAGCAAGATAACTGATGGCAGATCAACCCTTTGAGCCGTTTGCGATGAAAGGTTTTGACTACAGAGATGAAAGTTTGTGAATTCCACAGTACAACCAAGTTTCCGATTACAAAGGGGGTCAATCCACTTGCAGTGTCTAGATTTTAGTGGCAGGGACCTATACATGGTCATAGTGCCAAAGCAATGTCTGTCAGTTATTTCAGGTTTAGATGTCATGTTTTGTTTCTTTTTTTAAATGGCCAAACATTCTTTATTTTTTAACCTTTATTTAACTAGGCAAGTCAGTTAAGAACAAATTCTAATTTACAATGTCTGCCTACCCCGGCCAAACCCTCCCCTAACCCGGACGACGTCGGGCCAATTGTGTGCCGCCCTACAGGATTCCCAATCATGGCCGGTTGTGATACAGCCCAGGATCGAACCCGGGTCTGTAGTGACGCCTCTAGCACTGCGATGCAGTTCCTTAGACCAATGCGCCATCTTAAACTTGTAAATGTGATATGTATATCACAGCAAAATTCAATATTGTGTCATCTCCTGTAGCTTCGTGGTCTATGGAAAGTGTGATGCATGTGGTACAAAACTCCTCAGTGAGCTGTTGCAGAGGCTTGTTGGCAACTGGTGTGTCAGCACACATCTGAAACTTGATCTTTCACATCTGTGTCTTTCCACCATGGCTAAATTCCTAGCTACTGTAGCCAAGGGATTGTTTTGTTCCACTGTAATGCAACTTCAATGCTCTTTTGCCTGCCCTTCCATAAAAGTGTCAAGATTGAGATATCTGGATTAAGAGAGTAAAGTAGCCACTATTTTCAACATGTTGTGTGAAATTTCTCTGTTGGTCGAACTTAGCCTTTTTCCAGGAGGAAAATGCATTAGCCAATGGAAATTTGTAAAAAAGAAAAGAAAAAAAAGAAACGAGATATGTCACTTCCTTGAGTAGGACGCAAGTACATTTATGCCAGGGATTAAAATGTTGGTTGACTAAGTCTCGTGTTATTTCTGTTTCATGCTATTCCATGATAACAGCTTTGTATGCCTTGCAGGTGTTCTTCGAGTTAAGTCCTAGTATTGACTGGGGTCATAAACTGTTCACAACTCTTGTTACAGGCACCTGTAGCCACTGTCTATATTAAATGACCTGTTCTTTGGATTAGCTTTTAATTTTTTGCCTTTATTGCCAATACATGTATCTTTTTGTCTCTGTGTTTTTGGAGTCTTGTGGTCTCTTACTGGGTTGTGCTGTCCCATCAGGAGTCAAGCATTGGCTGAAAAAACATGGTTTCTAAACATTTAAACCACCACAACAACAAGTTGACATGGGGAATCATCATCATTGAAACGCTCTTCAAAGGGGCGGAAGCAAGCTACCATAAAACGGCAAGACAACCAGGTCAAAGAGGAGCTTGACTCTGTTGAACTTTGCGCGGCGTGTCCTTACACGTCTAGGATTCCCGCTAATATTGATGCATTCCCATCTGCCATTGTCTCGGCGAAGCGGAGCGAGATCACAGACAGGACAGTCTGCAGATCAACAGCTACTTGTACTCAGCTCCTTACCACGCTCCTCCACCCAGTGACTTGTGGATGAAAACAGGGAAAGAGTCTGGACAGCATCTCTTCTCTCAGGCTTGTCTGGCCCCTCGGAGCTATCAAGGCTCTTGAAACGTTTTGTCGCCATGCAGTCCGGGCTGTGCCATTTTCATTCCATTCCTCCTGATCCTCTCTTCCACCTGTCATCCATCCCACAAGCCCCCTCTGGGTGACCTGATGACAGCTGCCGAACGTGAGGAGATTCATAAACCGCCAACGGGAGGTGTATTGGTGACTTTGGTGTGTTTTAGTCACAAGTTTACTGATCAAATACAATTTGTAAGTGTCAAATTAATAGTTGGTTTGCAACTTCACAACTTTGAATGGCAATCTAAGCGCTGATTTTTTTTAAGGCTACTTCTCAGCAGAAGTTATACAAAAACGCTAATAGAGTAACAAAGCACCTTTTGGTCTAACAAGCAAACAACATAACATTCTTAATTTGTCTTAAAATCAAGAATGAGATAACTCCAATATTTCCCACATAGACTTTGCGATCATTTCACACAAGCTCCAATAACAGATGAACCCTGTGTAGTTATCTCACTTGTTACTTGGGTGAGGGCTTGATATGGATCTGCAGATTAAGACACCACTTCTTCCTCCCAAGATGTGAGAAAGCCCTCAGCCACCATGATGGGCTGGATGATCTATGAGTCTGCGCCATTGAAGTCAGTCCATAATAATCCAGTGACAAAGCTAAGGGTGTTTGGGGAAACAGAAATAGTACCATCATGGCTCTATTTCAATAAGCTGGCCCCCAGTCCTTCTGACTGTATCTCCCAGCCATCTTCTGCTTGACTTGTATTACCTTTACCTTGTCTGATGTAAAAGAGATCGTGTTAATGGCTAAAACAGTGAAGAAATACTATCTTGATTAAATATTAAATATTTCATCACACAGGAGAACCTTTGTATTTCTTATTTATCTTAGGCACCTGACATCCTTTCTACAAAGGGTAAGAAATCATGCATACAGGGTAATACCCAGATTCTACTGTAAAAGCATGAATGTCTGTAGAAAAAAACTGTTATTACTATTCAGTCTACCTTTCAAAACAATAACTATCATGCTGGAAAGTTTGCTTGTCTTTTTATCACTTCAGCTCGAAATCCATGAATGATGGCAGTTAATGAAGTGTAGTCACAAGTTCCTCACTAGGTGCCATCATTAGTACATTTCAACCCTTGGTGACTCTGATTCAATCGTCATAAATGAAATAAATAATGACAGCTGAATAAAGATGATTGAAATCATGGTATTTGTTTTCTTTGATTATCTAGACACATCATACGACTATTCAAAAGTCATTATGTTGATTCCACAAGGTATTTAAACCATGTTTACACCCTCCCTCAACCCTCAAACCTCTAAACATGAAAACAAGCAACAAATGAACAACTTTTGGTCAAAACCAATCCCGACCAATCGGCCTAATTCGCTGCTGGTGTGACGGCATCACACTGTTCGTGGCGTCTCGCTCTGTGCCTGTTTTGGGGAAAAACTCTCTTGCCCCACTATGCGGTGCTGCCTAAGCAGGAGGAGTTCTTTAATGAGCCAGCAGGTATCTGCAGCTGGGCCTAACGTAATTTCCCCCCAGCTAAAGAGCAGATCCTATGGCGCTAAGTGGTTGTGATGGATGAGTGCTACAGCTCATCGTTCCCCTCTCATCCTCATCATAACCCCCCCAACCCCGCCGCACCCCTTCGAAGGTTCCACCCTCTAACCCCTTTTTGAGAACGGAGGGGTGACTAACTGGTGCCGGCCCCCTGTCCACTTCTCTTCTGTGACATCACCACCATTGGCAGAGGGCTTGTGTTTTGGTTGCCTGTGAGTGCTAAGCATGTCTCCAGCATCAATAATGCAGCGCTCCAGTGGTTGGGGCCTGGGGTTTCAGTTAGCCAAGCAAGAGTGCAGCACTTAAGCTGGCATGGCATCCAGTTGTCTGGGGTGTCAATCCCCCACTCCTGTCCAAGGAGGGTGAATGATGTCCCCCCTCTCAAGGGCAGAGAGATGTTGTCGTCGCAGAGAGATGTTGTTGTCGTGGGTCAAGGGACCATGTGGTGAGATATCCATATGGGGTAACTTGAGTAAACACTGGGTGAAGTGGAGATGCGTCGCTGTTCACTGTTGACTGTTTACACCAGCATGTTTTCAGAAAGCAACCAAGTACACTATCAGAGAATTCTTAATCAAGGGTCCATATTAAACTTGTGGATCTCATATCCACCCACCTTCATTATTTCAAATACTTTGATATTTGTGTTATAGTTCATTGCAGTTGACTGTTGTTTTTCCTTCAATTCATACATAATTGGAGTCACAATCTAAAATGGTCGGCTAATAAGTGACCCAAGTGGTTTAATCAACATTAACATATTGATGTTATTAAAATACAAACAAGCTGTTATGAGAGTAGGATGGTACACTTGTAAAATGATGTAGCATGCTTTATTTGAGTGACACTAAATAAACAAATAAAATACTTACTGTAGGTTTAATAGCACTTGTTGATATAAATGAATTAATCTACTAATTGAGCAATAAGGAGCTTCATTATAAAGGTGGTAGAAGTGACAAAGTTAATTGATTGTAGCATAAGGATCTTTCACAGTAAAGTATACACCTGTTGTATTTGGCGCATGTGACAAATAAAATGTGATTTAAATAAGTGATATTTGGAGACCATTTTGCAGACATTTTGACCTTAGTGGCTCATTTTGAAGAGGATTGTGATATGAGGGGTCTGGTGGTCAATAAAGAAGCACACCAGTCAACTAAAAGTTTTCTCTCCTCCATGCGTTTAGAATGACAGACTGGACTGGGACACCATCTGTTACAAGTCTTCCTAAACTTGACCCTGTCGCTCTGGGCTTTGACCTCTAGGATTGCGCCGTGACCTGTGGAACGTGGAGTCGTTAAAAAGAGTAAAGGCTTCAATATAAATCACGTCGACATCTGTGGGATTAATCCCGAGTCTGGAGACCTTGCTGTTATTACCTGAACGCAGTAATTTCGAAACAACAACTACAACAGTAGGAGACTGAAAGGAGAATAGCAGACAGCATTCAATGGCCATAAATCTAGAGAAGGTCCACTTCTCTTCTGTCTTTGGCAGTATTTAGCATGATGGACATGAAGACTAGACAACTAGACAACACATTACCCAGGATGCATTCCAGAGCAGCCTGAGTAAGGTGCATTTTCACCAGCTCGGGAAAAGTGCTGTCGTTTTCCCTGGCTCTGTTTTTAATATTTTTCCACCGTTTGAGATGGTGTCTGAGATGTCCAGAGGCAACAGACTAGCATTTAATTATGTAATTTATTTCTCCATTTGAAATGAAAATAATTTGTTGTTTTGATATTGTTTTAGAAATGGCAAACATTACAAATAATCATTAAATTGTAATTTATTTTCATAATCCTCTGGGACACCCTAGGGCAGCATTTTCATGCAAATTGCCACTTTATATAACTGTTTTGGTTATAATGTGACTTTACAGTGCCTTTTTCATGGGTAAATGATTGCTACAAAAGTGCTAATTCGGTAATGAGATGGTGCATGAAAAAGTATCAATGAGGACTGCTGCAGACCCTGCAAAAAAGGTTATAAACAAAAACTAATTTAATTAATATGTCATTAGAACTTATCACCAACTAGAAAGGCGAACGGTCCACCACAAACAGCATGAAGCAAAGCACTTCCAAGTGTGTTACACTTTAAACAGGCCAGACTCCTCTAACTCCCCTCCCCCAGAGGGCAGCACCTCAGTGGTATTGGGACCTGTAGCTACCATCCTGGCTTCAAGCAGCTCAGTGCATGGCCTGGCCCTGGCTCAGCTCTGATGGTGCAATCCTCTCTGCCCCATTGCCCATTTCAATATCCATAAAAGTAGTGTAATTGTGTATTATGTACTTGCACCATTACATTCCAAACCGGCAGAAGATAATCAAAGGCTTCACTTGGATGTGTTTTGAGAACTACTGAGCCAACATGTGGTTATGATGTCCAAATACCCTTTTCTGCTTCATGTGTCATGTTAGTGTTATGGCAGCACACATCAACTTAAGTGGTATAGATATTTCCTCATATCGTTGTCCTTTTTCACTGTGAAGAACATGATGTGTGTGTGTGTGTGTTGGTGTGCACGTGACAAATGCGTGCGTGTGCCTGGCTGTGTGCCTGTTTTATTATAAAACTGGTGATGTTAAAACTTGATTAACCTTATCAGATGAGCCATCTCCAGCACAAGGCCAAAGAGGCAAATGAAGAAGGATAAGATGGCTTTGTTTGTTTGGCTTCTGTCTGCCACCGAGTGATGTGACGTATGTGAGTGGGGTGTCTGTTTGACTGGGTCCTAGGGCTCCGCTTCACTGGTCTGGTCAATTGATACATGCTGCAGCTATTGATCTGTGCGGGTATTTTAAGTTTGCTGAAGTGTGCTCGAGTTTCCATGCACAACTACTCAGTCTGTTGCCTACCCCATCCCTAGAAACCTCTGACATTATGGGTCTCTAAAGGCTGGGGGGGTGGGGGATAGGTTAACCCAGGACTCTAACGGACAGAAGAGGGAAGTAGGGGAAACATTTACAACATATTTGACTCATAGAAACACACTTTATATAGAATAAGGGAAAATGAGGACATAAAGACCACAAGTCAAAATGATGCCAATGCTTACTATGCCACACACGGTACTGAAAACAACTGAATCACATTTGTAAGTGTGTCTTAAGTACTTTCATTTGAAGTGAATACATTTAATTGTATTTGTTAATTCAACGGCATTGAACATTTTACACGTTATCATTGAACGCAGTAGAGCATCACCTAATCATATCTACCCTTCAAGCAGTGATAGAAATACTCCTCAACACCTGAATGGCAACAAAAACACATGACTCGTGTGGGAAATAAGCTCCAATGAGTCTAATGATGGAAATGGCTTAATGCGTCGGCAACATTACCCAGTCCTCCTCCCCGACGACGGCTGCAGCGGTGTGTAATGTCCATTTGGGACAGCCAGCTAATTTACTGCAGCGGGCATATACCGCTCAGCCATAATGATCACTAAGCCATCAAAGTCTCCCCCTATCACAATGAAACGCTCTCCAGTCACAGCTTCAGCACGAGAGAGCTGGGTTAATTTGAAACCAAAGCTGAGGTTTGAAAAATGACCTTCCCTGTTGTGGCACGTCGGGCTGACAGGAAATATGTGGATGGTGAGGCGTCCTGACATTAATGAGACACCTTGCAGCTGTGGGGGAAGTAGCACAACACATCACCAATACTCCAACCGGGCCTCTCTCAGTAGAAACTGTCTATCACGGTCTCATTCACAAGAGACCAGCAGCTCGATAAGGGTCCATTTGACTTACTGAAGCTAAATTAATGCATATTTCAAATTGATACCAAAAATAGGGAATATACTGTACATGAAAGGCTGTTCTCCAGTGACTGTGCAACTACAGTGTATTTTGTGTAAATCCAGGACGATTTTGTTTGATTGGGTTAATAAATGCCATAAACACTACAAAGAGGGTCTCTCAGAACTGGGAACAAACTTCATGAATCAATAGTGATGCTAGTGATAGATATTGGCTACTTAAGTCAGTAAGACAAATATTAAGATGAATGTGGATCTGACCAAACCATTGTAAAGGGAAGATACAGTACATATGAATGCTAAGAAGGTGTAACTGATAATGTGAATGGCTAAACCAGAATAATGGGGCATCGGGTGCGTCTCCCAAAGTCCACCCTGGGGAAACATCATCTCCTCCTCGCCGCCATTGGCCTTCTCTGTAACGCTATCCACATCAGAGACACTGCTGCATTGATTTAGCACTTAGCCCCACCGTCCCATATGAACGCTTATCATTTTGGGCTCCCAGCCAATGTCCAGGCGTCAACGTTACCAATCAATGCTCAGAACTTTGAAGATGGGGGGAGGGGTGGGGCAAAGTTGTTTTCAGTTTGATGGGACAGGGATGGGGGAGACAGGAAGTGGTTTACTTGAAGGATGTAAGGAAGCAGATGGTGGAGTCTCTACCAGTCAACCGTCTGTTATGATAGTTATTGGTTTGACACACCAGATACTCTTTCGGTAACATTGACCAGTTGCATGAGCATTTAGAAATAGAACATTCCCACAAAAGGTGGCTGGGAAGGTGATCATGTTTACTGAGCTTGATTGGTATCATTAGTAACGTAATGTCAACAATGGCTAGAATCTATAGGAGAGAGACAAAAGTATATCAGTGGCAGTCAAATGTTTCCCCACTAATGGATGTGACCACCAGATCCAGTTACAGAACTTATTAATAATACTACATTACTGTACATGTATTATTCAAACCCATTCCTTCAAATGGCAATTTGGAATCTCAAATTATGGTTAATGTGGTATATCTGTTCACTGCATTGATACATTTATGGAACGTATATGCAAGGTACAGTAATGGGTTTTATATACCTCCAAATGGATAGTAAGTGGCTCTTCTTGACTTTTTCTAACATAAATCTATCCTAAATCATTTTTCATCAATCAAAGTTCAAAAGAACAATAGGCTATGTTACTTCACCCTAACCTAGATCACACTTTACTGTCCCCAAAGGAAATATGAAGTACCTTAATTAACTATCTTCCCACATAGTCTGAAGTTGGGATGTGTAATTATGTTAGTATAGCCTCATTAATTAGAAATAATAGTTCATACTTCATTTAAGATAATGATATATGCTCTCCAGTTCCAGAGAGATATAGCCTACCTGTGGCTTTGTTGTGAACCACAAGCTATGCACCTATTACCCCATGTTTCTTAGTCAGTCACCTCAGAAATAAAGGAGAGAGGAATTGATTCACAGGACTACTGCCAAAAGACAGCAGAAAACACATTTATAATGTTGCATGTAAGCTGCAACCCTGAGCTCTGGCTCTGTTGACTAACGCTAAACACTCATTTGTCTCTACGTGAGCACTTCACTTGTCTTCCCTGTCAAGCTTTTAACTGAAGAAGTTTCACTGTCATGCTTGATCAGAAAATGAGAGCAAATGTGCAACAAATCTCAAAAACATTTAATCTGAGGTCTTATTGGGGCTTTGGCAACAAAACCTTACATCTGACATTGACAAATGAGGCCTTGTACCGGGATAATAGCAAATGCATTACAGTACTTCAAAGCAAATGGCTCGATAGAATGAGCTCACACAGGCCTGTTGTCTTTTTAGTTTCATATTAAAGCACACCATAACCCCTCCCACTTCATGTTGGCAGTCAAACATTTGTGGCATCCATGTTTAATTGGCAAACAGAAGAGTTGTAGAGTGTTTATATATGTTTAGTGTTTTGTGCCCTGTGAGCCCAGCCACCTCCAGGCATGAACCCTCACCAGCAGAAGAGGAAAGTATTGTGTAATTACAGGAGCTGCAGCAGCTTGCCAGGCAGTAATATGTTAAGTGACTATTAATCATTTCGGTGACAAATAACAAAATAAAAGCTGGACGTGTTCTGGAGGAGACATGGATTTGATTGATGCTCCAGAGGCAAGGCGTAAGTCACCACGACAACTGGGCGTTGTTGAGAGGGCATCACTATCAGTTACAATCTTTATTATGTTAATCTTCATAAAACAATATCCTTTGATAACTCATTTAATTATTTTATTTTATATTATTATTATTATTATATTTTTGAATATACTTTTTTGCAAATTAGTAAAAATTAGCTTAAAAGGAGACGGTTCAGTGAGCAATGCTCATGTGATCAATAACATTGCCTGAGACCTGAAGACCCGTGTTAGCTCCTTGAGTTATTGCCTAGGCTTTATCTCTGCAGGCTAATGTGGTCTTGAAACATGTGGACAGACTACATAAGAACAAAACAGAAAAAAGGAACATGGAAATCCCCTTTTTTAAGATTTTGTGTTTCGAGTCTTCCACCTTCCCCACTGGCGTGGACTATTAAAGCACTCACGCTACACACTTTATCATTCTTATGACCCCGTCTTCGACAACAGTGCTGAGGCGGGTCTCCGCCTCCACCTCTAATTCATCATCCTTTACAGAGACTAATAGGCTAGAGGTGACACTAGGGATAGCCAACCATGATTCCGGGTTGCTGGAGTAGGCCTCAAACCCACTCTGAGTGAGGAGTTTTCGTTTGCCTCAGAAACAAAGCGGTATTCATTTTTTGTAATGCACCCAATTTTCTCCTGACAAGAAGGAGCTTCTAGGTCAGCGAATCTTAACAGAACATGGGATACTGTAACCTGCGCCTGTAGTACCATAGAGTCTTCGAGGTAGACGTTGCCCCTGAACACAGATCTAGGATCCGATTAGCAATAGTACAGTAGTTAAAGGGGTTATCTATACATTGATAGAAAAATACTATTCTGCCAGAAACAAAAACTGTTGCTAACTAGCAATGTAGCAACTGCGGTTAGATGACTGTGGTTAACGTTAGCTAGAAAGCTAAGTTAGCTAGCATCAATGATATTGATACCGTACCGTGGCTGGCAAAGTTAACAAGGCAAAATTAATTTCATGCATCATTGCAGTAACATGTCAATGTAAGACTGGTTTATACTTGATTAATTATCTACATGCAGTGTATAGAAAGTGAATTGTTGTTGTTGCAAAACACACTTTTTTCTCATCCTAAACTATATCTGACCAAGTGTACTCTGTACATCCTCCATCACTGGGTGATTAGAGATAGGGGATGATGGATGGAACCAGAGACAAGCACTCTCTGCAGTGGAGCATGCCTCTTCTCAGGCCGAGTCATAGGCATCAGTCACGATCCCTGGCTCCCATCAGTCCTGACTGAGTGGGGACTACACAAGTTTAGCGTAATAAGACGAGCAGCGCATCAGAGTAGGAAATATAAAACCTGTTCACACTGACAGCAAATATACCTTGGAGGATCGACAAGAGGAAGCGCTGAGCGATTGGCATCGTGGATGACCGCCTCCAGTCTAAGTCTATGTTTCAGTGTGTCTATGTGAGTCTAGGAGTGTGTTTATGTGTGGGATGTGCCAGTGAGCAGTCCCTATTGCACTTGTGTGATAAAAAACGCCATTACTATGCAAATACATTGTAATTACTACACTGAACAAAAATATAAATGCAACATGCAACAATATCAAAGATTTTACTGGGTTACAGTTCATATAAGGAAATCAGTCAATTTAAATCAATTCATTAGGCTCTAATCTATGGATTTCACATGACTGGGAATACAGATATGCATCTGTTGGTCACAGATACCTTTTAAAAAAAAGATAGAGATGTGAATCAGACAACCAGTCAGTATCTGGTGTGACCACCATTTGCCTCATGCAGCACGACACATCTCTTTAGCATAGAGTTGATCAGGCTGTTGATTGTGGCCGGTGGAATGTTGTCCCACTCCTCTTCAATGGCTGTGCGAAGTTGCTGGATATTGGCGGGAACTGGAACACTCTATCGTACACGTCAATCCAGAGCATCCTAAACATGCTCAATGGTTGACATGTCTGGTGAGTTTGCAGGCCATGGAAGAACTGGGACATTTTCAGCTTCCAGGAATTGTGTACAGATCCTTGCGACATGGGGCCGTGCATTATCATTGTCATGTTCGTTCATAGACGGGTCAGACCAAGGCGCAGCGTGATATGCATACATGTTTATTTTAAACTTAATAAACCACGACAAAACAATAAACCAACGAAATGTGACGTCCAAAGGTAACACACAACAAACCTCACACGGAACAAGATCCCACAACTAACGAGTGCCAATAGGCTGCCTAAGTATGATCCCCAATCAGAGACAACGAGTGACAGCTGCCTCTGATTGGGAACCACACCGGCCAACATAGAACTACACATACTGGAACATAAACATAGATATACACCACATAGAACATCACACCCTGACTCAACAAATAAGAGTCCCCTGAGTCAGGGCGTGACAGCACCCCCCCCCAAAGGTGCGGACTCCGACCGCACAACCTTTACTTAACAGGGTAGGGGCCGGGTGGGCAGTCCGCCTCGGAGGCAGATCAGGCTCCGGGCATGACAACCACCTATTCTCCGCCTCCCTGTTGCGCCCCTGGTCTGTTCTGGACCTCGGCGCGCTGCTTCCCCTCTCCTTCCTCCCACTATACTCCAAGCCCTGTCTGGACCCTGGTGTGGGAGACCCCGAACCTGGAGAGGGGCTGACGTCTGGGTCTGGACTGGAGCCGCTGACCGGAGCTGGACCGGGCACCGGTGGAGCGGACTGCTCTGGCTCCGGAGTGGAGCCGCTGACCGGATCTGGACTAGACCCCGGTGGAGCGGACTGCTCTGGTTCCGGACTGGAGCAGCTGACCGGAGCTGGATCAGGCACCGGTGGAGCGGACTGCTCTGGCTCCGGACTGGAGCTGCTGACTGGTGCCGGACTAGGCACCGGTGGAACGGGCACGGGCCGTGCCGGACTGGACACACTCACCACTGGTCTGGTGCGAGGAGCAGGCACGGGCCGAACCGGACTAGGAACATGCACCACTGGTCTGGAGCAAGGAGCAGGCATGGGCCGAACCGGACTGGCGACATGCACCACTGGCTTGGTGCGAGGAGCAGGAACGGGCCGGACCGGACTGGCGACATGCACCACTGGCTTGGTGCGAGGAGCAGGAACAGGCCGGGCCGGACTGGCGACACGCACCACTGGCTTGGTGCGAGGAGCAGGAACAGGCCGGGCCGGGCTGGCTACACGCACCACTGGCTTGGTGCGAGGAGCAGGAACAGGCCGGGCCGGGCTGGCGACGCGCACCACTGGCTTGGTGCGAGGAGCAGAAACAGGCCGGGCCGGGCTGGGAACACACACCACTGGTTTGGTGCGAGGAGCAGGAACAGGCCGGACGGGGCTGGCGACGCGTACCACTGGCTTGGTGCGAGGAGCAGGAACAGGCCGGGCCGGACTGGCGACACGCAAAACTGGCTTGGTGCGGGGAGCAGGCACGGGCCGTACCCGGACTGTGGAGGTGGACTGGAGGTCTGAAGCGGAGAGCTGGCACAACCCGTCCTGGCTGGATGCCTACTTCCGCACAGTATGTGTGAGGCATTAGCACAGGACGCATAGGGCTGTGCACGCGCACTGGCGATACAGTACATAGAACCGGCGCAGGATATGCGGGACCGAGGAGGCGTACTGGAGACCAGGAGAGTTGAGCCGGCACACCCCGTCCTGGCTGGATGCCCATCTTCGCACTGCACATGCATGGTGCTAGCACAGGATGTACAGGACTGTGCCGGCACACTGGCGACACAGTACGTAGCTCCACATAACACGGAGCCTGCCCAGTCACACGCTTCCTCGTGTGAGTACGGGGAGTTGGCTCTGCTCTAACACTAGGATCCGCCAACCACCCTTTTAGCCCCCCCAAAAAAAATTTCTTGGGGCTGTCTCTCGGGCTTCTTCCTCGACCGGCGTCCTCTGTGTTGCCGTTGCTCCTCTCCTGCCTGGGCATCTACCTTGGCCCATGGTCCTTTCCCCGCAAATATCTCCTCCCACGACCACATCTTCCCCACCTGTGTCCAGGGTGTCCGGTCCTCCTGGGCACGCTGCTTGGTCCGTGTTTGGTGGGATCTTCTGTCATGTTCGTTCATAGACGGGTCAGACCAAGGCGCAGCGTGATATGCATACATGTTTATTTTAAACTTAATAAACAACGACAAAACAATAAACCAACGAAACGTGATGTCCAAAGGTAACACACAACAAACCTCACACGGAACAAGATCCCACAACTAACGAGTGCCAATAGGCTGCCTAAGTATGATCCCCAATCAGAGACAACGAGTGACAGCTGCCTCTGATTGGGAACCACACCGGCCAACATAGAACTACACATACTAGAACATAAACATAGATATACACCACATAGAACATCACACCCTGACTCAACAAATAAGAGTCCCCTGAGTCAGGGCGTGACAATCATGCTGAAACATGAGGTGATGGCGGCAGATGAATGGCACGACAATGGGCCTAAGGATCTCGTCACGGTATCTCTGTGCATTCAAATTGCCATTGATAAAATGTAATTGTTTTCGTTGTCCGTAGCTTATGCCTGCCCATACCATAACCCCACCTCCACCATGGTGCAGTGTGTTCACAAAGTTGACATCAGCAAACCGCTCGCCAACATGACGCCATACACGCTGTCTGCCACATGCCATCTGTCCGGTACAATTGAAACCGGGATTCATCTGTGAAGAGCATACTTCTCTAGCGTGCCAATGGCCATTGAAAGTGAGCATTTGCCCACTGAAGTCGGTTACGACTCCAAATTGCAGTCAGGTCAAGACACTGGTGAGGACGACGACACGCAGATGAGCTTCCCTGAGACAGTTTTTGCAGATATTCTTCAGTTGTGCAAACCCACAGTTTCATCAGCAGTCCGGGTGGCTTGTCTCAGACGATCCCGCAGGTGAAGAAGCCGGATGTGGAAGTTCTGGGATGGCGTAGTTACACATGGTCTGCGGTTGTGAGGCCGGTTGGACGTACTGCCAAATTCTCTAAAATGACGTTGAACATTCAATAGTCTGGCAACAGCTCTGGTGGACATTCCTACAGTCAGCATGCAAATTGCACGCTCCCTCAAAACGTAAGACATATGTGGCATTGTGTTGTGTGACAAAACTGCACATATTTAATCAGCTTCTTGTTATGTCACAGGTGAACAGTCAAGTGGATGGATTATCTTGGCAAATGTCACGCCCTGGCCTTGAGAGGCCGGTTGTCTTTAGTTTTTTTGGTCAGGGCGTGAGGATCTATGTTAGAATTTCTATGTTTAGGATCTAGATGTGTATTTCTAGGTTTGGCCGGGTGTGATTCCCAATCAGAGGCAGCTGTCGCTCGTTGTCTCTGATTGGGGATCATACTTAGGTAGCCCATTGCCTGCTGTGTATTGTGGGATCTTGTTCCTGTTTAGGCTGGTATTTGTATTAGCCCTTTGGACTTCACGTTATGTTGTTTCTTGTTTTGGTTTGTATGTTTATTGGGTGAAATAAACATGTACGCTTTTCACGCTGCACCTTGGTCCGACCCGTCTCTCAACGTTCATGACAGCAAAGTAGAGATGCTCACTAACAGGGATGTAAACAAAATTGTGCAAAAAACTTTAGAGAAATAAGCTTTTTGTGTGCGTATTGAACATTTCTCTGATCTTTTATTTCAGCTCATGAAACATGGGACCAACACTTTACATGTTGCGTTTACATGTTTGTTTGGTGTAGCTTTGGACATTAGGGAGAGCTGTGTATTTTGACCAAACTCCAGCCAATCAGTTTCAGTTAATGGAATCTGGGAAATTACTGAAGAGTTGTAAAGTTTCTCTTTAACACTACTTATTAAACTGAAATAAATAAAAGAAATCGGCAATAGGGTTACCGACAGATAAGTCATTAATGCCACCAATGCTACCTACATGGACATCCCTGTCACCTTCTCTTTCCCAAAGTGACGAGGGATGTGATTGCACGGAGAGGTCTGTACTGGCGAGACAGTGACACTCCAGATGGGGAGACAGGGAAAGTGAACTGTCATAACAGTGGCTTGATCACACACAACCAAACACCACAATAACCTCACACAAACTACCAAAACAATGTTTGTAGTGCGCAACAAAAGAGAAACTTAACTGCATAAGAGGTACTTTTTCACTGCATTGGAAGTACGCTGTCTGTGACTTAACCCGGAAACCATGCAACCAGGTTTGATATAATTTTTTAAACGGCAGTGAAAATGCACTCTTTCCTTTTAATATCGCTACCATACATATTAAGAGGTTTGTTGAGCTTTGGGCCTAGTTGATGGTGTGTTTTTAGCTGATAGTCTGTCTGTGCTTTCGTAAGCTTCAGTGTTTTCCTTCCTCCAGTATATCAGAGCCTCTACTGTCAAAACAGAATACGTGTCTATGTAATGAAGATGGATGACTATGTTGCTGCTGTGTGTGCAGACACTGGGGGAAACAGACAAAGTGGGGACAAGGCACATAGGGAAGCGTTTCCACTGTGCACATTCTTTCCTGTAAGGGCTTTTACAACGTATATCTAATGCTTAGCTAACCTTGGACTACAGTGTCCAAACATTCCAAACACCAAAACAGAGATGCGCTATGGGTGGGATGCCAGTCCTGACTTAAGCTCTCTTTCCTCGTAACGCCATCCATTAGTGATGACCTTTGACCCGACAAGTTGTGATCGTGTGATAGTGGAACATAGAGGTCAGACTAGCCCGGTCAAGTCAGAAGTGTTGATGAGTGAAAATTGAATAACCCCATGGTAGTTTAAAAGATCTGGGTTTTTTGTTTTGGGAACACAGATTCCTTATTATCTAATAAGGGTGGTATTAATTCAGTTATGTGATCCAGCTGAAGGTTAACGTGTATGTCTCTTGATCAACCCATCTTTTTATAGGAAAAGGTAAAGGTGATTCGTAAATCCAACAATTCAATAGAGTTAATTGTTAAATGCTTGAACAAAATATACTCTCTGAGCACTATTAGCCCTGAAGCCCTGTATAGGACCAGAATTCATAAACACCTGATAGCTCCAAAGAATCCTGCAACTTGATCCAATGAGACGTCGGAGCTGCAGGTAATATTTAGTGACGTTAATAAATATCAGTTTTATTTGGATATAATTGTGGTCATCGCAAAGGTTATTGCTTTCATTGAATGTAATATTTCAGACATTTACATTTCAGCTTTGACTGTAATTCAATCTGCCAATTGTTTTCAGCAAAGCCCATCATCACAAGAAGCTGCTTTTTTTGTGAAACAAGATCTGCACAATAATCAACAGCTTTGTCAAATTATGCCTAGAGTACAAAAGTTCAGACCTTTCAAGCCATGGTGAATTATTTGAAAGTCAGGTATCTCTTTAAACCCATCTCTTTAATTTCCAGATCAGCGTGGTTTGGTGGATATGTTTGTGAAGTTGGAGAGATTGGATTTGACTGTCAATGAACACGGTAGACAGAGAGACATGAACGACAGTGCAAATCTAAGCGGTCACTGCAATGTGGTTACACTCTCTCCTCTCCTGCCATTAAAAGGCATTACATGCTTATTGTTGCTATGATATAAGAGGAGCTTATTTCTTAGTGGTTCCTCCTGGAAGGAATCACTTTAATCTAATCAGTAGGGATGTACAATTCTGGGAACTTTCAATAAATTCCCTGGTTTAGCCGAAATCCCCTTTTGGAGGATTCCAGGAACCAGGAGGGAATAATCAGGAAATCCAGCATCCTTCTACCAGGATTTCTGGGGAACCAGGGAATTTATTGAAAGTTACTGCAACCCTACTAATCAGGTACATATGTATTCAGACCCCTTGAATTTTTCCAAATGTTGTTATGTGACAGCCTTATTCTAAAATTGATTAAATTGTTTTTTCCCCTCATTAGTCTATACACAATACCCAATAATGACAAAGCAAAAACAGGTTTTTTGAAACTTTTGCAAATGTATTAAAAATAAAAAACGTAAAAATCACATTTACAGAAGTATTCAGACCCTTTACTCAGTACTTTGTTGAAGCACCTTTGGCAGCAATTACAGCCTTGAGTCTTCTCAGGTATTACACTACTGTGTTTAGTAAAGTACGTTCTGCCAGTAGTTCGGTGTCCTGCGCTTGACTTCGTTTCCCGCATACACGTCACCTTGACAGAATCACACACCACTCAGGGAGTCAGCAGGAGCGGCGGTGCCAGCTGGATCAATGGAGGAACACGTCGAACACCAAGCGGCCATGATCCAGGCTCTCGGCACCGCCATGGAACAGGTGGTGAGCACTATTGGGCGATGGGAAAGAGAGGGTCTGCCTACGCCTTCTCCAACGATACCACCACCATCGGTGATGCCCATCGCTTCACCTCCGGGGTCCAGTGGGATTCGGCTCTCACTCCCGAGGGCTTATGATGGCACAGCGGCCGGGTGTCAGGGTTTCCTGCTCCAGGTTGAACTCTACCTAGCAACCATCCACCCGGTGCCCTCGGGATACGAGAGCGTGTCCGCCTTCATCTCCTGTCTGTCCGGCAAGGCGCTGTAGTGGGCCAATGCCGAGTGGGGGGGAATAGACGCCGCTACTGTCAACTATGCAGAGTTCACCCGCCGTTTCAGGGCAGTATTCGATCATCCACCAGAGGGTAAAGCGGTGGGTGAGCGTCTATTCCACCTTAGACAGGGGAGGAGGAGCGCACAGGAGTTCGCGCTGGACTTCCGGACGCTGGCTGCCAACGCGGGATGGAATGAGAGGGCCCTCATCGACCACTACAGATGCAGCCTGAGGGAGGACGTGCGTCGGGAATTGGCCTGCAGGGACACCAACCTCAGCTTCGACCAACTGGTGGACATGTCAATTCGCCTGGATACCCTGTTGGCTACCCGCGGACGTCCAGATTCAGGGCCGTCCATTCCATCCCCCAGCACTTCCGAGCCGACCCCTATGGAGCTCGGAGGTGCTGGTGCTAGGGAGACCAGGAGAGAGACCAGGAGGGAGGCCGTCCCCTGCACCAACTGTGGCCGCAGAGGACACACTGCTGGTCGGTGCTGGGGAGGGTCTCCTAGGAATCGAGGCGGTAGGCAGCGCACTGATGAGTCATTCCAGGTGAGTAGGCACCCAACTCACCCAGAGCTCTCTGCTGCGCATATGTGTATTCAAGTTGTGTTTCCAGAGGATTCTCCTCACTCCCAGCATAAGGCACTAGTAGATTCAGGCGCAGCTGGGAATTTTATTGATTGCCAATTCACCTATAAGTTAGGGATTCCTATTGTACCTGTTGATGTGCCCTTCCCCATCCATGTCCTAGATAGCCGCCCTTTGGGGTCAGGATTTATTAGGGAAGTCACAGCGCCGCTCAGGATGAAAACGCAGGAGGGTCATGAGGAGATACTACGTTTGTATTTGATTGATTCTCCTGCGTTTCCCGTGGTGTTGGGGCTTCCCTGGTTAACATCTCATGACCCCAACATTTCATGGCAACAGAGGGCTCTCAAGGGATGGTCTGATCAGTGTTTCGGGCGGTGTGTAGATGTTTCCGTAGGGGCAACGACGGTGGAAAGCCCGAACCAAGTTCCCACCATGCACATTCCACCTGAGTATGCCGATTTGGCACTCGCCTTCTGTAAAAAGAAGGCGACTCAATTACCACCTCATCGACAGGGGGATTGTGCGATAGACCTCCAAGTAGGCACTGCGCTTCCGCGTAGTCATGTGTATCCTCTGTCTCGGGAGGAGACGGCGGCTATGGAGACATACGTCACCGAATCTCTGAGACAGGGATACATATGGCCGTCCACTTCCCCTGCGTCCTCGAGTTTCTTTTTTGTGAAGAAGAAGGATGGGGGTTTACGCCCGTGTATTGATTACCGTGGTCTCAATCAGATCACAATCAAATACAGCTATCCTCTCCCTCTGATTGCTAGTATGACGGAGTCATTACACGGGGCGCGATTCTTCACAAAATTGGATCTCAGGAGCGCGTACAACC
Source organism: Coregonus clupeaformis (assembly GCF_020615455.1). NCBI lineage: Eukaryota > Metazoa > Chordata > Actinopteri > Salmoniformes > Salmonidae > Coregonus > Coregonus clupeaformis. Next base: position 8,986,327 of record NC_059194.1, on the reverse strand, counting down.
TGGTGCGCATTAGGGAGGGAGATGAGTGGAAGACAGCATTCAGTACCACCTCGGGTCACTATGAGTACCTCGTCATGCCATACGGTTTAATGAATGCTCCTTCAGTCTTCCAATCATTTGAGGACGAGATTTTCCGGGACTTGGATGGACAGGGTGTAGTGGTGTATATTGATGACATTCTAATATACTCTGCTACACGAGCCGAGCATGTGTCCCTGGTGCGTCGAGTGCTTGGTAGACTGTTAGAGCATGACCTGTATGCGAAGGCGGAGAAATGTCTGTTCTGCCAGGAGTCCATCTCCTTCCTGGGACATCGGTTGTCCGCATCAGGGGTGGAGATGGAGATTGACCGCGTTTCTGCCGTGCGTAATTGGCAGACTCCCACCACGGTGAAGGAAGTGCAGCGGTTCTTGGGTTTTGCCAATTACTACCGGAGGTTTATCCGGGGCTTTGGACAGGTAGCAGCTCCCATTACCTCCCTGCTAAAGGGGGGTCCGGTGCATCTGCAGTGGTCGGCTGAGGCGGACAGGGCGTTTAGACATCTGAAGGACCTGTTTACCTCGGCTCCGGTGCTGGCACATCCGGATCCCTCTTTGGCGTTCCAAGTTGAAGTGGATGCGTCCGAGGCTGGGATCGGCGCTGTGCTGTCTCAGCGCTCGGGTACGCCACCAAAACTCTGCCCCTGTGCTTTCTATTCTAAGAAGCTCAGTCCGGCGGAGCGCAATTATGACGTGGGGGACAGGGAGCTGTTGGCTGTGGTTCAGGCCCTGAAGGTGTGGAGGCATTGGCTTGAGGGGGCTAAACACCCTTTTCTCATTCTGACTGACCATCGTAACCTGGAGTACATCCGGGCAGCGAGGAGGCTGAACCCTCGACAGGCAAGGTGGTCTATGTTTCTCTCCCGATTGGTGGCACCGGTGGTGTGGGAGGTTGATGCGGACATCGAGCGGGCGTTACGTACCGATCCTACTCCCCCACAGTGTCCAGAGGGTCGGAGGTACGTGCCGCTCGAGGTTCGCGATCGATTGATATATTGGGCTCACATGTCACCCTACTCTGGTCATCCTGGTATTGGTCGGACAGTGCACTCCCTTAGTGGGAAGTACTGGTGGCCCACTTTAGCTAAGGACGTGAGGGTTTATGTTTCCTCCTGCTCGGTGTGCACCCAGTCTAAGGTGCCTAGACACCTGCCCAGAGGGAAGTTACAACCCCTACCCGTTCCACAATGGCCGTGGTCTCACCTATCGGTGGATTTTGTCACGGACCTTCCCCCCTCCCAGGGGAACACGACGATCTTGGTCGTTGTGGATCGGTTTTCAAAGGCCTGCCGTCTCATTCCTATGCCAGGTCTCCCTACTGCCCTACAAACTGCTGACGCCCTGTTCACACATGTTTTCCGGCACTACGGGGTGCCTGAGGATATAGTGTCTGATCGGGGTCCCCAGTTCACCTCTAGAGTCTGGAGGGCGTTTATGGAACGTCTGGGGGTCTCGATTAGCCTTACCTCAGGTTTTCACCCCCGAGAGTAACGGGCAGGTGGAGAGAGTGAACCAGGATGTGGGTAGGTTTCTGAGGTCCTATTGCCAGGACCGGCAGGAGGAGTGGTCAGGATAAATTCCCTGGGCAGAGATAGCCCAAAACTCACTCCGTCACTCCTCCACTAACCTTACGCCTTTCCAGTGTGTGCTAGGTTATCAGCCGGTCCTGGCACCTTGGCATCAGAGCCAGATCGAAGCCCCTGCGGTGGACGAGTGGTTTCGGCGCTCAGAAGAAACCTGGAACGCTGCGCATGTCCATCTGCAGCGGGCTATCAGGCGGCAAAAAGGCGAGCGCCCGATCGCCACCGCAGTGAGGCTCCGGTGTATGCACCGGGAGATCGGGTCTGGCTCTCGACCGAAACCTGCCCCCTTCGCCTGCCCTGCCGGAAGCTGGGTCGGCGGTTTGTGGGTCCATTTAAAGTCCTGAGGAGATTGAACGAGGTATGCTATAGGTTACAACTGCCCATTAATTACCGCATTAACCCCTCGTTCCATGTGTTTCTCCTCAGGCCGGTGGTGGCTGGTCCACTCCAGGAGAATGAGATACGAGAGGCTCCTCCGCCCCCGTTGGACATCAAGGGGGCTCCGGCGTACTCAGTCCGTTCCATCTTGGATTCGAGGCGTCGGATGGGGGGCCTGCAGTACCTCGTGGAGTGGGAGGGGTACGGTCCGGAGGAACGGTTCATCCTAGATCCCTCCATGTTGAGGGACTTCCACCGGAGTCATCCGACTCGCCCTGCTCCGCGTCCTCCTGGCCGTCCCCGAGGTCGGGGTCGGCACACGGCTGGAGCCGCGCGTCAAGGGGGGGGTACTGTCACTGAATCAGCCGAGGCTGCCCCTCCTCCTTGCTTGGGCAGGCTTCGGCGTTCGTCATCCCCGGAGTACTAGCTGCCACCGATCTATGTTTCGGTGTTTGTCTAGTCAGAAGTTTACATACACCTTAGCCAAATACATTTAAACTCAGTTTTTCACAATACCTGACATTTAATCGAAGTAAAGATTCCCTGTCTTGGGTCAGTTAGGATCACCACTTTATTTTAAGAATGTGAAATATCAGAATAATAGTAGCGAGAATGATTTATTTCAGCTTTTATTTATTTCATCACCTTCCCAGTTGGTCAGAAGTTTACATACAGTCAATTAGTATTTGGTAGCATTGCCTTTAAATTGTTTAACTTGAGTCAAACATTTCGGGTAGCCTTCCACAAGCTTCCCACAATAAGTTGGGTGAATTTTGGCCCATTCCTCCTGACAGAGCTGGTGTAACTGAGTCAGGTTTGTAAGCCTCCTTGCTCGCACACACTTTTTCAGTTCTGCCCACAAATGTTCTATATGATTGAGGTCAGGACTTTGTGATGGCCACTCCAATACCTTGACTTTGTTGTCCTTAAGCCATTTTGCCACAACTTTGGAAGTATGCTTGGGGTCATTGTCCATTTGCGACCAAGCTTTAACTTCCTGACTGATGTCTTGAGATGTTGCTTCAATATATCCCCATACATTTCCTTCCTCATGATGCCATCTATTTTGTGAAGTGCACCAGTCCCTCCTGCAGCAAAGCACCCTCACAGCATGATACTGCCACCCCTGTGCTTCACGGTTGGGATGGTGTTCTTCAGTTTGCAAGCATCCCCCTTTTTCCTCCAAACATAACGATGGTCATTATGGCCAAACAGTTCTATTTTTGTTTCATCAGACCAGAGGACATTTCTCCAAAAAGTACGATCTTTGTCCCCATGTGCAGTTACAAACCGTAGTCTGGCTTTTTTAATGGCGGTTTTGGAGCAGTGGCTTCTTCCTTGCTGAGCGGCCTTTCAAGTTATGTCGATATAGGACTCGTTTTACTGTGGATATAGATACTTTTGTACCTGTTTCCTCCAGCATCTTCACAAGGTCCTTTGCTGTTGTTCTGGGATTGATTTACACTTTTCGCACCAACGTACGTTAATCTCTAGGAGACAGAACGCGTCTCCTTCCTAAGTGTTATGACGGCTACGTGGTCCCGTGGTGTTTATACTTGCATACTATTGTTTGTACAGATGAACGTGGTACCTTCAGGCATTTGGAAATTGCTCCCAAGGATGAACCAGACTTGTGGAGGTCTACAATTTTTTTTCTGAGGTCTTGGCTGATTTCTTTAGATTTTCCCATGATGTCAAGGAAAGAGGCACTGAGTTGTAAGGTAGGCCTTGAAATACATCCACAGGTACACCTCCAATTGACTAAAATGATGTAAATTAGCCTATCAGAAGCTTCTAAAGCCATGACATCATTCTCTGGAATTTTCCAAGCTGTTTAAAGGCACAGTCAACTTAGTGTATGTAAACTTCTGACCCACTGGAATTGTGATACAGTGAATTATAAGTGAAATAATCTGTCTGTAAACAATTGTTGAAAAAATTACTTGTGTCATGCACAAAGTAGATGTCCTAACCGACCTGACAAAACTATAGTTTGTTAACAAGAAATTTGTGGAGTGGTTGAAAAACGAGTTTTAATGACTCCAACCTAAGTGTATGTAATCTTCCGACTTCAACTGTATGTCCACTTAAGTACTTCTTACCTGAGGATTTATAGTACTGGGACTTTACAGGACATATTGTAACGATGATGGCAGTACAAATTACAAATGACCGACGTAACTCTTGTGACTCTAGGAACAACCTGCAAGGAGAAGTTGATAGAGGAGAGAAGGATGTTGGCGATATATAAAAAAGAGAAAGAGAGATATTGAGAGAGAGAGAGGGAGAGAGAGTAGGTTTTAAAAGGATTTTGTCGGTTATTGACTGGTTGCACTCCTCTGCTAATAGCCATTTAAAGATTATGGGCCTGCTGGTGGAAATCAAGGCCTCCATTGTTCCCCTTATTGCATTCTGGCAGATGGGGGCTGACAACAACACACAGGCTCCCTCCGGGCACACTCACTCGCTGCACGCCCACCTCCATCAGCAAATCTCCTATTGAACCGGCCCTAATAACTGCCCATGCATTATTAATCTACATACGATATTGAAGGCGAAGAAAGCGGTGGGTTGAAGGGGCTTGTGGGCCAACTGAACAAGGGAAGATTGGCGTTCAGGTGCCAGTCGGAAGGAAAAGGTCCATCCAAAGAGTCCCAGGGTGACCATTTCTCGGAACAGGGCGTACATTCCGATAAAATATAAAATATATATTCATTAAATATCAGATTGCTGATGAAATGAGTGCGATCCATTAGTGGGCAGCCGAGCGACCGGCTAATGTTTCCCGGTCGTTCCTGGGTTGGGTGGCTTTTAGTGTAGCCGCTGCTGGTGCTTGTGGGAACAAAGTTCTTGATCTGGAAAAGTTGAGGGTGGTTACGTAAGAATTGTGAGCAATAGGAAATTACATGGAAAGAGTTAACCTTGTGAAATCAACCAAACATGTTGGGGAAATGGCACTTCTGTGGTTAGCTGTGTGGTCCCACTGGGCACACACTGGTTTAATCAATGTTGTGTCCACGTCATTTCAATGAAATTACGTTGAACCAATGTGGAATAGACGTTGAAATGATGTCTGTGCCCAGTGGGGTGATATTGGGTGATTTGATCATTGATCACAGATACAGTACAACACAGTCCCAACAATGAGAACCCATGAACCATCTCAAACATGTCAACGTCTGCTAACAAATGTGTGTATGACTAACAACAAGCATTCACAAACGTCGGGGTGTTTTATAGTGGGGTACAACACTTCTGTACATTCTAACATTCACGTGTCTCGAGTGTATTACCTGCAGGATAAACGGTTAACATTTGGAATTGTTTTAGAAAAGCAGCTGAAGCTGCTCTGTGAAGAAAAGAGACCTTTGGCAAAGCTCTTCTCCTTCCAGATGATTCCAAATTAAGTATATGCAGCGTGTGATTAATTGAATTTCCTTTGTCAAAAGGCTCACTTTTGAAAGAAAAATAATGAACAGTGCCTGAAGAATCCCCTTTCAGATTTCATTATGAAAGATGGCCTTTAATTGTGAGGAAATTTAATTATTCTACTTCAATATGAGTTCTGGAGCAACCACACTGATGATCTGGTGTACTTTGGGATGAAAATCGCTTGGCCTGTATCAGGATTACTAAACACACAACATTGTAGCATATCAACATCCTTTAAATACAACCTCCATTCTGACAGGCTAGCATAGCTAATATATCTTCACTCCATTGAAACAACCTGAACACGTGTCATGGGATAGTAGAGGCAAGGCTTTGACTGCTTCCTCAATCCTCTCAGTAGGTGAACATAGAGGGTGCAGGTAGGAGCCTATACCTCTCAATAGGTGAACATAGAGGGTGCAGGTAGGAGCCTATAACTCTCAGTAGGTGAACATAGAGGGTGCAGGTAGGAGCCTATACCTCTCAGTAGGTGAACATAGAGGGTGCAGGTAGGAGCCTATACCTCTCAATAGGTGAACATAGAGGGTGCAGGTAGGAGCCTATAACTCTCAGTAGGTGAACATAGAGGGTGCAGGTAGGAGCCTATACCTCTCGGTAGGTGAACATAGAGGGTGCAGTTAGTAACCTATACCTCTCAGTAGGTGAACATAGAGGGTGCAGTTAGTAGCCTATACCTCTCAGTAGGTGAACATAGAGGGTGCAGGTAGGAGCCTATACCTCTCAGTAGGTGAACATAGAGGGTGCAGTTAGTAGCCTATACCTCTCAGTAGGTGAACATAGAGGGTGCAGTTAGTAACCTATACCTCTCAGTAGGTGAACATAGAGGGTGCGGGTAGTAGCCTATACCTCTCAGCATGATTTAACAAAGCACTCACTGCCCTCAGATGTCTCTCCCCTCCCCGTGAAGACCTGCCTGGATCAACGCTCCCATTTCATCAGATGCACAGACATGAGAGGAAAAGGAAAACTAATAACCTGCTGGCGGCGAGCCAAACTAAAGACGATTAGCCTTGGGTCGCTTCCAGAGAAAACATGCCAGCACGCCCATTGCTTGCATGATCATCATTTGCACTCCTCAGTCAGGTCAAAAGAAATAGGGGGATGAAAGAAGAAAAAAAAGGAGGAAATGCCATCTGCATGGACATGGGTTGGTGATGTGAGAGGTGCAGAAAATGGACATGGGTTGGGTGATGTGAGTGGGTCATGGAAATGGACATGGGTTGGGTGATGTGAGTGGTGCAGGGAAATAGATATGGTTGGGTGATATGAGTGGTGAATGGAAATGTACATGGGTTAGGTGATGTGAGTGGTACAAGGAAATGGACATGGGTTGGGTGATGTGAGTGGTGCATGGAAATGGCCATGGGTTGGGTGATGTGAGTGGTGGATGGAAATGGACATGGGTTGGGTTATGTGAGGGGTGCATGGAAATGGACATAGGTTTAGTGATGTGAGAGGTGCATGGAAATGGACATGGCTTGGGTGATGTGAGTGGTGCATGGAAATGGATATGGATTGGGGATGTGAATGGTGCAGGGAAATGAACATGGGTTGGGTGATGTGAGTGGAGCATTAAATGGACATGGGATGGGTGATGTGAGTGGTACAGGGAAATGGACATGGGTTGGGTGATGTGAGTGGTGCATGGAAATGGACATGGGTTGGGTGACGTGAGAGATGCAGGGAAATGTACATGGTTGGGTGATGTGAGTGGTGCATGGAAATGGACATGGGTTGGAATATGTGAGTGGTGAATGGAAATGGACATGGGTTAGGTAATGTGAGAGGTGCATGGAAATGGACAAGGGTTGGGAATGTGAGAAGTGCATGGAAATGGACATGGGTCGGGTGATGTGAGTGGTGCATGGAAATGGACATGGGTTGGGTGATGTGAGTGGTGCAGGGAAATGGATATGGTTGGATGATATGAGTGGTACGTGGAAATGGACATGGGTTTGGTGATGTGAGTGGTGCATGGAAATGGACATGACTTGGGTGATGTGAGTGGTGCATGGAAATGGATATGGGTTGGGGATGTGAATGGTGCAGGGAAATGAACATGGGTTGGGTGATGTGAGTGGAGCATGAAATGGACATGGGTTGGGTGATGTGAGTGGTACATGGAATGGAAATGGGTTATGTGTGAGTGATGCAGGGAAATGTACATGGGTTGGGTGATGTGAGTGGTGAATGGAAATGTATATGGGTTGGGTATGTGAGTGGTGGATGGAAATGGACATGGGTTGGGTGATGTGACTTGTGCATGGAAATTGACATTTATTGGGTTATGTGAGAGGTGCATGGAAATGGACATGGGTTGAGTGATGTGAGAGGTGCATGGAAATGGACATTGCTTGGGTGATGTGAGTGGTGAATGGAAATGGATACTGGTTGGGGATGTGAATGGTGCAGGGAAATGAACATGGGTTGGGCGATGTGAGTGGTGAATGGAAATGTATATGGGTTGGGTGATTTGAGTGGTGCATGGAAATGGACATGGGTTGAGTGATGTGATAGGTGCATGGAAATGGACATGGGTTGGGAGATGTGAGTGGTGCATGGAAATGGACATGGGTTGGGTGATGTGAATGGTGCAAGGAAATTGATATGGTTAGGTGAAATGAGTGGTGAATGGAAATGTACATGGGTTAGGGGATGTGAGTGGTGCAGGGAAATGGACACGAGTTGGGTGATGTGAGTGGTATGTGGAAATGGACATGGGTTGGGTGATGTGAGTGGTGCATGGAAATGGACATGGGTTGGGTGATGTGTGTGGTGCATGGAAATGGACATGGGTTGGGTATGTGAGTGGTGGATGGAAATGGACATGGGTTGGGTGATATGAGTTGTGCAAGGAAATTGACATTTATTGGGTTATGTGAGAGGTGCATGGAAATGGACATGGGTTGAGTGATGTGAGAGGTGCATGGAAATGGACATTGCTTGGGTGATGTGAGTGGTGAATGGAAATTGATATGGGTTGGGGATGTGAATGGTGCAGGGAAATGAACATGGGTTGGGTGATGTGAGTGGAGCATGAAATGGACATGGGTTGTGTGATGTGAGTGGTACAGAGAAATGGACATGGGTTGGGTGATGTGAGTGGTGCATGGAAATGGACATGGGTTGGGTAATGTGAGTGGTGAATGGAAATGTATATGGGTTGGGTGATGTGAGTGGTGTATGGAAATGGACATGGGTTGAGTGATGTGAGAGGTGCATGGAAATGGACATGACTTGGGTTATGTGAGTGGTGCATGGAAATGGACATGGGTTGAGTGACGTGAGTGGTGCATGGCAATGGACATGGGATGGGGATGTGAGTGGTGCATGGAAAAGGACATGGGTTGGGTAATGTGAGAGGTGCAATGAAATGGACAAGGGTTGGGTGATGTGAGAGGTGCATGGAATGGACATGGGTTGGTGATGTGAGTTGTGCATGGAAATGGACATGGGTTGGGTGATGTGAGTGGTGCATGGAAATGGATATGGGTTGGGTGATGTGAATGGTGCATGGAAATGGACATGGGGTGGGTGATGTGTGTTGCATGGAATTGGACATGGGTGGGTGATGTGAGAGATGCATGGTAATTGTCATGCGTTGGTTTATGTGAGAGGTTCATGGAAATGGACATGGACATGTGTTGGGTGATGTGAGCGGTGAATGGAATTGGACATGGGTTGGGTGATATGAGTGGTGCATGGAAATGGACATGGGTTGGGTGATGTGAGTGTTGCAATGAAATTGATATGGTTGGGTGATATGAGTGGTGAATGGAAATGTACATGGGTTAGGTGATGTGAGTGGTGCAGGGAAATGGACATGAGTTGGGTGATGTAAGTGGTATGTGGAAATGGACATGGGTTGGGTGATGTGAGTGGTGCATGGAAATGGACATGGGTTGGGTGATGTGAGTGGTGCATGGAAATGGACATGGGTTGGGTGATGTGAGTGTTGCAATGAAATTGATATGGTTGGGTGATATGAGTGGTGAATGGAAATGTACATGGGTTAGGTGATGTGAGTGGTGCAGGGAAATGGACATGAGTTGGGTGATGTGAGTGGTATGTGGAAATGGACATGGGTTGGGTGATGTGAGTGGTGCATGGAAATGGACATGGGTTGGGTATGTGAGTGGTGGATGGAAATGGACATGGGTTGGGTGATATGAGTTGTGCAAGGAAATTGACATTTATTGGGTTATGTGAGAGGTGCATGGAAATGGACATGGGTTGAGTGATGTGAGAGGTGCATGGAAATGGACATTGCTTGGGTGATGTGAGTGGTGAATGGAAATGGATATGGGTTGGGGATGTGAATGGTGCAGGGAAATGAACATGGGTTGGGTGATGTGAGTGGAGCATGAAATGGACATGGGTTGTGTGATGTGAGTGGTGCAGAGAAATGGACATGGGTTGGGTGATGTGAGTGGTGCATGGAAATGGACATGGGTTGGGTGATGTGAGTGGTGAATGGAAATGTATATGGGTTGGGTGATGTGAGTGGTGTATGGAAATGGACATGGGTTGAGTGATGTGAGAGGTGCATGGAAATGGACATGACTTGGGTTATGTGAGTGGTGCATGGAAATGGACATGGGTTGAGTGACGTGAGTGGTGCATTGCAATGGACATGGGATGGGGATGTGAGTGGTGCATGGAAAAGGACATGGGTTGGGTAATGTGAAAGGTGCAATGAAATGGACAAGGGTTGGGTGATGTGAGAGGTGCATGGAATGGACATGGGTTGGTGATGTGAGTTGTGCATGGAAATGGACATGGGTTGGGTGATGTGAGTGGTGCATGGAAATGGATATGGGTTGGGTGATGTGAATGGTGCATGGAAATGGACATGGGGTGGGTGATGTGTGTTGCATGAAATTGGACATGGGTGGGTGAAGTGAGAGATGCATGGTAATGGTCATGCGTTGGTTGATGTGAGAGGTTCATGGAAATGGACATGTGTTGGGTGATGTGAGCGGTGAATGGAATTGGACATGGGTTGGGTGATATGAGTGGTGCATGGAAATGGACATGGGTTGGGTGATGTGAGTGTTGCAATGAAATTGATATGGTTGGGTGATATGAGTGGTGAATGGAAATGTACATGGGTTAGGTGATGTGAGTGGTGCAGGGAAATGGACATGAGTTGGGTGATGTAAGTGGTATGTGGAAATGGACATGGGTTGGGTGATGTGAGTGGTGCATGGAAATGGACATGGGTTGGGGGATGTGAATGGTGCAAGGAAATTGATATGGTTGGGTGAAATGAGTGGTGAATGGAAATGTACATGGGTTAGGTGATGTGAGTGGTGCAGGGAAATGGACATGAGTTGGGTGATGTGAGTGGTATGTGGAAATGGACATGGGTTGGGTGATGTGAGTGGTGCATGGAAATGGACATGGGTTGGGTATGTGAGTGGTGGATGGAAATGGACATGGGTTGGGTGATATGAGTTGTGCAAGGAAATTGACATTTATTGGGTTATGTGAGAGGTGCATGGAAATGGACATGGGTTGAGTGATGTGAGAGGTGCATGGAAATGGACATTGCTTGGGTGATGTGTGTGGTGAATGGAAATGGATATGGGTTGGGGATGTGAATGGTGCAGGGAAATGAACATGGGTTGGGTGATGTGAGTGGAGCATGAAATGGACATGGGTTGTGTGATGTGAGTGGTACAGAGAAATGGACATGGGTTGGGTGATGTGAGTGGTGCATGGAAATGGACATGGGTTGGATGATGTGAGTGGTGAATGGAAATGTATATGGGTTGGGTGATGTGAGTGGTGTATGGAAATGGACATGGGTTGAGTGATGTGAGAGGTGCATGGAAATGGACATGACTTGGGTTATGTGAGTGGTGCATGGAAATGGACATGGGTTGAGTGACGTGAGTGGTGCATGGCAATGGACATGGGATGGGGATGTGAGTGGTGCATGGAAAAGGACATGGGTTGGGTAATGTGAGAGGTGCAATGAAATGGACAAGGGTTGGGTGATGTGAGAGGTGCATGGAATGGACAGGGCTGGTGATGTGAGTTATGCATGGAAATGGACATGGGTTGGGTGATGTGAGTGGTGCATGGAAATGGATATGGGTTGGGTGATGTGAATGGTGCATGGAAATGGACATGGGGTGGGTGATGTGTGTTGCATGGAATTGGACATGGGTGGGTGATGTGAGAGATGCATGGTAATGGTCATGCGTTGGTTGATGTGAGAGGTTCATGGAAATGGACATGTGTTGGGTGATGTGAGCGGTGAATGGAATTGGACATGGGTTGGGTGATATGAGTGGTGCATGGAAATGGACATGGGTTGGGTGATGTGAGTGTTGCAATGAAATTGATATGGTTGGGTGATATGAGTGGTGAATGGAAATGGACATGGGTTGGGTGATGTGAGTGGTGCATGGAAATGGACATGGGTTGAGTGATGTGAGAGGTGCATGGAAATGGACATGACTTGGGTGATGTGAGTGGTGCATGGAAATGGACATGGGTTGGTTGACGTGAGTGGTGCATGGCAATGGACATGGGGTGGGGAGGTGAGTGGTGCATGGAAATGGACATGTGTTGGGTAATGTGAGAGGTGCAATGAAATGGACAAGGGTTGGGTGATGTGAGAGGTACATGGAATGGACATGGGTTGGTGATGTGAGTTGTGCATGGAAATGGACATGGGTTGGGTGATGTGAGTGGTGCATGGAAATGGATATGTGTTGGGTGATGTGAGTGGTGCATGGAAATGGACATGGGGTGGGTGATGTGTGTTCATGGAAATGGACATGGGTGGGTGATGTGAGAGATGCATGGTAATGGTCATGTGTTGGGTGATGTGAGCGGTGCACGGAAATGGACATGGCTTGGATATTGTGAGTGGTGCATGGAAATGGACATTGGTTGGGTATTGTGAGTGGTGCATGGAAATGGACATGGGGTGGGCGAAGTGTGTGGTGCATGGAAATGGACATGAGTTTGGTTATTTGAGAGATGCATGGGAATGGAACGGGTTGGGTGATGTGATTGTTGCATGGAAATGGACATGGGTTTAGTGATGTGAGAGATGCATGGAAATGGACATGGCTTGGGTGATGTGAGTGGTGCATGGAAATGGATATGGGTTGGGGATGTGAATGGTGCAGGAAAATGAACATGGGTTGGGTGATGTAAGTGGATTATGAAATAGACATGGGTTGGGTGATGTGAGTGTTACAGGGAAATGGACATGGGCTGGGTGATGTGAGTGGTGCATGGAAATGGACATGGGTTGGGTGATGTGAGTGGTGAATGGAAATGTATATGGGTTTGCTATGTGGGTGGTGGTTGGAAATGGACATGGGTGGGTTATGTGACTTGTGCATGGAAATTGAAATGTATTGGGTTATGTGAGAGGTGCATGGAAATGGACATGGGTTGAGTGTTGTGAGAGGTGCATGGAAATGGACATGGCTTGGGTGATTTGAGTGGTGCATGGAAATGGATATGGGTTGGGGATGTGAATGGTGCAGGGAAATGAACATGGGTTGGGTGATGTGAGTGGAGCATGAAATGGACATGGGTTGGGTGATGTGAGTGGTGAATGGAAATGTATATGGGTTGGGTGATGTGAGTGGTGCATGGAAATGGACATGGGTTGAGTGATGTGAGTGGTGCATGGAAATGGACATGAGGTGGGGATGTGAGTGGTGAATGGAAAGGGACATGGGTTAGGTAATGTGAGAGTTGCATGGAAATGGATATGTTTGGGTGATATGAGTGGTGAATGGAAATGTACATGCGTTAGGTGATGTGAGTGGTGCAGGGAAATGGACATGAGTTGGGTGATGTGAGTGGTACGTGGAAATGGCATTGGGTTGGGTGATGTGAGTGGTGCAGGGAAATGGACATGGGTTGGGTGATGTGAGTGGTACATGGAAATTGACATGGGTTGGGTATGTGAGTGGTGGATGGAAATGGACATGTGTTGGGTGATGTGAGTTGTGCAAGGAAATTTACATTTATTGGGTTATGTGAGAGGTGCATGGAAATGGACATGGGTTGAGTGATGTGAGAGGTGCATGGAAATGGACATTGCTTGGGTGATGTGAGTGGTGAATGGAAATGGATATGGTTGGGGATGTGAATGGTGCAGGGAAATGAACATGGGTTGGGTGATGTGAGTGGAGCATGAAATGGACATGGGTTGGTGATGTGAGTGGTGCATGGAAATGGACATGGGTTGGTGATGTGAATGGTGCATAGAAAATGACATGGGTTGGGGGAGGTGAGTGGTGCATGGAAATGGACTTGGTTTGGGTGATGTGAGTGGAACAGGGAAATGGACATGGGTTGGGAATGTGAGTGGTGCATGGTAATACACATTTGTGGGGTGATGTGAGTGATGATGGGAAATTGACATGGGTTGGGTGATGTGAGTGGTGCATGGAAATGGACATGGGTTAGTTGATGTGAGTGGTACATGGAAAAGGACATGTGTTGGGTGATGTGACAGGTGCATGGAAATGGACATGGGTAGGATGTTGTGATTGGTGCATGGAAATGGACATAGGTTGGGTGGTGTGAGTGGTGCATGGAAATGGACATGGGCTGTGTGATGTGAGTGGTGCATGGAAATTGACATTTGTTGGGTGATGTGAGAGGTGCATGGAATGGACATGGCTTGGGTGATGTGATAGGTTTATGGAAATGGGCATGGGTTGGGGATGTGAATGGGGCAGGGACATGGACATGGGTTCAGTGATGTGAGTGGTGCATGGAAATGGTCTTAGGTTGGGTGATGTGAGAGGTGCTTGGAAATGGACATGGGTTGGGTGTTTTGAGAGGTGAATGGAAACGGACATGGGTTGGGTGATGTGAGTGGTGCATGGACATTGACATGTGTTGGGTGATGTGAGTGGTGCATGGGCATTGACATGGGTTGGGTTTTGTGAGTGGTGCATGAAAATGGACATGGGTTGGGTGATGTGAGTGATGCATGGAAATGGACATGGATTTGGTGAATTGAGAGGTGCATGGGAATGGACATGGGTTGGATAATGTGAGAAGTGCATGGAAATTGACATGAGTTGGGTTATGTGAGTGGTGCATGGAAATGGACATGGGTTTGGTGATATGAGAGGTGCATGGAAATGGGAGTGGTGCATGGAAATGGACATGGGTCGGTTGATGTATGAGATACATGGAAATGGACATGGGTTGGGTGATTTGAGTGGTGCATGGAAATGGACATGGGTTGGGTGATGTGAGTGGTGCATGGAAATGGACATGGGTTGAGTGATGTGGAGGTGCATGGAAATGGACATGACTTGGGTGATGTGAGTGGTGCATGGAAATGGACATGGGTTGGGTGACGTGAGTGGTGCATGGCAATGGACATGGGGTGGGGATGTGAGTGGTGCATGGAAATGGACATGGGTTGGGTAATGTGAGAGGTGCAATGAAATGGACAAGGGTTGTGTGATGTGAGAGGTACATGGAATGGACTTGGGTTGGTGATGTGAGTTGTGCATGGAAATGGACATGGGTTGGGTGATGTGAGTGGTGCATGGAAATGGATATGTGTTGGGTGATGTGAGTGGTGCATGGAAATGGACATGGGGTGGGTGATGTGTGTTCGTGGAAATGGACATGGGTGGGTGATGTGAGAGATGCATGGTAATGGTCATGGGTTGGGTGATGTGAGAGGTTCATGGAAATGGACATGTGTTGGTAATGTGAGCGGTGCATGGAATTGGACATGGGTTGGGTGATATGAGTGGTGTATGGAAATGGACATGTGTTGGGCGAAGTGTGTGTTGCACGGAAATTGACATTGGTTGGGTATTGTGAGTGGTGCATGGAAATGGACATGGGGTGGGCGAAGTGTGTGTTGCATGGAAATAGACATTTGTTGGGTGATTTGAGTGGTACATGGAAATGGACATCTGTTGGGTGAATTGAGAGATGCATTGGAATGGACACGGGTTGGGTTATGTGAGAAGTGCATGGAAATGGACATGGGTTGGGTGATGTGAGAGGTGCATGGAAATTGACATGTGTGGGTGATGTGTTGTTGCATGGAAATGGACATGGGTTTAGTGATGTGAGAGATGCATGGAAATGGACATGGCTTGGGTGATGTGAGTGGTGCATGGAAATGGATATGAGTTGGGGATGTGAATGGTGCAGGAAAATGAACATGGGTTGGGTGATGTAAGTGGATTATGAAATAGACATGGGTTGTGATGTGAGTGGTACAGGGAAATGGACATGGGTTGGGTGATGTGAGTGGTGCATGGAAATGGACATGGGTTGGGTGATGTGAGTGGTGAATGGAAATGTATATGGGTTGTGTGATGTGAGTGGTGCATGGAAATGGACATGAGTTTAGTTATGTGAGAGGTGCATGGAAATGGACATGATTTGGGTGATGTGAGTGGTGCATGGAAATGGATATGGGTTGGGGATGTGAATGGTGCAGGGAAATGAACATGGGTTGGGTGATGTGAGTGGAATATGAAATGGACATGGGTTGAGTGTGAGTGATGCAGGGAAATGTACATGAGTTGGGTGATGTGAGTGGTGAATGGTAATGTATATGGGTTTGGTATGTGAGTGGTGGATGGAAATGGACATGGGTGGGTTATGTGACTTGTGCATGGAAATTGAAATGTATTGGGTTATGTGAGAGGTGCATGGAAATGGACATGGGTTGAGTGTTGTGAGAGGTGCATGGAAATGTACATGGCTTGGGTGATGTGAGTGGTGCATGGAAATGGATATGGGTTGGGGATGTGAATGATGCAAGGAAATGAACATGGTTGGGTGATGTGAGTGGAGCATGAAATGGACATGGGTTGGGTGATGTGAGTGGTGAATGGAAATGTATATGGGTTGGGTGATGTGAGTGGTGCATGGAAATGGACATGGGTGAGTGATGTGAGTGGTGCATGGAAATGACATGAGGTGGGGATGTGAGTGGTGAATGGAAATGGACATCGGTTAGGTAATGTGAGAGTTGCATGGAAATGGACAAGGGTTGGGGATGTGAGTGGTGCATGGAAATGGACATGGGTTGGGTGATGTGAGAAGTGCATGGAAATGGACATGGGTTGGGTATTGTGAGTGGTGCAAGGAAATGGATATGTTTGGGTGATATGAGTGGTGAATGGAAATGTACATGCGTTAGGTTATGTGGGTGGTGCAGGGAAATGGACATGAGTTGGGTGATGTGAGTGGTACGTGGAAATGGACATGGGTTGGGTGATGTGAGTGGTGCATGGAAATGGACATGGGTTGGGTGATGTGAGTGGTGCATGGAAATGGACATGGGTTGGGTATGTGATTGGTGGATGGAAATGGACATGGGTTGGGTTGGGTGATGTGAGTTTTGCAAGGAAATATACATTTATTGGGTTATGTGAGAGGTGCATGGAAATGGACATGGGTTGAGTGATGTGAGAGGTGCATGGAAATTGACATTGCTTGGGTGATGTGAGTGGTGAATGGAAATGGATGTGGGTTGGGGATGTGAATGGTGCAGGGAAATGAACATGGGTTGGGTAATGTGAGTGGAGCATGAAATGGACATGGGTTGGTGATGTGAGTTGTGCATGGAAATGGACATGGGTTGGGTGATGTGAGTGGTGCATGGAAATGGACATGGGTTGGGTGATGTGTGTTGCATGGAAATGGACATGGGTGGGTGATGTGAGAGATGCATGGTAATGGACATGGGTTGGGTGATGTGAGAGGTTCATGGAAATGGACATGTGTTGGGTGATGTGAGCGGTGCATGGAATTGGACATGGGTTGGGTGATATGAGTGGTGCATTGAAATTGACATGTGTTGGGTGATGTGATTGTTCCATGGAAATGGACATGGGTTGGGTGATGTGAATGGTGCATGGAAAATGACATGGGTTGGGGGAGGTGAGTGGTGCATGGAAATGGACTTGGTTTGGGTGATGTGAGTGGAACAGGGAAATGGACATGGGTTGGGTGATGTGAGTGGTGCATGGAAATACACATTTGTTGGGTGATGTGAGTGATGCAGGGAAATGGACATGGGTTGGGTGATGTGAGTGATGTATGGAAATGTCCAACCCATGAAATGGACATGGGTTGGTTGATGTGAGTGGTAATGGAAAAGGACATGTGTTGGGTGATGTGACAGGTGCATGGAAATGGACATGGGTTTGTTGATGTGATTGGTTTATGGAAATGGACATGGGTTGGGGAAGTGAATGGGGAAGGGAAATGGGCATGGGTTCAGAGATGTGAGAGGTGCATGGAAATTGAATTGGGTTGGGTGATGTGAGAGGTGCATGGAAATGGACATGGGTTGGGTGATGTGATACGTGCATGGAAATGGACATGGGTTTGGTAATGTGAGTTGTGCATGGACATTGACATTGGTTGGGTGATGTGAGTTGTGCATGGAAATGGACCTGTGTTGGGTGATGTGAGATGTGCATGGAAATGGACATGGGTTGGTTGATGTGAGTGGTGCATGGAAATGGACCTGTGTTGGGTGATGTGAGTTGTGCATGGAAATGGACATGGGTTGAGTTGATGTGAGTGGTGCATGGAAATGGGCATGGGTTGGGGATGTGAATGGAGCAGGAATGGACATGGGTTGGGTGATGTGAGTGGTGCATGGAAATGGACATGGGTTGGTTGATGTGAGTGGTACATGGAAAAGGACATGTGTTGGGTGATGTGACAGGTGCATGGAAATGGACATTGGTTGGGTATTGAGAGTGGTGCATGGAAATGGACATGGGGTGGGCGAAGTGTGTGTTGCATGGAAATAGACATGTGTTGGGTGATGTGAGTGGTACATGGAAATGGACATTGTGTTGGGTGATGTGATTGTTGCATGGTAATGGACATGAGTTTGGTGAATTGAGAGATGCATGGGAATGGACACGGGTTGGGTTATGTGAGAAGTGCATGGAAATGGACATGGGTTGGGTGATGTGAGAGGTGCATGGAAATGGACATGTGTTGGGTGATGTGATTGTTGCATGGAAATGGACATGGGTTTAGTGATGTGAGAGATGCATGTAAATGGACATGGCTTGGGTGATGTGAGTGGTGCATGGAAATGGATATGGGTTGGGGATGTGAATGGTGCAGGAAAATGAACATGGGTTGGGTGATGTAAGTGGATTATGAAATAGACATGGGTTGTGATGTGAGTGGTACAGGGAAATGGACATGGGTTGGGTGATGTGAGTGGTGCATGGAAATGGACATGGGTTGGGTGATGTGAGTGGTGAATGGAAATGTATATGGGTTGGGTCATGTGAGTGGTGCATGGAAATGGACATGAGTTTAGTGATGTGAGAGGTGCATGGAAATGGACATGACTTGGGTGATGTGAGTGGTGCATGGAAATGGATATGGGTTGGGGATGTGAATGGTGCAGGGAAATGAACATGGGTTGTGATGTGAGTGGAATATGAAATGGACATGGGTTGGGTGATTTGAGTGGTACAGGGAAATGGACATGGGTTGGGTGTGAGTGATGCAGGGAAATGTACATGAGTTGGGTGATGTGAGTGGTGAATGGAAATGTATATGGGTTTGGTATGTGAGTGGTGGAAGGAAATGGACATGGGTGGGTTATGTGACTTGTGTATGGAAATTGAAATGTATTGGGTTATGTGAGAGGTGCATGGAAATGGACATGAGTTGGGTGATGTGAGTGGTACGTGGAAATGGACATGGGTTGGGTGATGTGAGTGGTGCATGGAAATGGACATGGGTTGGGTATGTGAGTGGTGGATGGAAATGGACATGGGTTGGGTGATGTGAGTTGTGCAAGGAAATTTAAATTTATTGGGTTATGTGAGAGGTGCATGGAAATGGACATGGGTTGAGTGATGTGAGAGGTGCATGGAAATTGACATTGCTTGGGTGATGTGAGTGGTGAATGGAAATGGATATGGGTTGGGGATGTGAATGGTGCAGGGAAATGAACATGGGTTGGGTGATGTGAGTGGAGCATGAAATGGACATGGGTTGGTGATGTGAGTTGTGCATGGAAATGGACATGGGTTGAGTGATGTGAGTGGTGCATGGAAATGGACATGGGGTGGGTGATGTGTGTTGCATGGAAATGGACATGGGTGGGTGATGTGAGAGATGCATGGTAATGGTCATGGGTTGGGTGATGTGAGACGTTCATGGAAATGGACATGTGTTGGGTGATGTGAGCGGTGCATGGAATTGGACATGGGTTGGGTGATATGAGTGGTGCATTGAAATGGACATGTGTTGGGTGATGTGATTGTTCCATGGAAATGGACATGGGTTGGGTGATGTGAATGGTGCATGGAAAATGACATGGGTTGGGGGAGGTGAGTGGTGCATGGAAATGGACTTGGTTTGGGTGATGTGAGTGGAACAGGGAAATGGACATGGGTTGGGTGATGTGAGTGGTGCATGGAAATACACATTTGTTGGAAATGTCCAACCCATGAAATGGACATGGGTTGGTTGATGTGAGTGGTAATGGAAAAGGACACGTGTTGGGTGATGTGACAGGTGCATGGAAATGGACATAGATTGGTTGATGTGATTGGTTTATGGAAATGGACATGGGTTGTGGAAGTGAATGGGGAAGGGAAATGGGCATGGGTTTGGAGATGTGAGAGGTGCATGGAAATGGACTTGGGTTGGGTGATGTGAGAGGTGCATGGAAATGGACATGGGTTGGTTGATATGAGTGTTGCATGGGTATTGACATGGGTTGTGTGATGTGATACGTGCATGGAAATGGACATGGGTTTGGTAATGTGAGTTGTGCATGGACATTGACATTGGTTGGGTGATGTGAGTGGTGCATGGAAATGGACCTGTGTTGGGTGATGTGAGTTGTGCATGGAAATGGACATGGGTTGGTTGATGTGAGTGGTGCATGGAAATGGACCTGTGTTGGGTGATGTGAGTTGTGCATGGAAATGGACATGGGTTGGTTGATGTGAGTGGTGCATGGAAATGGGCATGGGTTGGGGATGTGAATGGAGCAGGGAAATGGACATGGGTTGGGTGATGTGAGTGGTGCATGGAAATGGACATGGGTTGGTTGATGTGAGTGGTACATGGAAAAGGACATGTGTTGGGTGATGTGACAGGTGCATGGAAATGGACATTGGTAGGGTGTTGTTAGTGGTGCATGGAAATGGACATGTGTTTGGAGATGTGAGAGGTGCATGGAAATGGACTTGGGTTGGGTGATGTGAGAGGTGCATGGAAATGGACATGGGTTGGGTGATGTGAGTGTTGCATGGGTATTGACATGGGTTGTGTGATGTGATACGTGCATGGAAATGGACATGGGTTTGGTAATGTGAGTTGTGCATGGACATTGACATTGGTTGGGTGATGTGAGTGGTGCATGGAAATGGACCTGTGTTGGGTGATGTGAGTTGTGCATGGAAATGGACATGGGTTGGTTGATGTGAGTGGTGCATGGAAATGGACCTGTGTTGGGTGATGTGAGTTGTGCATGGAAATGGACATGGGTTGGGTTGATGTGAGTGGTCATGGAAATGGGCATGGGTTGGGGATGTGAATGGAGCAGGGAAATGGACATGGGTTGGGTGATGTGAGTGGTGCATGGAAATGGACATGGGTTGGTTGATGTGAGTGGTACATGGAAAAGGACATGTGTTGGGTGATGTGACAGGTGCATGGAAATGGACATTGGTAGGGTGTTGAGTGGTGCATGGAAATGGACATGTGTTGGGTGATGTGAGTGGTGCATGGACATTAACATGTGTTGGGTGATGTGAGTGGTGCATGGAAATGGATATGGGTTGGGTGATGTCAGTGGTGCATGGAAATGGACATGTGTTGGGTGATGTGAGTGGTGCATGGAAATTGACATGGATTTGGTGAATTGAGAGGTGCATGGAAATGGACATGGTTGGGTGATTTGAGAGGTGAATGGAAACGGACATGTGTTGGGTGATGTGAGTGGTGCATGGGCATTGACATGGGTTGGGTTTTGTGAGTGGTGCATGGAAATGGACATGTTTTGGGTGATGTGAGTGGTGCATGGACATTAACATGTGTTGGGTGATGTGAGTGGTGCATGGAAATGGACATGGGTTGGGGAAGTGAATGGGGAAGGGAAATGGGCATGGGTTTGGAGATGTGAGAGGTGCATGGAAATGGACTTGGGTTGGGTGATGTGAGAGGTGCATGGAAATGGACATGGGTTGGGTGATGTGAGTGTTGCATGGGTATTGACATGGGTTGTGTGATGTGATACGTGCATGGAAATGGACATGGGTTTGGTAATGTGAGTTGTGCATGGACATTGACATTGGTTGGGTGATGTGAGTGGTGCATGAAATGGACCTGTGTTGGGTGATGTGAGTTGTGCATGGAAATGGACATGGGTTGGTTGATGTGAGTGGTGCATGGAAATGGACCTGTGTTGGGTGATGTGAGTTGTGCATGGAAATGGACATGGGTTGGTTGATGTGAGTGGTGCATGGAAATGGGCATGGGTTGGGGATGTGAATGGAGCAGGGAAATGGACATGGGTTGGGTGATGTGAGTGGTGCATGGAAATGGACATGGGTTGGTTGATGTGAGTGGTACATGGAAAAGGACATGTGTTGGGTGATGTGACAGGTGCATGGAAATGGACATTGGTAGGGTGTTGAGTGGTGCATGGAAATGGACATGTGTTGGGTGATGTGAGTGGTGCATGGACATTAACATGTGTTGGGTGATGTGAGTGGTGCATGGAAATGGATATGGGTTGGGTGATGTCAGTGGTGCATGGAAATGGACATGTGTTGGGTGATGTGAGTGGTGCATGGAAATTGACATGGATTTGGTGAATTGAGAGGTGCATGGAAATGGACATGGGTTGGGTGATTTGAGAGGTGAATGGAAACGGACATGTGTTGGGTGATGTGAGTGGTGCATGGGCATTGACATGGGTTGGGTTTTGTGAGTGGTGCATGGAAATGGACATGTTTTGGGTGATGTGAGTGGTGCATGGACATTAACATGTGTTGGGTGATGTGAGTGGTGCATGGAAATGGACATGTGTTGGGTGATGTGAGTGGTGCATGGAAATGGACATGGATTTGGTGAATTGAGAGGTGCATGGGAATGGACATGGGTTGGATAATGTGAGAAGTGCATGGAAATGGACATTTGTTGGGTTATGTGAGAGGTGCATGGAAATGGACATGGGTTGGGTGATGTGATTGTTGCATGGAAATGGACATGAGTTGGGTGATGTGAGTTGTGCATGGAAATGGACATGGGTTGGGTGATATGAGAGGTGCATGGAAATGGGAGTGGTGCATGGAAATGGACATGTGTCGGTTGATGTATGAGATACATGGAAATGGACATGGGTTGGGTGATGTGAGTGGTGCATGGAAATGGACATGGGTTGGGTGATGTGAGAGGTGCATGGAAATGGACATGGGTTGGGTGATGTGAGAGGTGCATGGAAATGGACATGGGTTGGGTGATGTGAGTGGTGCATGGAAATGAGAGAGAGAGATGGTGATAGAGAGAGAGAGAAAAAAAAGAGCGAGAGAGAGAGAGAGTCTGTCCCTGGTCTTAGAATATTTTCCTTGCTCTGTTTTGATTTACTTCAATGGAACATTGAAAAAATTTGCTCTTATTGCAACATGGCTGCCGCCAGTTTGCTCTCTCTTTCTCCCATTAGCTCTGTCATCATCCAATCATCAAAATGGAGAGTAACCAAATGAATCATCCAGGTTGCAGTCATACAGTTTGGTTATGGTGCAGAGTGAGTAATAGTAATAGTAATGTGGAAATTAATGCATGTTATTCAATGTCCAAGCCTCTCAATGTTATCTACATTTTATCTACCATTCGGATGCCATAGATACTGAATGTACTGTAGGTCTGGTTTACAAGTGTCTGTTTGCAGGGCTGCACATCAGAGCACTAGACTATTGAACAATAATTATGCTATAGGCTACGACATACACTGGAACCTCTATCATATACACTGAACAAAAATGTTAAACGCAACATGCAACAATTTCAAAGATTTTACTGAGTTACAGTTCATATAAGGAAATCAGTCAATTTAAATAAATAAATTAGGCCCTGATATATGGATTTCACATGACTGGGAATACAGATATGCAACTGTTGGTCACAGATACTTTTTTTAAAAAGGTAGGGCGTGGATAAAAAAACAGTCAGTATCTGGTGTGACCACCATTTGCCTCATGGAGCACAACACATCTCCTTCGCATGGAGTTGATCAGGCTGTTGATTGTGGCCTGTGGAATGTTGTCCCACTCTTCTTCCATGGCTGTGCGAAGTTGCTGGATATTGGCGGGAACTGGAACACGCTATCGTGCACATTGATTGAGAGCATCCCAAACATGCTCAATGGGTGACATGTCTGGTGAGTATGCAGGCCATGAAAGAACTGGGACATTTTCAGCTTCCAGGAATAGTGTACAGATCCTTGCGACATGGGGCCGTGCATTATCATGCTAAAACATGAGGTAATGGTGGGGGAGGAATGACACGACAATGGGTCTAAGGATCTTGTCACGGTGTCTCTGTGCATAAAAAATTGCCATCAATAAAATGCAATTGTGTTCGTTGTCCATAGCTTATGTCTACCCATACCATAACCCCACCTCCACCATGGTGCAGTCTGTTCACAAAGTTGGCATCAGCAAACCACTCGCCCACACGACACCATACCTCCTTTCTGCTATCTGCCCGGTACAGTTGAAACTGGGATTCATCCGTGAAGAGCACACTTCTCCAGCATGCCAGTGGCCATTGAAGGTGAGCATTTTCCCACTGAAGTCGGTTATGATGCTGAACTGCAGTCAGGTCAAGACTCTGGTGAGGACAGCGAGCAAGCAGATGAGCTTCCCTAAGACGGTTTCTGACAGTTTGTGCAGAAATTCTTCAGTTGTGCAAACCCACAGTTTCATCGGCTGTCTGGGTGGCTGGTCTCAGATGATCCTGCAGGTGAAGAAGCCGGATGTGGAGGTCCTGTGCTGGCGTGGTTACACGTGGTCTGCTGTTGTGAGGCCGGTTGGACATACTGCTAAATTCTCTAAAATGAAGTTGGAGGCTGCTTATGCTAGAGAAATTAACATTCAATTCTCTGGCAACATCTCTGGTGGACATTCCTGCAGTCAACATGCCAATTGCACACTCCCTCAAAACTTGAGACATCTGTTGCATTTTGTTGTGTGACAAAACTGCACATTTTAGAGTGGCCTTTTATTGTCCCAGCACACGATGCACCTGTGTAATGATCATGCTGTTTAATCAGCTTCTTGATATGCCACACCTGTCAGTTGGATGGATTATTTTGGCAAAGGAGAAATGCTCAATAACAGGGATTGAAACAAATTTGTGCACAACATTTGAGAGAAATAAGCTTTTTGTGCATATGGACATTTTCTAGGATCTTTTATTTCAGCTCATGAAACATGGGACCAACACTTTACATGTTGCGTTTATATTTTTGTTCAGTATAATATCAAAATAAGGACAAATATCCAGCAGCAGCCAAGTCTCAGCTTCCTGCAGCAGCAATTGCAAATTATCTCAAGGACATAGTGCCAAGAACCAGTGAGGGGTGTTTATGAAGCAGCTTTGGATGTGTGCACAAATTTGCCAGAGAGGAGAGGAGAGGATAGGAGAGGAGAGGAGAGGAGAGGAGAGGAGAGGAGAGGAGAGAGAAAGAAAGAGAGAGAGAGAGAGAGAGAGAGAGAGAGAGAGAATTGGAGCCTTAAGGCTGAAGATGAATGGATGGGGGGGTGCAGCAGTGAGAGGTCAAAATGAACACCATCTGGGTACATGAAAGGGGGGGAGCGAAACAAACAAAAGCACCAGTGGTGCCAGCATGTAGCCAGCACGCCCCCCAACCCCTCATCCCCCCTCTACTCCCCCCTGTCCAACATCAGGTGGAGGGTGTAGGCCGGCCATCACTCACTCACAGGCCCCTTTATTCCCCCGTGGGCACAGATCATTGCCAAAGGAGCTACAGGCCACTTGCCGGCTGACAGTCATCTGCACTAATGGGCCTGGCTGTTTATTTTGTACTGCCTGGAAGTGGATTAGTCGGGGTAATTATGGTTAATGATCTGCCTGCATCACCCCAGTGATCTGTAGTCACCCATTGTTGGCTAGTTGTGTTGTAGCCACCGGTACATTAATATAGTATAATGTTACCCATTAGCTATTGGAGTGTGGTGGACAATTAGGCAGGCGAGAGTAGTTCATCAAATTGAAGGATTTGAATGGTAGTAGTTGAATAGTACTGATAACTAAAAATGGGCAAATTATTGTTTTGCAAGGGATGTTTAAAAGTCTGATCTGTTGTCAAAAGTTCAAAATGTTTTTGGTCGATAATAGTACTTGCTGATCAATGGTAAGGGTGGTTTTCTGTTCTGCAGTTTTTGAGTTGACAATGCTGTAACAATGCCTCAGTGGATCTATTAACTGCAAACAATTATAAAGTAAAAACTGATAACAGGTTTATCAATAAGTCATTCTTGTTATAGTTGGCACAACATGTTTATCTTTACACGTTAATTTACATATTTGCCAACAGCTCTGATGGTTTACTGGAAAAAACTAAAGGTGCAGACTTTGATTGATGACATTTTTGTGTGGTTTTATGAGCAAGCTATCAATCAAGCAAGTTGATTAAAATGTTTTCTTTATGTACATTTATTGATGAACACACCTATTGTACAGAAAATCCACAGTAATGTTGAATGTGGATATTTCTGAGACATTTTAAGAGTAAAATGGAGATAAGAAATATTCCTGTAGCTCTAATGTTCAGCATTAATCATCTTCTTCTTCTTTTATCTTATAATGCAGCATTATAGGGAACAGGAGACTCTTTCTCTTGAAAAGCAACATGCTAATTCTCCTCAGCAGAAATTGATCAATTGAAAGGGACATCCAAAAATGACATTTTAAAGAACAACCTTTTTTTCCACATACATCCATCTTCAAAATGTGCCAGTAATAGCAACAAAGTGGTTTTTCCCCCAAAATGAAGTTTTGCTTGATCGAATCAGAGGTCAGAGAAACATATTTTTGCGTGAAATTGACAGGACACATCAGGGTTAAGCCAATTACAGCCTGTTAAACAGGGATTTTAGTGTCTCCATTTCAGACACATTTTCCTGCCTTTTCCAGTAATTTTTGAAAGCCTTCAAGCTGTAATAAAATATCACTTTTTGTGCATTTGTGCATTAAACACTCATGGCCTCATTGCATTTTTCTCATGATAATCACATTTTCCTTTAACCTTCCCTCCTGTCTATTCCCATCTCCCTTTAAAGCACTTTGCTCTGTTTCGGTGAAGATGACACTAGGGCTTGGGGTATAACTGTTGCAAATGTAAAGCTTCGGCCGGGGGCCCCTCTCTTCCGGATGGCGTCAAGTGTTGATTTGGCTGCGCCAGAGAGAGGACCCGACCTCCTGGGGACTTCATAATGCAAATCATTACCCATAATGCCGCTGGAGACCCCAGGCCCCCACTTAGACGTGGCACTCCCAGAGTCCTCACAGTGTTATGTAGCCCTGTAGATCCCCGGGACACTCCATTCCACCCCACCGTCGCCCTGTCAACAGTGACGTTTATGATGCAGAGTTGTCCCCGTAAGACTCTTCTAATACAGTGAGATCCATTTTTTTTTGTTTTGGCTCTGTACTCCAGCCCTTTGGATGATTTGAAATGTTACAATGACTATGAGGTTAAAGTGCAGACTGACAGCCTTAATTTGAGGGTATTTTCATCCACATAGAGTGAACCTTTTAGAAATTACAGCATTTTCTGTACATAGTCCCCCCATTTTAGGGGACCCAAAATATTGGGGCAAATTCACTTATTTATACACTACCGGTCAAAAGTTTTAGAACACCTACTCATTCAAGCGTTTTTCTTTATTTTTACTATTTTCTACATTGTAGAATAATAGTGAAGACATCAAAACTAAGAAATAACACATTTGGAATCATGTAGTAACCAAAAAAGTGTTTAACAAATCAAAATATATTTTCAAATAGCCACCCTTTGCCTTGATGACAGCTTTGCACACTCTTGGCATTCTCTCAACCAGCTTCACCTGGCATGCTTTTCCAACAGTCTTGAAAGAGTTCCCACATATGCTGAGCACTTGTTGGCTGCTTTTCCTTCACTCTTCGGTCCGACTCGTCCCAAACCATCTCAATTTGGTTGAGGTCGGGGGATAGTGGAGGCCAGGTCATCTGATGCAGCACTCCATCACTCTCCTTCTTGGCAAAATAGCCCTTAAACAGCCTGGATGTGTGTTGGGTCATTGTCCTGTTGAAAAACAAATGATATCCCACTAAGCCCAAACCAGATGGGATGGTGTATCGCTGCAGAATGCTGTGGTAGCCATGCTGGTTAGGTGTGCCTTGAATTCTAAATAAATCACAGACAATGTCAACAGCAACATAACACCTCCTCCTCCATGCTTTACGGTGGGAAATACACATGCGGAGATCATCCGTTCACCCACACCCCGTCTCACAAAGACAAGGTGGTTGGAACCAAAAATCTCCCAATTTGGACTCCAGACCAAAGGACAAATTTCCACCGGTCTAATGTCCATTGCTCGTGTTTCTTGGCCCAAGCAAGTCTCTTCTTCTTATTGGTGTCCTTTAGTAGTGGTTTCTTTGCAGCAATTTGACCATGAAGGCCTGATTCACACAGTCTCCTCTGAACAGTTGATGTTGAGATGTGTCTGTTACTTGAACTCTGTGAAGCATTTATTTGGGCTGCAATTTCTGAGGCTGGTAACTCTAATGAACTTATCCTCTGCAGCAGAGGTAACTCTGGGTTTCCCATTCCTGTGGTGGTCCTCATGAGAGCCAGTTTCATCATAGCACTTGATGGTTTTTGCGACTGCACTTAAAGAAACTTTCAAAGTTCTTGACATTTTCCGTATTGACTGACCTTCATGTCTTAAAGTAATAATGGACTGTCGTTTCTCTTTGCTTATTTGAGCTGTTCTTGCCATAATATGGACTATCTTCTGTATACCCCCCCCCCTACCTTGTCACAACACAACTGATTGGCTCAAACGCATTAAGAAGGAAATAAATTCCACAAATTAACTTTTAAGAAGGCACACCTGTTAATTGAAATGCATTCCAGGTGACTACCTCGTGACGCTGGTTGAGAGAATTCCAAGCGAGTGCAAAGCTGTCATCAAAGCAAAGGGTGGCTATTTGAAGAATCTCAAATATAAAATATATTTTGATTTGTTTAACACTTTTTTGGTTACTACATGAATCCATATGTGTTATTTCATAGTTTTGATGTCTTCACTATTATTCTACAATGTAGAAAATAGTAAAAATAAAGAAAAACCCTTGAATGAGTAGGTGTTGTAAAACTTTTGACCGGTAGTGTATGTGTATTAAAGTAGTCAAACGTTTAGTATTTGGTCCCATATTTCTAGCATACAATGACTACATCAAGCTTGTGACTCTGCAAATATGTTGGGTGCATACACATAAGTGAATTTGTCCCAATACTTTAGGTCCCCTAAAATGGGGGGACTATGTACAAAAAGGGCTGTAATTTCTAAACGGTTCACCCGATATGGATGAAAATACCCTCAAAGCTGACAGTCTGCACTTTAACCTCATCATATCATTTCAAATCCAAAATGCTGGAGTACAGAGCCAAAACAACCAAACATGTGTCACTGTCCCAATACTGTTGGAGCTGACTGTATGTGCAGGCCTAATATGTTTTTCCTTAATGCGTCAACCTGAAGGTGCTTAGCTATGTGCCTGCCATTATCGTAACGCAGGTCTATTAAGTCGTCAAAATATGTCTCAAAATGTGATTGCGTTGGGTGACCAATGGATGATTACAATGAAATTGTGGGCAATGACTTCAAAATAAGGATGAGGGTCATAAACGGAAGAGGGCATGCTGCCATGTCCAGACTGGCAGTCTGCTCCCAATCACACATTCATTTGTATGTCTGGCTGCCAACCGGTTTGACATCCTGCAACCATCTCGAGTTCTCACTATTAACCCTTCCCTATCTAGACGACTCTGGTTGAACAGAGATGGTGCTCCAGGTGTTGGAGAGAGGGGCGGAGCTCGTTTAATGAAGGCCCTGGCATCTGGATCCGATTAATCATCAGTCAGCATCCCGCCGCCGTCTCTGCCCCTAACGAAACCCCGGCATGCCTTGCAACGAGGCACTTTAATTACTTTCTGTGGTGCTGAATGGCGGTGTAGGAGACACGCCGACAGTGACAGACAGGTGTAGCGATTCTGATTAATTAAAATAAAACAAACTGGTGGAGGGAGAATAAACAGGAGGATGAGAGGAGGGGCTTTGAGGCGGAGTCGATGGGATAGTGGACGGGGGCGGGGCTTTGATTTGCTGCGTGACAGGGGTGGCTTTCCGCCTTCGGGGCTTGACAGGGATTTATATAGAAGGGGGGCGTGCTGCTTGTCCCATTCATGTCCTCAGGCCTTTCCTCTGGTCCCAGTGAGGGGACAGAATGCTCACGTGTCTGACTGTGATATGCTGGAGAGCCAGCCCAGTGCACGGCTGTCAATAGACAATTAACTTAATAAAGACACTCTCCAGTGATTCATCTGTCTAATGGCCATATATTTGATATTGATATATTTAATCATGTGTGTTAAGAAATCAAATAATATGACATCAAAACGTTCAATATTGCAAAATGCTGCAACGATGCGAACGGTCAAAATCTACAGCTTTTCTCATTTAAATCTCAATCTTAGACCTTATATTAATTCTAATCTTCAATAGCTAACTTTAAGAATGGAAAAAACTAGCATTCACCCCTTTGGCAGGAGGAAACCTGAGGGCGGTAAGTTTGTGTCTTTGAAAGCTGACCTGCAGTGCCCACATCCTAAACCTGCCACCTCAGAGTTGCCATATCTCAGCTGAGCGTGTAAGAGAAACACAGATGAGCAACAACGATGTGGAAAGGACCAGCATGTTTACTACCTCCATCTGAAATCAAATACTACAAGCTGCCAGGTCAGGCCATTATGAAAACACAGCATAATCTACAGTAAATGTATTACCAAATATTATTGGAGAAAAAAATCCATTAATCCTTCCAAACCATAAGTAACATTTATATCAGAGATCATCCACAGCTATTGTTGCTTGAGAAACCTTTCCATAATCCAGAAAAAAATACGAGATAGAAAAACGGACCTCATGACCTCATGTTGTTTAACACCAAAAAACGATCAACATCTGACAACATGGTGGAAAGCTCAATGGCCTATTCGCTGCAATAAACAGTAGGGCAATCATTTCTAAGAGCTGAAAAGCCATCAGTCACAATATGAAAACCCAATATGCTTGGTTTATTGACGATAGTATCACTGGGTAATTATTGAATTGTGCGTAAATGACTTTTAATATATTAGCTAGCTAATTAGGCTAAGCTGATGCATAGATCCAAGAGGTGTACCAATGGGTGGTTAAAATGTAATTTGACAGAAATTAGTATTTAAAGAGCCACTAAGTCATTACCATACATGCAAGAAATCATTAATAGAAAGGTTTGTTTTGACAGGGTATGACCTTTCATTCTTTATTTTCTCAATGATGAACAAATTAAAGCAACTTTTGCAAATGTGGTTTCTTTATTACTTTGCCACAGAGGCAGACAAGGCATATATCAGTCATTGCTGTCATGATTAGGGTCCTTGGAATCCATAATGTAAATACCAAGATAATGCAGGAAGGAGAGTCTACGTTACTTAGCAGTAGGCTAAACATGGGAAATTAGAGTGCTACACGCCACCTTATGGACACATATTGTATTAGTATGATCCAAGCCAATGCTTGGTAGGTGTTCTCTCTAGTTTTGTTTCAAGAAAATAAATGGCACATTACTTGTTTTACATTTACAGGCAGGTACAGCATTTCCCCCTTTTATTTTAAATGTTTTAAAATGGCAGAAACTTTATTTAATTGCAAAAACGTTATTTTAATTCTGTGTGCTTGTTTCTCATCAACAACATCATAAAAACTGCTTGGACATACAATTTCAATACAGAAGCCCAAAGTAACTTATCTACAAAAGTAAATAAAAATCACTGTCTTATGCAAAAGCATTTTATTTCTGTGTACGGTAGTTAGTGTGAGGAAAGCAAACAGCCCTGTAAAAGCTACGTGCCATTTGTTGTTTTCATATCTGATGAACAGTGACACGTAAAAAACAGGGTTCTTTAGCCGTGATGGATTTGACAGGAGATGAAACTGTTTGATCAGTTACGAATCTGTGCCCATCCCAAAAAAGCAATTTGAAGAGCCAGCCTCACCCACTGTCTAATATGAGACTCCCTCTACTTGGCTCAAGTCAGGCTGGAGTGTCGGTAATATTAGCTCCCACTTTATTGAGAGATCCATTAATCGTAACCTTCTGCCGGTGACCCCTGACCTCCCAGACTGACCCTTTAACATCGTGTTACTGTCTGGCCAAGATAACTTCTGTACCAGCCCCCTTGGCTCTCATGAGTGGCAGCAGTTCCCTTCGGAGCTAAATCATTAGGCGGCTATGAAAAGAGGACCAAGGGAGAATTTTATACAATCAAACACTACCGTAATATACAGCTTCCCTGCTAATATCCATGGGTAGGGTTTCACTGGAGCAAAAATTAATCAGGATGTAATTGCAATCCTTTTATTGCAGTTATGGTAATAATAATTGTCTAAAATTATGATAGGAATAACTATCCAAATAATACAAAATATGCCTATTCAGTTGTTACTACCTTTTTCATAGCTGTTCATTAGACATATTTATTTTAAAAGGTCCAATGAGGTCGTTTTTATCTCAATATCAAATCATTTCTGGGCAACAATTAAGTACCTGACTGTGATTGTTTTCAATTAAAATGAAAAAATAAAGAAATAAAATATACTTCTTAGCAAAGAGACATTTCTCAAGCAAGAATTTTACTAGGACTGTCTCGGAGTGGTCTGAGTAGGGAGAGGTTTACTGAAAAATAGCTGTTATTGGCAGAGAGGTTTGGAACTCTCTTTCTTATTGGTCTATTACCTAATTTACCGCCTGGTGATGTCACCATGCAGGCCAAAACTCCATCCCACCAAAACAGGTTGAAATTTCAGGCGGTCTTTTCAAACAGCTCTTACACTAAAGGGGCATTAATGATCATTTTCACAATTTCACAGTATTATTCCAATCGCATACTGTGGAAATATATATAAAACACAGGAAAATCACGTTTCTGACTGCACTGGGCCTTTAACTTTACATGAGGTAATTTAGGAAGTATAATTGTCCCAGAGCTTCAGAGAATACCTTCATCCGCCATAAAAGCACCGCACAGAAAAAAGACTTGTGTAACTTTATATAAGCCATAGATGGCTACAACAAACTGCACTCTGCCCGTTTTAGACAGCCAGGGCCTAGCTAGGACGAGTGTTGAAAGCAAATACCTGATTGTATTAGTGTCTCCCTTTAAGCTGTTGTCACCTAGCTGACCGATTATGGGCAATTACCTGATCTGTCGGAATCCTAGCCGAATAGATTGAATTCGGATTGATTTCTGCACAGGAAAGAGGAGGGAATTTAAAGGCTTTTTTAATTGGGTATTTGGTGTGTGCTGATCTGAACACCATGGCCTTCCCAGGGGATCCTTTATAGGGCAATAATGGCATTGGGCTGCAGTCTCGTCTGCTGACTCCCTCCCAAGGCCATAACCCTGCATTTGCTCTGAGTGCTTTTCTATTATGCATTGATAGTTGAGCATCAATCAATAAGTGGAACCAAAAACCCAGCGAAACCAACTTCTTAAGTGTAAAACTCCTCTTAATACCGGGCCTTTCAAACAACTTAACCTGGACGCTTTCTCTCTTCTGCTCCCTCAGCACTTTGAGCACACTTACAGGTGCCTGGCGACTATGTTTTATTTAGCAGCCAGGGTGTATGTGTTGGGGGTGGAAATACACCACCACAACTGCCCTGTGCTTGAGTCATAACTCAAACTGTTAGGGAATAAATATAACATGCGCATGATGAAAGCAGTAGCCCTATTTGATGAAAACCTGACCACCGGGTTCTCGGTATGGGTCACAACTAGGTCTATTTCTTATTTTTGCGTTGTGAGAATGTGTAGCCATTTGTTTTTAGCCTACTAAATTTTGTGTGACCTTTGTCGATTTCACATAATGGTCACACTTAAAAATCAATACATTTTGTAATTGTTGTTAGTAAATGATTGTATTTATATCTTTGTATTACCATGTTTTGCAATAAAATATAACATACAAAATGGTGAAATGATCATTCTAAACAGAGGACATATGAAGCCATAAAATGTTATTCCACAACAGTCACCTTTCATATTACCAGGCATTGCCATAGTTTACTACATGGGGAGGATTCCGGGAAAGAAACTGTGGCGGGAACTCAGTTTGTCCTGTAGTATAGTATTTAACTCAGTCTAGAACTCAGTCTGTCCTATAGTATAGTATTTAAGAGAGATAAGAGGGAGACAGCTATGACTCGCACACATAATACACAAGCCCACGTCTAAATCTCCCATAAGCCCCGGTCCCCACCAGCCTGCCTGTCACCACTAATGCACCTTTTCCTTTAGGACAAAGCCCAATACGCACAGGACGCTGTAAGGTTATCTGCTGCGAATTTCTCGGAATTGGCAATTCACCTTTCCCTGTGTCCAGATGATAGGAAGCGATAGTCAGAGGGATCGATTGCCGATTATTGTTGTTACGATTACTGTATGTCTTGGTCCGACATATTCAACCACAGTTCATAAAATAATTTCAAACAGACTGTGCTGTAAAAACATTATGAAACAGACTAAATAGTAATGTCCACTCTTACGTTGTTTTCTGGGGATGGTGTTACCTGGGTAATGCGGTTTATTGGGTTTGCACCATGATCTGATCATCATTGCTTGGTAGCAGATTTATCCTACAAGAAATGTTCACTATTTCCCTGGATTTAATTGCATACACACATTACCTCACATTGTTCAACCAAAAATAAAGGTGTTATTAAGGTCCCATTGTTAATAGTAAATAATGCATCATGGTTATCAATTGATGGTGTTGTGCTCATTCAATGGGCTCCACCTATAGAGTGATTCTTATTGGAGTTAATTGCCACAGGCTTCAGAGGACTGTAGTAGTGAAAGCATTGTCAAGAACATCTGGTCTGATCAGTGAGAGTAAAACACCTGCTCAGATGGCCTCTAGTTTACCCCTACTGCATGTCTTAAAAGGCTGCCCAAGGAATCATCTAAGTCATCATTATTGCCAGAATGTGGGCTTGTGTCTTAATGGCCATGCACTCTTGTTCAAGGCATTCAAACTGTAACTTCCCTGATGTGGAGTCAGTTTTAACTTGTTTAACACCACTGGTACAGTTTAAATATTCTTAGTGAACCTGCAGTGTGTTTTTCCTTCATCTGACAATGATTGAATTGGGGCCATGGTTCAGCTTGTGAGATATAACACCATCACGCCCTAGTGGCCTGTTGTGAAATCACCCATCCACCTGTCAATCTACAGTATAGAAATGGGTGAAAATTACAGCATGAACAACCAACTGTCAAAGATATGAATAAGGAACAAACCTTTTATGCATCAATGTCAACAAATACTTGAGGAAGTTGTATAATTATACCATCAATACAAAGTAACATACATGTCCCCATCAACCCTGCTCCTGGAAAACCAAAGAAGTAGAGGGAGGTGCCCTGGTGAAGGAACAAGGCCCTCCAAACTACTTTGGTTACACAAACTTTGTTTACAGCCTCAATACATCAGAGCCCCGAGCCCTCTCCATTCCGTCTACCATCTGCTCGTGAAGAATCTGTTTCACTCGATGAGCCAAGCCCAGCCTTTATTGGTCCTAATGGCACTATCAGCTGAGCCGCCAAACCCAATTACTGCTTAAAAAGGGAGGCCACCCCAGCTAATCATGGCCGCCTAACCTGATTTCCCTGTGATGAAGAGAGGGGATAAAGAGCAGTTAATGGAGGGAGAATGATCTCTCAAATACAAAAAACTCAATTCATTTCTCCGGGAGAGCAATCTGTCTGATTCAGCCGTAATAGAGTGGAGTTTCATTAGACACCAGGCCTTAGTAGTAACACCGATGTCCCTTTATCAACCAAATGACAAGATTTTCGACATCAAACGGGCCCCACTCATAAGTGCCATGTTGGAAGCATAATGTAGCATACATGAGCTAGAATCATAGTCAATTCACCTAGATGTGATATTAAACATTTTTTTGGGGGGGGGGGATTTGTTGAATGTGGCAACAGTACCAACTGATATTCTGCAGAAGTTTGAAGCACTTCAGGTGGCTTACCTAATGTCATGTGACTGATCATTGCATTATACTTAGCATGCATTATGTCACTTTAGCTTAGCTTTTTTTGGATGCCACATTTGTCAAATCACCCTAACAACCAGTTATCTCACCCTTTTAAACAGAATATAATTTGGATGCTTATACAGGATTTATATAGAGGCATTATGAAGGCTTTACAACATTCAAATTCAAAGTACTCATCATTCATCACTTATCAAGTGTTGCTACCTTGGCATGACCAGGGAACCATCTCAACTGGAGTCATGGACTGCTTATAACTAGGCCTAACTGACATCACTGCCCCTCACCTGAGGGAGAATTCAAGAGTAATTGACATTGGCCACTCAACAGTATTTACCACACAGTAAATTGTTCACTAGTTACAGTATACAGGGTCAGTACAGGTATGTTGTCCTGGACATTCGAGGGATACAAAGGGAGCATATTAGGTCAATGTGAATAAATATGACTTCTTATGGAAATTTGAGTTAAATGATGGGTTCCTGGAATTCAATCAAAGTGAGTATCCCATCCCTCACTCAATCAGATGTTGAAAGAACTCAGGCTATAACTGAATGTCACCTGTATACATTTCCTATCAATTTAATGTCTTTCTATGTCTTTCTGGGAATGAGTCATAGGGTCAGAGTCAGAGTACGACTGGCAATCTGTGCACATGGAGGGACGTCACAGCAGCACACACACACACACACACACACACACACACACACACACACACGATATGATCCAGAGGGCACTGGTTGGCTAGGGCACTGGGCCACAGCCAGGGTCTGCAGACGGACATTAGGCCAAACCCAAGTTAAAATCCTATTAGTTTGAGTTGGGAATCGGATTATCGTCGTCGAGAATCACTCGTCTGGCAACTAGGGTCTAATTTACGCCAATCAACGGCAATTATTGAGGGGAAGGGAGCTCCTATTAGAGAACCTCATCCACTTAGTCTAATGAATGGGGAAGATTCAATCTCTGCTGTGGAGACGGAGCATTGGGGAGCTGCAGCTGGAGGCGATTGCTCCAGGCTGGAGAGCCAGTGCTGTTATTTATCAACAAGGGGGTGCTGTCAGGGCAAACATGAGCTGGGGAGAGGGCACTCTATTGTAGGGGCATCGCGGAGGCTAATGGCATATTTCTGTATTTCTCTGGTAAAAATGTGTCACACCCTAATCTATGGTAATCATCAAGACAAATTAAAGATTATCAATTTGTTAACAATTTTCATAAACTAGGAATAGTTTTCTGCCTAAAATCATACATGTCATTTTATACATTGAGCGATTGGCTTCTAGGGTCATCCAATGATGTGACTCAGACACCAAACGCAGAATTACAGTTCACATTCACCAAATGTAAAATTACAGGGTGTCAATGATTTTCTGTCACATCAGTTTCATTATATATTGACCACAGTAAATTAGTAGATTTTCTAAAAGGTAGCTATTTGTTATAAACTGTAGGCTTAAAAGGTAGTCATGTATTTATGTGTAAATACTGCCCTCTAGTCTCAGAGTTGCAAATAGTAGGCCTAAAGATCTTCAAACGAAACAAGCACAAAGGCCTAATAATGTATTCAGTAACAAAAGAAAATCAATGACTTATTATGGCAAAACATTTTTTTCCCTTTCTGTAATTAATGGCAAATGAAAAAATCATATTGTCAGACACACAATCATAGCC
This sequence comes from Coregonus clupeaformis, assembly GCF_020615455.1. Classification (NCBI taxonomy): domain Eukaryota; kingdom Metazoa; phylum Chordata; class Actinopteri; order Salmoniformes; family Salmonidae; genus Coregonus; species Coregonus clupeaformis. The sequence continues at coordinate 8,948,760 of NC_059194.1, read as the reverse complement.
TGGTCCCAGATCTATTTGTGTTTTTGCCTACTCAATTGTCATAGTCAAGCTAAACATGTTTGGAATAACAATTCCATAAGGAGTTGGCAAGAGAGTACAAACAGACTGGCACCCAGGCTAACGCAATCCCTTCATCTTGCAAGGATACCATTGGCCACCCATTCAATTAGCCCGCTGGAATATATGAATGGAGATGAGCATCAGTGTTCCATGGGTCAAACATTTTTCCATGCTACCATTATTTTATTTTTTTCATGCTGATACTACTTAAATTCTAACGCAAAATCCAAGTGAGATATGGCCCCAAAATATGTAACGCCTGGCAAAAACGTTTAGTGCCCTCATTTGCATTCACCTTGATTTCAGAATGTTTTGATGCGACACTCGAGAAATAACCTATCAGTGACCTGCATCCTTTAAGTTTGAACCGCATTCATGCAGAATCTGATGAGTGACTGACCCGCGCTAGCCACACTTGACATTCAAGACAGCAGGTAAGTGCTGTTTTTGAATTAGCTAGCTGGTTATCAGCTAGTATAAAGTTACTATTTTGGAAAACATTTCAATAGATACCTAGCTAAGTAACTATTTAGCTACAGTAGCTATATCCCCATGCGCAATAACTAGCTTCAGACAGTTCTACAAGTTGTTAGCTAATTAGTTAGCTAACTAGCTACCTATTTAAAACACACGTTTAAGCTATCAGCAAATTGCATTTTATTTTGACGACGTGCTAGCAGTAGGTAGATACCGTTTGTAAACGCAGAGACGAAATAATGTAACTAACGTTAGCTAACTACATGACTAGCTACTGCATACGCCGCGCTTACCTAACGTTAACGGCCGAGATCCGTCATGCGTAAATTCTATTCTATTTTTACTTACTCTAGAGTCATCATGATTGTTTTTTTTGTGTGACTTGTTCATTTTGTCCTTCGTTTGACCTGCTGGCCGCAATTACTGTTATGGAGCGAGATGGCTGCCAAAAGGTTGAACATACTGTAGCGACCCACACAGACAGCTGTGTGTTATGTGTTAGGCTAGTAGATGGTTGTGTTGTACCTACCAGTACCCAGTGTTCGCGGGGTCCGACATGTCAATCAACCTGCTATCTGCCAATCACGGGAATGCCTGGAATGTTCTGATGCCGGGCATCCTGGCGGTTGGCGGAGTGGCGTGGAGGGGGGTTGGGCAGGGGGATGGAGCATTGGAAGTTAAGACCAGGTTTAGCCTTTGTTCTCTCTCTTTTACGTCTGGGCTTCGCAAGAGAAGGTCGCGATTGGCTTGTGGGTTATCTTTCATTTATTTGGCGTGGGCTACGGCCAAACAGTAGCCTGTGTAAAGTTGGTTTAATAAGCCGTCCATTCGTAAACTCAATCCTCTGTCTGGACAGTTGTTCTTTTATGATCTAGTCAGGTCATTACATTGGTGTCAGAAGTAAAAACGTTGATAGAAGTTAGCCAGCTAGCTAGCTGACGTCTGTGGCTAGCTACCGTAGGTGAGAACGGGGGTTGAAGATGCTTCGTGGGAATCCGAAAGTGAAGGTGGAGGTAGGGGACGATTATGGCCAAGGAGGTGCGTGTGCATGGACGTCGGGGGTTCTGGCTGAGGAGATCGCCAGGGCATCGGAGCCCAGAGGCCGCTTGAGGGAGGACGTTAGAGTGATGGCGGCTGAAGCGGGCATGAGTGCTTCGTCGACTGTGTTTCGCGCGGATTCTGGTGGGCGGACCGAAGGGGTGACGTCGGCCGCGGCGGGGACGAGGAATCTGGGGCTCAGGATGTAAACAAACATGGCGGCGCCCAGTTCCCGGCTGCGTCCGTATCCGTTAAGACCCCGAAGTATTCCGGTAAGGCGGATTGGGAAGCTTTTCATGCTCAGTTTGAACTGTTAGCTCATTTTAGGGGGTGGTCGGATGAAGATAGGGCACTGCAGTTGGCTTTATGCCTCACGGATGAAGCTCTGGCCTGTTTGATATTGATTAGCCCCGAGGACAGACGTGATTATGGTGCTTTAGTGGGAGCACTGAGGAGGCGCTATGGACAGTGTGTACAGCCCGGGCTACTGCGCTCCGAACTGAGTAATAGACGCAGGCAGCCTGGAGAGCCTCTACGGGTGCTAGCTAATGACATTGAGAGCCTCTCTCGGCGGGCATATGCTCACATGCCCCCCCTCCGTGCAGAGCGAGCTAGCACGGGACCAGTTCATACAGGCGCTCTCTCCTACGGAGCTGCGCATACAGACCCAGCTGGCTCATCCTGAGTCATTGCAGGTAGCCTTGGAGATGGCTTTGGAGAGGGAGCTGGTGTGGGCTGGGGCTTCAGCTGGGGCTTTGGTGGGGGTGCAGGGAGACAGACCCTCTGTGCGAGCTGGGGGCAGAGCAGCCCGGAGCCGGAAAAGCCTGCATGGGTGGCTGAAATGACAGAACTCATTCGTGCTGTGTCGCTACAGGCGGCACGAAACACACGCCCTGGTCCCAGGGTCTGCTGGGGTTGTGGCCAGCCAGGCCATCTGCGCCGAGATTGCCCCATGTCCCCCAGAGCTCAGGGAAACGGCTCGGGGGTCCGCATAGACCGGGTAGTGCGGACCCCTGGCTTTCTATCCCAACCACCATCTTCTTCAGGAGGAGCCCACCGGCACAGACGGGGAAGCAAGGCTCCACTTCCCCCAGAAGCAGACGAGGGCAAGCGGATGGAGCCTGTTGTTGTGGTGGGCCGGACCTGTGTTGGGGACTTTTGTCATGTCCCTGTCACTGTGGAGGGGGTGCCCTGCTCCGCCCTGGTGGACACTGGGTCCACAGTAACCCTGGTGAGGCCAGATATTGTGCCAGGTTGGACTCAGTGTGAGCCTACAACTGTGCAGCTCCGCACAGTCACAGGTGAGCTGGCACCCATGAAAGGGAAGGGAATAATGACTCTGACAGTAGGGGGCAGGACTGTGCGTCATCCTGTGTGGGTGGCGGCTGTGCAGGACCCTTGTATCCTGGGGTTGGACTTTCTTAGGAGCACAGGCTGCCAGTTAGACCTAAATAGGGCACACTGAGCTTCCAGGGAGGGCCGGAGGTCACCATGGCCCCTAATGTCACATTCACTCAACCCAACAAACCCTTTACTCCAACAGTTAAAGCAGCAGAGACTCATGGCTGCCCCCCTCCCCCACATCTGGGTGTGACTTTTCCCCAGCCCCCCTGTCACCTACGGCGTTGCGTTACATTCCCCCAGCTACCTCCACGACACAGTCCTCTGTGAGCCCGGGCCGCGCCCCCAGCCCAGCTACCCCAGATGGGAGGGAGAGGACACTGTCTGCAGTAAGGGAGATATGGGGGAGGAACTGTGTTGGTCTTGACCCCGAGCAGCAGGAACGGTTGAGGCAGTTGCTGTTTGAATTCAGAGACAGCTTTGCGCTGAGTGAGGAAGAGGTGGGTCAGACTCATCTGGTGCAGCATGAGATCGACACAGGTGATGCTCGACCTATCAAGATGCGTCCCCGCCGTATCCCGCTGGCACGCCAGGAGGCGGCAGACAAGGCTGTGTTGGAGATGCAGCGGGCAGACTTCATTGAGCCCTCAGACAGCCCCTGGGCGGCGCCAGTCGTCATGGTTCCAAAGAAGGGGGGCAAGCTGAGGTTCTGTGCGGACTACAGGCGGCTGAATGAGGTAACCAGGAAGGACTCATACCCCATACCACGTATCGATGAGTCGCTGGACCTGGTTAGGGGGTCCTCCTGGTTCTCCTCACTAGACCTCCGCAGTGGCTACTGGCAGGTGCCCCTCTCCCCAGAGGCCAGAGCCAAAACTTCGTTCTCCACTGACAGAGGACACTGGCAGTTCAAGGTCCTGTGCTTTGGCCTGTGCAACGCTCCAGCTACTTTTGAGCGTTTGATGGACAGGGTGCTGGATGGCATCCCCCGACAGCAGTGTCTGGTATACCTCGATGACATCCTGGCCCATGGCAGCTCCTTCCAGTCAGCCCTGGGGGCGCTACGGTGTGTGCTGGAGAGGGTGGCTGCCGCAGGTCTGAAGCTCCACCCCGAGAAGTGCCACTTCATGAGGAGAGAGGTGTCCTTCTTGGGCCACCGAGTGGGGAAGGAGGGGATCAGCACCATGGAGGACAAGGTAGCGGCTGTCAGAGACTGGCCCACCCCCACCGACCAGCGTCAGCTGAAGAGCTTCCTGGGCCTGGCCTCGTACTACAGGAGGTTTGTACGGGGCTTCTCAAGCGTTGCTGCTCCACTGAACCGCCTGCTGCCGAAGGACAAGGCTTTCACTTGGACAGTGGAGTGTGAGGAGGCGTTCAACACCCTCAAACGTGCACTGATCGAGGCCCCCGTGCTCGCCCCCCCTGACCTCACATTGCCCTTTATCCTGGACACAGACGTGAGCAATGTGGGCATGGGTGGGGTGCTGGCCCAGGTGGGGCCAGAGGGGGAGAGAGCGGTGGCGTACTTCAGCAAAACATTTGACAAACATGAGCGCCGCTACTGTGTCACCCGGCGGGAGCTCTTGGCTGTTGTGGCTTCCGTCAAACACTTCAAGTACTACCTGGGGGGTCTGCCCTTTACTGTAAGGACTGACCACTCTGCTCTCCAGTGGCTCATGTCTTTCAGAGAGCCAGAGGGGCAGGTGGCACGCTGGTTGGAGGAGCTTCAGCCGTATGACTTCACGGTGGTGCACAGGGCAGGGGCACGCCACTCCAACGCCGACGCCATGTCCCGTCGGCCCTGTACTGCAGACGGCTGCCGCCACTGTGAACGGAGAGAGGGACGGGAGAGAGCTGTGTGCAGAGGAGGGGGTCTGTGCCACAGTGTGTCGGGCGAGCGGGCCTGTCTGCTGTGAGCTGCAGACTGTCGACGTGGCTGAATGGGGGCAGCAGCAGGGACGGGACACAGACCTACAGCCAGTGCTACAGTGGGTAGAGGCGCAGGTGAGGCCACCATGGGAAGAGGGTGACAGCGCTCTCACTCGCGACCAAAGGGTTGTGGTCAAAGTTTGAGCGACTGCGGCTGGCTGATGGCGTGTTACAGCGGGCATGGAAGGAGTCAGCTACGGGGAGGAGAGGTGGCAGGTGGTGGTCCCAAAAGCATTGCGGAAGGCTGTGCTCCAGAGTACTCATGGGGGGTGGGGACTGGACACTTTGGGGTCACAAAAACACTGCGCCGCCTCCGTCAGGGCTTTTACTGGGGGCAGCACAAGAGGGATGTGGAAGACTTTTGCCGCCGCTGTGACAACTGCACAGCGAGAAAGGGCCCCCAGGCCGCTCTCATGCTCAGCTCCAACAGTTCCCAGTGAGGGCTCCCATGGAGAGGGTGGGAGTGGATGTAGTTGGGCCGTTCCCCACCACAGACAGTGGAAACCGCTGGGTGCTCATGGCCATGGACTATTTCACAAAATGGCCCGAGGCCTATGCTCTGCCTGACCAGGAGGCAGAGACCATCGTCGACGCCCTGACAGCGGGGATGTTCAGCAGGTTTGGAGCTGCAGAGTCCATCCACAGCGACCAAGGCAGAAACTTTGAGTCCCGGGTGTTCGCCACCATGTGTGAGAGGCTGGGTATGCACAAGACCCGCACTACTCCTCTCCATCCTCAAAGTGATGGCCTTGTGGAGCGCCTTCAACAAAACGCTTGGACAGCAGCTGGCCATCGTCTCTTCCAAACACCAGCGTGACTGGGACAAGCACCTGCCTATGGTCCTCATGGCATGCCGCTCCGCTGTCCAAGACTACACCTCCTGCACGCCTGCCCTCCTCATGCTGGGGAGAGAGATCCGTATCCCTGCGGAGATGGCGTTTGGTCGGCCCCTGGATAGCCCTCATGTTTCCCCGGGGCCGGAGTATGCCCGGAGACTCCAGGACCGCCTGGAGACAGCCCACACCTTCGCCAGAGAGCAGCTGCTGAATGCAGGTGTGAGGCAGAAGAGGAACTATGACGTGCACACCCGGGGAAGGCACTTTGTGGCTGGGGAGCTGGTCTGGGTCTACAGCCCGCTAAGGAAAAAAGGCAGATGCCCCAAGTTGGACAGTCACTGGGTGGGACCCTGCAGTGTCCTGGAGAGGGTAGGGGAGGTTGTTTACCGGGTGCAGCTTCCTCCCAGGGGGAGAAAGGTGACACTGCACCGGGACAGGTTAGCCCCATATAGAGGGGCCTCTTCTCCCCAAACCCCAGGAACCCCCACAATTCCCCTCTCTGGCAATGACATTCTCCAGGCACCCACCCCCCCGTGCCGCAGACAAGGCTCCAGACAGCCCACTCCCCCTGTGTCACCGCGTGGTTCCCCAGAGCCACGGACTGTATTACCCGTTCCCGCTTCCTTGTCCCCCATGTCCTTGCCTTCATCCCCTGGTTCCCAGAGGGGCACTCTGCGGCCATCACAGCCACGCAGGCAAAGGAGACCTCCGGGTCGCTTCAGAGACTTTGTTTGTTCCCTCGGGGACGAGGGACTTTGTGGTGGGGGGCTGTGTAGCGACCCGCACAGACAGCTGTGTGTTATGTGTTAGGCTAGTAGATGGTTGTGTTGTACCTACCAGTACCCAGTGTTCGCGGGGTCCGACATGTCAATCAACCTGCTATCTGCCAATCACGGGAATGCCTGGAATGTTCTGATGCCGGGCATCCTGGCGGTTGGCGGAGTGCCGTGGAGGGGGGTTGGGCAGGGGGATGGAGCATTGGAAGTTAAGACCAGGTTTAGCCTTTGTTCTCTCTCTTTTACGTCTGGGCTTCGCAAGAGAAGGTCGCGATTGGCTTGTGGGTTATCTTTCATTTATTTGGCGTGGGCTACGGCCAAACAGTAGCCTGTGTAAAGTTGGTTTAATAAGCCGTCCATTCGTAAACTCAATCCTCTGTCTGGACAGTTGTTCTTTTATGATCTAGTCAGGTCATTACAATACATATGGTTAGGATCGTAAGAAAATCCATATGTAAATAGTTAGGATCATAAGAAAAGCCATGCATGAAACGTAAAATGTTAAATTAGATCTGGAAACCTACAAACCCTATGTTACAACTTAATGAACATTTACACATTAAATTCTTACTTTACGTCTCCCTTTATCAGTTACATATCTTTTTTTTATACATACAAACTTTTGTCAGTAATGTGGCATCTGCAAAGGACATGAATGAATGTAGCTATTCAAAGTTAGCTAGTCAATTAACTCTAGCCCAGATGTTAGTTGCTTTGAAGCTTCCGGTTTCATTTCCAAAATAAAAGTCTAGAACTTGTTTTAGAATTGCATTCAATAACGACCTTACACCAGTAGATGGCGTAGTATAGGCTTGGGCCTATACCACCCAAATTACTTGCGTGAGAGTGATAGACACAGAGGGCCTTGTCTAGAATAACCGCCTGAGCTGCGAAATGGAAAGTAAATATGATTTAGGCTAGGCCTATTCCCCTCTCTAAATATGCCATGCTGTTGTGTTTAATGGACATATAATTAGATAATTTATTTTTATAGCTGCGTGGGGCTACTGTGGTGATCATGTAACCTAATGAATCACACTTCTTCCAGTATTTGGGAGCACGGACTGTAGGCCTTATATTAGGTATTTTTACTGTTGTATAAGTGAATTCCACTCTGTATGTAGGCTTGTTATAGCATTTACATTTACGTCATTTAGCAGACGCTCTTATCCAGAGCGACTTACAAATAGGTGCATTCACCTTATAGCCAGTGGGATAACCACTTGACAAATTTTGGGGGGGGGGGTTGGAGTAAGGGGGGGTAGAAGGATTACTTTATCCTATCCCAGGTATTCCTTAAAGAGGTGGGGTTTCAAATGTCTCCGGAAGGTGGTGAGTGACTCCGCTGTCCTGGCGTCGTGAGGGAGCTTGTTCCACCATTGGGGTGCCAGAACAGCAAACAGTTTTGACTGGGCTGAGCGGGAACTATGCTTCCGCAGAGGTAGGGGAGCCAGCAGGCCAGAGGTGGATGATCGCAGTGCCCTCGTTTGGGTGTAGGGACTGATCAGAGCCTGAAGGTACGGAGGTGCCGTTCCCCTCACAGCTCCGTAGGCAAGCACCATGGTCTTGTAGCAGATGCGAGCTTCAACTGGAAGCCAGTGGAGTGTGCGGAGGAGCGGGGTGACGTGAGAGAATTTGGGAAGGTTGAACACCAGACGGGCTGCGGCATTCTGGATGAGTTGTAGGGGTTTAATGGCACAGGCAGGGAGCCCAGCCAACAGCGAGTTGCAGTAATCCAGACGGGAGATGACAAGTGCCTGGATTAGGACCTGTGCCGCTTCCTGTGTAAGGCAGGGTCGTACTCTCCGAATGTTGTAGAGCATGAACCTACAGGATCGGGTCACCGCCTTGATGTTAGCGGAGAACGACAGGGTGTTGTCCAGGGTCACGCCAAGGCTCTTCGCACTCTGGGAGGATGACACAATGGAGTTGTCAACCGTGATGGCGAGATCATGGAACAGGCTGTCCTTCCCCGGGAGGAAGAGCAGCTCCGTCTTGCCAAGGTTCAGCTTGAGGTGGTGATCCGTCATCCATACTGATATGTCTGCCAGACATGCAGAGATGCAATTCGCCACCTGGTTATCAGATGGGGGAAAGGAGAAGATTAGTTGTGTGTCGTCAGCGTAGCAATGATAGGAGAGGCCATGTGAGGATATGACAGAGCCAAGTGACTTGGTGTATAGCGAGAATAGGAGAGGGCCTAGAACTGAGCCCTGGGGGACACCAGTGGTGAGAGCACGTGGTGCGAAGACAGCTTCTTGCCACGCCACTTGGTAGGAGCGACCGGTCAGGTAGGACGCAATCCAAGAGTGAGCCGCGCCGGAGATGCCCAGCTCGGAGAGGGTGGAGAGGAGGATCTGATGGTTCACAGTATCAAAGGCAGCAGACAGGTCTAGAAGGACAAGAGCAGAGGAGAGAGAGTTAGCTTTAGCAGTGCGGAGAGCCTCCGTGACACAGAGAAGAGCAGTCTCAGTTGAATGACCAGTCTTGAAACCTGACTGGTTTGGATCAAGAAGGTCATTCTGAGAGAGATAGCAAGAGAGTTGGCTAAAGACTGCACGCTCAATAGTTTTGGAGAGAAAAGAAAGAAGGGATACTGGTCTGTAGTTGTTGACATCAGAGGGATCGAGTGTTGGTTTTTTGAGAAGGGGTGCAACTCTCGCTCTCTTGAAGACGGAAGGGACATAGCCAGCGGTCAAGGATGAGTTGATCAGCGATGTGAGGTAAGGGAGAAGGTCACCGGAGATGGTCTGGAGAAGAGAGGAGGGGATAGGGTCAAGCGGGCAGGTTGTTGGGCGGCCTGCCGTCACAAGTCGCAAGATTTTATCTGGAGAGAGAGGGGAGAAAGAAGTCAAAGCATAGGGTAGGGCAGTGTGAGCAGGACCAGCGGTGTCATTTGACTTAACAAACGAGGATCGGATGTCGTCAACCTTCTTTTCAAAATGGTTGATGAAGTCATCCACAGAGAGGGAGGAGGGGGGGAGGGGGAGGATTCAGCAGGGAGGAGAATGTGGCAAAGAGCTTCCTAGGGTTAGAGGCAGATGCTTGGAATTTAGAGTGGTAGAAAGTGGCCTTAGCAGCAGAAACAGATGAAGAAAATGTAGAGAGGAGGGAGTGAAAATATGCCAGGTCCGCAGGGAGTCTAGTTTTCTTCCATTTCCGCTCAGCTGCCCGGAGCTCTGTTCTGTGAGCTCGCAATGAGTCATCAAGCCACGGAGCTGGAGGGGAGGACCGAGCCAGCCGGGGGGATAGGGGACATAGAGAGTCAAAGGATGCAGAAAGGGAGGAGATGAGGGTTGAGGAGGCAGAATCAGGAGATTGGAGGGAGAAGGATTGAGCAGAGGGAAGAGATGATAGGATGGAAGACAAGAGAGTAGCGGGAGAGAGAGAGCGAAGGTTGCGACGGCGCATTACCATCTGTGTAGGGGCAGAGTGAGTAGTGTTGGAGGAGAGGGAGAGAGAAAAGGATACAAAGTAGTGGTCGGAGACTTGGAGGGGAGTTGCAGTGAGATTAGTAGAACAACAGCATCTAGTAAAAATGAGGTCAAGCGTATTGCCTGCCTTGTGAGTAGGGGAGGACGGTGAGAGGGTGAGGTCAAAAGAGGAGAGGAGTGGAAAGAAGGAGGCAGAGAGAAATGAGTCAAATGTAGACGTAGGGAGGTTGAAATCCCCCAGAACTGTGAGGGGTGAGCCATCCTCAGGAAAGGAACTTATCAAGGCGTCAAGCTCATTGATTAACTCTCCAAGGGAACCTGGAGGGCGATAGATGACAAGGATATTAAGCTTAAATGGGCTAGTGACTGTGACAGCATGGAATTCAAATGAGGAGATAGACAGATGGGTCAGGGAAAAATGGAGAATGTCCACTTGGGAGAGATGAGAATCCTGTGCCACCACCCCGCTGACCAGATGCTCTCGGGGTATGCGAGAACACATGGTCAGACGAGGAGAGAGCAGCAGGAGTAGCAGTGTTTTCAGTGGTAATCCATGTTTCCGTCAGCGCCAAGAAGTCGAGGGACTGGAGGGTAGCATAGGCTGAGATGAATTCTGCCTTGTTGGCAGCAGAACGGCAGTTCCAGAGGCTGCCTGAGACCTGGAACTCCACGTGGGTCGTGCGTGCAGGGACCACCAGGTTAGAGAGGCAGCAGCCACGCGGTGTGAGGCGTTTGTGTAGCCTGTGCGGAGAGGAGAGAACAGGGATAGGCAGAGGCATAGTTGACAGGCTGCAGCAGATGGCTACAATAATGCAGAGGAGATCGGAATGAAATGAACTAAACATCTGGGAAAGGAGAGAGCGGGGCCTCCCCTCACCACAACTCCCAAATATAACTCTCCCAACTTCCACCTCAGAAACTATAATTGTTGTAAAATACAGCGGTTCAATGTTTTCTAGGAATAGACTAACTTAGTTTATTCAGCTAGCTAACTAGGTGCAGTATTATTCCGTGAAAAACGTCCGGGCACCTCGTCATAAGACGCCACAGCCAGCTAGCATGCCGGTCTCCAACAACACGGTTTAGCGCCAATACTCGGCGACAACAAACCACCAGTGTATCAACACGCAAGCAGATCGTTCGTGTCCGTGTCTAACGTTGTGGGTTAGTCCCGACAGCTTGAGCGAGTCCGTCGTCAACTTATTCAGCCAGTTAGTTAGCAAACTAGCTAGCCATTGCTTTCAGACAAAGAAGAACCCCTCCTTTCACGGCACGAACACACAGAGAGAGCCAAACTAACGTTAACTAGTCACCCATGTCCCGAATTCCTTGAACGACTCGGGCTATCAATATGTAAAAAACAAAACACAAGTGTAGGTTATGACTTACCCCTAGCAGCTACTGTTAGCTAGCCAAGTGCAAAGCTAGCCACTGAATTGACTCAGCCAGTTCGCGTCTGTTCGGCTCGGTCGTTCCAGCTATTGTTTACTAGTAGCTATCCAGGTAGCAACAAGCTAGCTAAATTTCAAGCACAGTAGCCACTTGCTACCTAACGTTAACGGTTCAGACAATGAGGTTAGAAAACAGCTGAATGGTAGGCAATTATTGTATGTAATTATTGTAGGCAGCCAGCTGGCGTAATTACAGGCACTCTCAGGCGTGAAACAACTATACCGTTGCTAATAGCTACTCGCCATCTAGTCCAGGTGGTGAGTTAGCTAGCTAGCTAGCTTCGTGCTACACCCGGCACAGCCGAATACAATACAATACAATACAATACTAACCTACAATAATTACATACAACAACCCACGATACCTACCTACAATACCTAACTACAATCTAAATACATAGTTTAAGCCTTACTCGACAAAGCCCAAGCTATGTATAAAGCCAAGCTTACCCGACACCAAGCTTACCCGACGACCTCCTCCTTCCTCACAGCATTTTAGCCATTTGCGTTGCACAACCCCATCACGCAGAGGTTAAATCCATATCCAATAAATTAGACAAAACAAAATATTGATTACATTTGTACATTTTAGTCATTTAGCAGACACTCTTATCCATTACATTTACTATTACGTCATTTAGCAGACGCTCTTATCCAGAGCGACTTACAAATTGGTGCATTCACCTTATAGCCAGTGGGATAACCACTTTACAATATATATATATTTTTTTGGGTGGGGTAAGGGGGGGTAGAAGGATTACTTTATCCTATCCCAGGTATTCCTTAAAGAGGTGGGGTTTCAAGTGTCTCCGGAAGGTGGTGAGTGACTCCGCTGTCCTGGCGTCGTGAGGGAGCTTGTTCCACCATTGGGGTGCCAGAACAGCGAACAGTTTTGACTGGGCTGAGCGGGAACTGTGCTTCCGCAGAGGTAGGGGGGCCAGCAGGCCAGAGGTGGATGAACGCAATGCCCTCGTTTGGGTGTAGGGACTGATCAGAGCCTGAAGGTACGGAGGTGCCGTTCCCCTCACAGCGCCGTAGGCAAGCACCCCATGGTCTTGTAGCAGATGCGAGCTTCAACTGGAAGCCAGTGGAGTGTGCGGAGGAGCGGGGTGACGTGAGAGAACTTGGGAAGGTTGAACACCAGACGGGCTGTGGCATTCTGGATGAGTTGTAGGGGTTTAATGGCACAGGCAGGGAGCCCAGCCAACAGCGAGTTGCAGTAATCCAGACGGGAGATGACAAGTGCCTGGATTAGGACCTGTGCCGCTTCCTGTGTAAGGCAGGGTCGTACTCTCCGAATGTTGTAGAGCATGAACTTACAGGATCGGGTCACCACCTTGATGTTAGCGGAGAACGACAGTGTGTTGTCCAGGGTCACGCCAAGGCTCTTCGCACTCTGGGAGGAGGACACAACGGAGTTGTCAACCGTGATGGCGAGATCATGGAACGGGCAGTCCTTCCCCGGGAGGAAGAGCAGCTCCGTCTTGCTGAGGTTCAGCTTGAGGTGGTGATCCGTCATCCACACTGATATGTCTGCCAGACATGCAGAGATGCGATTCGCCACCTGGTTATCAGAAGGGGGAAAGGTGAAGATTAGTTGTGAGCGACTACATACATTTTTTATTTTTTCATACTAGCCCCCCGTGGGAATCGAACCCACAACCCTGGCGTTGCAAACGCCATGCTCTACCGACTGAGCTACATCCCTGCCGGCCATTCCCTCCCCTACCATGGACGACGCTGGGCCAATTGTGCGCCGCCCCCAGTCTTGGCTATAACCTGTCCTGAGCGAAATAGCCAAGGGGTCCCAAATGGTCAAGGCTATCCTATTCTTATTGCCAGATCTGTTTTCCCTATCAGCCACTGCACGTGCTTCTTCAACTATTTTGTTAAACATTTATTTAGAGGCCTGTGAGCTAGGGTCTCTTTTTAAGGGGAGGCATATAATAAAAACAGTTCTAAAACACAAATAGAGTTAAAAAATTATTCCGCAAGACGCCAGTACCCAAAATTATAGCCTAAATTGCAATGCCTACAAAAAGTGAAGGCGTTTGATTTTTTTTGTTGGGGGGGGGGATAGGCCTCAATTAAAGTGATAGGCTAAAGAACTTTAGGAATTTAGATAATTTTGAAAACACACGTTTTTCAATAAACAAATGGATAAGTCAGTTCTATTCTCTTTGATTTAGTTCCTATTGCAACTCAGACAAATGACTGAATAGATGACATACTGACTGAACTGAATGCTCAGCCCAGTCAAAACTGTTCGCTGCTCTGGCACCCCAATGGTGGAACAAGCTCCCTCACGACGCCAGGACAGCGGAGTCACTCACCACCTTCCGGAGACATTTGAAACCCCACCTCTTTAAGGAATACCTGGGATAGGATAAAGTAATCCTTCTACCCCCCCCAAAACAATTGTAATGTGGTTATCCCACTGCCTATAGGGTGAATGCACCAATTTGTGAGTCGCTCTGTTTAAGAGCGTCTGCTAAATGACGTAAATGTGCCCTTGAGCAAGGCACTTAACCCTAATTGCTCCTGTAAGTCGCTCTGGATAAGAGCGTCTGCTAAATGACTAAAATGTAATGTAAATGTAAATGAATGAAGGATTCATTCAATGTTCAAATATGTTGGAATGACAAGTTGCACGTATCGTGCATGCTCTGCACTTTATTTGGCTAGTAGGCAAATAGGCCTACATTACGGTATAATGACTATGGCTGCATGCCATAAAAATGTACATTTATATTAACCCCTCCTACAGAATATGTTTGGCAAGATTTTGAGTGATGAAATATTCTATAAATAAATATTTTGTGGCAAAGACTCCAGTGGTCATACATAATTCATAGATTCACCAAACATCTGTTATTATTCGGTTTCATTATTCCTGGTAGATACTACTGGTTATAATTGCAGACAGAGCCCAGAGAATGTGATGGTGCAATATTGAATTAGTCATATTTTGATAAGGTGCATGCATGGGGATGTCCACATCATCCAGAGATATGCCCATGCTGTAGAGATGCATCTAGCGGACTGAAACTTCACTGTTGTAGGCATAATACAGCTAGTGCAGGATACCTCTTTCCGGTTTCCCTGACTTCAGTTTTTTTTATACTGTGTTATGCTTGTTTGTGTAGCACTACTCACAGGCCGTTTGGTGTACGTTTTATTTTTTTGTTGGTGAAATGAAACTGCCAAAAACCTGGAAGGTATTCTTGTACGTCAGAATTGCAACACAAGATTTGTTGAAGCCTAAAATGTTGGTCCGAAATTCTAACATGGTGTTTGTATATTCACAGATGACATTTCACTATAATATTTCATGTTTCACACATGGCTTTTCTTATGATCATAACAATTTACATATGGATGTTCTTACAATCCTAACGATGCGTACGTTCAACCTTTTGGCAGGTATCTCGCTCCATAGACTGTCAGCAGTATTAATACATGCTCCTCAGGCTCAGCCAATAGTGTGCAACTGCAGCTGGCAATTCGGGGAGTTCCCCCGAGAGCATCCCATTGGTTCCTTCATGTACACCCCCCCTCTCAAGCATCCCATTGCCCCTTTGAGTCAAAAGGGAAATACAAGTAGTTGAGTTTTCACTCCTACCTGCCCTCACCATCATTAACAGAACTGCGGGAAAACAGTGCCCAAAGGACACTGTCTACCGGTCGCCCCCGCCTCCCACTAGTACAGCAGGCAGGAGGCTGGATTGACACAGTGTGCTAACTAGCTAGCTACACTGTGTGCTAGCTTGCTAGTTAGCTAGCTAGCACACGGCGTCGCCCCCACCTGTTGTGTACTGGAGAAAACCGTGTCCAACAGGCAGGGGCAAAACAGGCAGGGGCAAAGTAGACCTCTAACTACTCCGTTACACAGCAGGCGGGAGGCAGGGGCGACACCGTGTGCTAGTTAGCTAGCTAGCTCCCGCCTGCTGTGTACCGGAGGCCTCTTTAGGACTAGCTGGCACACAGTGTCCTTCGCTCTCACCTGCTGAACACCTGCCCTCACCGTCATTAACAGAATTGCAGGGAAACAGTGCCCGACAGGCGGGAACGATGGACACTACCGGTGTGTAATAGATCATGCTGCAGGCAGCAATAACAACATGGAGAAGGAAAAAATACATGTTTGCATGAAATGCAATTAATTAATTATTGAATGGTATGATGGAGACAGCTTTGTAGAACCAAAACCTACAGTCAGCTCAACAAACTGGAACTCGAGAATGAATCTTTTGGGGTGCAGCAGTTTGCAAAATATATTGTGCTTATCACCCTCATGGCAGTCAAGCAATGCATTCCAACTAGGTAGCTACTCTCTTACCAACAACTCCAAAAATGTGTAAATACTGCCCTCTAGTGTCAGAGTTGCAATTGCAATTCAATAACGAGCAAGAGAGCAGAGACTGGCATCCAGGCTACTGGAAGTTGGGCAAAGCCTATTTGCAGTCCAGTGCGAAAACCTATGACCAACTTTGGGAAAATAACATATGGCTGCTATCTTATCATTAATGACATGTTACTCTTTCTCTTCAGTTTCCAAGATGGCTTGGACTCGAGGTGGATCATTTCGTGGTTCCAGGGGTGCCAGCTTTGCCCAAATCCTCAAGAAAAATATTTGTGCCCCACCTGGATTGACAGTGGCATATGTGTCTCCAGCTGTCTCAGAAGTTAACAACCTCCTTGACCCGGCATGCAACACCAATTGTAAGCCTAAGTAAATGTTGTGAAAGGGATGGGTCCTGTTGGTTTCTGTGGTTACAGTTTGTGAAGGTGAAAATGGTCACCCATCCCACTAGAGCACTAGCACCAGAAACTGATGTTTGGTTGTCTTGTTGTTCTGCCACAGGTGGTGGCATCAGATCAAAAAGCATTCCCCAAGAGTTGATTGACCGGTACAAGCGGGGTGAGACCCAGGCAGTGTCAGCTCTGTACCAGCTCTCTCAGGTTCTACAGTTCCAGGTTGAGTTAAAGGAAACGGTAACCACAGGTACGTCTCAAACCATGTCCTACATTGATCCTCCATCCATAGGCTCTTATTCATGGCAGTGTATATACATGGTCAGTAATATGATATGATGCATCTCCAGGTAACATCCCAGGTTTCTACTTTGCCTTCTGTGTCGTGGTTGACGGGGTGAAGTACAAGACTGGGATGGGGATCAATAAGAAGGAGGCCAGGGCCAGAGCAGCCCAGCTGGCCCTTGAGGACCTGCTGCCCACCTTGGATGGAGATTCTCTGCTTCCAGAGGCATTGGGTGAATAGCTGTACCAACTAGTTTGATTAAATCTCTGGGATTGGAAATAGATTTTCGATTCAAATTCAATGTTTTAGGGAATGGTTTGTAAATGGACTGTCAATATAATATTGTGTGTGTGGGGTTTCAGATGGCCCTCCTCCCTTGCCAGTGAAAGAGAGTCAGACTATAGGCTCAGAGATCCATCCTGGAAGAGCCATTTATGGCAAGTCATTTCTTATTTAATTATTGTTATTTTATTTCTGTTTTGTAGTTGTTGGAAAGCACATTGTTTGTCAAAGTTGTTTAAAACTCTTCGATTTTGATCTGCAATTACATGTTAGGGGTTGTTTCTGGGCATTGAGCAGTGATGGTGTTGTTTCCCCCTACTGTACTGCAGAGCGTAAGAACCCCATCAACGAGCATGTTCCCCAGGCAGTGAGAGAGCTGCTGAGTAAGCTGATGGACAGCTACCCTGAGTTCTCTGCCTGCAGGAGCACAGTGGCAGCATTTATCACTCAGTCACGTAAGCAAGGCGGCACTGGGAGACACTCTTCTTCCATGTCTGGTTATATATTGGCTACATTTAAATGTTTTAAATATATATATATATATACACACTACCGATCAAAAGTTTTAGAACACCTACTCATTCAAGGGTTTTTCTTTATTTTGACTATTTTCTACATTGTAGAATAATAGTGAAGACATCAAAACTATGAAATAACACATGGGATCATGTAGTAAACAAAAAAGTGTTAAACAAATGAAAATATATTTTTTATTTGAGATTCTTCAAATAGCCACCCTTTTCCTTGATGACAGCTTTGCACACTTTTGGGGCATTCTCTCAACCAGCTTCATGAGGTAGTCACCTGGAATGCATTTCAATTAACAGATGTGCCTTAAAAGTTAATTTGTGGAATTTCTTTCCCTAATGCATTTGAGCCAATCAGTTGTGTTGTGACAAGGCAAGGGGGGTGTATACAGAAGATAGCCCTATTTGGTAAAATACCAAGTCCATATTATGGCAAGAACAGCTCAAATAAGCAAAGAGAAATGACAGTCCATTACTTTAAGACATGAAGGTCAGTCAATACGGAACATTTCAAGAACTTTGAACGTTTCTTCAAGTGCAGTCGCAAAAACCATCAATCGCTATGATGAAACTGGCTCTCATGAGGACCGCCACAGGAATGGAAGACCCAGAGTTACCTCTGCTGCAGAGGATACGTTCATTAGAGAGTTACCAGCCTCAGAAGTTGCAGCCCAAATAAATGCTTCACAGAGTTCAAGTAACAGACATATCTCAACATCAACTGTTCAGAGGAGACTGTGTGAATCAGGCCTTCATTGCTGCAAAGAAACCACTACTAAAGGACACCAATAAGAAGAAGAGACTTGCTTGGGCCAAGAAACACGAGCAATGGACATTAGACTGGTGGAAATGTGTCCTTTGGTCTGGAGTCCAAATTGGATATTTTTGGTTCCAGCCACCGTGTCTTTGTGAGACGAAGTGTGGGTGAATGTATGATCTCCGCATGTGTAGTTCTCACCGTAACTCATGGAGGAGGAGGTGTTATGTTGTGGGGGTACTTTGCTGGTGACACTGTGTGATTTATTTAGAATTCAAGGCACACTTAACCAGCATGGCTACCACAGCATTCTGAAGCGATACGCCATCCCATCTGGTTTGGGCTTAGTGAGACTATAATTTGTTTTTCAACAGGACAATGGCCCAACACACCTCTAGGCTATGTAAGGGCTATTTTACCAAGAAGGATAGTGATTGAGTGCTGCATCAGATTACCTGGCCTCCACAATCCCCAGACCTCAACCCAATTGAGATAGTTTTGGATGAGTCGGACGGCAGAGTGAAGGAAAAGCAGCCAACAAGTGCTTAGCATATGTGGGAACTCCTTAAAGACTGTTGGAAAAGCATTCCAGGTGAAGCTGGTTGAGAGAATGCCAAGAGTGTGCAAAGCTGTCATCAAGGCAAAGGATGGCTGTTTGAAGAATCTCAAACAAAAGTATTTTGATTTGTTAAAAACTTTTTTGGTTACTACATGATTCCATGTGTTATTTCATAGTTTTGATGTCTTCACTATTATTGTACAATGTAGAAAATAGTAAAAAAATAAAGAAAAAACCCTGAATGAGTAGGTGTGTCAACTGTTGGCTGGTACTGTGTGTATGTGTGTACAGTGGGGGAAAAAAGTATTTAGTCAGCCACCAATTCAATTCTCCCACTTAAAAAGATGAGAGAGGCCTGTAATTTTCATCATAGGTACACGTCAACTATGACAGACAAAATGAGAAAAAAAAATCCAGAAAATCACATTGTAGGATTTTTTATGAATTTATTTGCAAATTATGGTGGAAAATAAGTATTTGGTCAATAACAAAAGTTTCTCAATACTGTTATATACCCATTGTTGGCAATGACACAGGTCAAACGTTTTCTGTAAGTCTTCACAAGGTTTTCACACACTGTTGCTGGTATTTTGGCCCATTCCTTCATGCAGATCTCCTCTAGAGCAGTGATGTTTTGGGGCTGTCGCTGGGCAACATGGACTTTCAACTCCCTCCAAAAATGTTCTATGGGGTTGAGATCTGGAGACTGGCTAGGCCACTCCAGGACCTTGAAATGCTTCTTACGAAGCCACTTGTTCGTTGCCCGGGCGGTGTGTTTGGGATCATTGTCATGCTGAAAGACCCAGCCACGTTTCATCTTCAATGCCCTTGCTGATGGAAGGAGGTTTTCACTCAAAATCTCACGATACATGGCCCCATTCATTCTTTCCTTTACACGGATCAGTCGTCCTGGTCCCTTTGCAGAAAAACAGCCCCAAAGCATGATGTTTCCACCCCCATGCTTCACAGTAGGTATGGTGTTCTTTGGATGCAACTCAGCATTCTTTGTCCTCCAAACACGACGAGTTGAGTTTTTACCAAAAAGTTATATTTTGGTTTCATCTGACCATATTACATTCTCCCAATCCTCTTCTGGATCATCCAAATGCACTCTAGCAAACTTCAGACGGGCCTGGACATGTACTGGCTTAAGCAGGGGGACACGTCTGGCACTGCAGGATTTGAGTCCCTGGCGGCGTAGTGTGTTACTGATGGTAGGCTTTGTTACTTTGGTCCCAGCTCTCTGCAGGTCATTCACTAGGTCCCCCCGTGTGGTTATGGGATTTTTGCTCACCGTTCTTGTGATCATTTTGACCCCACGGGGTGAGACCTTGCGTGGAGCCCCAGATCGAGGGAGATTATCAGTGGTCTTGTATGTCTTCCATTTCCTAATAATTGCTCCCACAGTTGATTTATTCAAACCAAGCTGCTTACCTATTGCAGATTCAGTCTTCCCAGCCTGGTGCAGGTCTACAATTTTGTTTCTGGTGTCCTTTGACAGCTCTTTGGTCTTGGCCATAGTGGAGTTTGGAGTGTGACTGTTTGAGGTTGTGGACAGGTGTCTTTTATACTGATAACAAGTTCAAACAGGTGCCATTAATACAGGTAACGAGTGGAGGACAGAGGAGCCTCTTAAAGAAGAAGTTACAGGTCTGTGAGAGCCAGAAATCTTGCTTGTTTGTAGGTGACCAAATACTTATTTTCCACCATAATTAGCAAATAAATTCATTAAAAATCCTACAATGTGATTTCAGGATTTTTTTTCTCTCAATTTGTCTGTCACAGTTGACGTGTACCTATGATGAAAATTACAGGCCTCTCTCATCTTTCTAAGTGGGAGAACTTGCACAATTGGTGGCTGACTAAATACTTTTTCCCCCCACTGTATATATATTCTTTTTCTACATTTTGTTACGTTACAGCCTTTTTCTAAAATGAATGTAATAGTTTTTCCCCCCTCAATCTACACACAATACCCCATAATGACACTGCAAAAACAGGTGTTTAGAAATTTATAAAAAAAAAAAAAAACTGAAATATGACAATACATAAGTATTCAAACGATTTACTCAGTACTTTGTTGAAGCACCTTTGGCAGCGATTACAGCCTCAAGTCTTCTTGGGTATGACGCTACAAGCTTGGCACACCTGTATTTGGGGAGTTTCTCCCATTCTTCTCTGCAGATCCTCTCAAGCTCTGTCAGGTTGGATGGGGAGTGTCGCTGCACAGGTATTTTCAGGTCTCTCCAGAGATGTTTGATCGGGTTCAAGTCTGTCTCTGGCTGGGCCACTCAAGGACATTCACAGACTTGTCCTGAAGCCACTCCTGCATTGTCTTTGCTGTGTGCTTAGGGTTGTTGTCCTGTTGGAAGGTGAACCTTTTTCCCAGTCTGAGGTCCTGAGCGCTCTGGAGCAGGTTTTCATGAAGGATCTCTCTGTACTTTGCTTCGTTCATCTTTCCTTCGATCCTGACTAGTCTCCCAGTCCCTGCTGCTGAAAAACATCCCCACAGCATGATCCTGCCACCACCATGCTTCACCGTAGGGATGGTGCCATGTTTCTTCCAGATGTGACGCTTGTCATTCAGGCCAAAGAGTTCAATCAGACCAGAGAATCTTGTTTCTCATGGTCTGAGAGTCTTTAGGTGCATTTTGGCAAACTCCAAGCGGGCTGTCATGTGCCTTTTTACTGAGGAGTGGCTTCTGTCTGGCCACTCTACCATAAAGGCCTGATTTGTTGGAGTTCTGCAGAGATCTCACAGAGAAATCCTAGAGCTCTGTCAGAGTGACCGTCGGGTTCTTGGTCACCTCCCTGACCAAGGCCCTTCTCCCCCGATTGGTCAGTTTGGCTGGGCGGCCAGCTCTAGGAAAAGTCTTGAAGTTGCAAACTTCTTCCATTTAAGAATGATGGAGGCCACTGTGTTCTTGGGGACCTTCATTGCTGCAGACATTTTTTGGTAGCCTTCCCCAGATCTGTGCCTTGACACAATCCTGTCTCGGAGCTCTACGGACAATTCCTTCGACCTCATGGCTTGGTTTTTGCTCTGACATGCACTGTCAACTGTGGGACCTTATATAGACAGGTGTTTGCCTTTCCAAATCATGCCCAATCAATTGAATTTACCACAGGTGGACTCCAATCAAGTTGTAGAAACATCTCAAGGATGATCAATGGAAACAGGATTCACCTGAGCTCAATTTCAAATACTTATGTAAATAAGGGTCTGAAAACATATGTAAATAAGGTATTTCTGTTTTTTATTTGTAGTACATTTGCAAAAAATTCTAAACATGTTTGCGCTTCATCATTGGATATTGTGTGTAGATTTCTGAGGATTTTTAAAATGTATTTAATCAATTTTAGAAAAAGGCTGTAACGTAACAATGTGGAAAAAGTCAATGGTTCTGAATACTTTCCGAAGGCACGTTTTTCATTTTGTTGGTTACATTTTAAGTTGCTATTATGAACGTTACCGGTAAATGTGTTCTCTGTGCGTGGCCCATGATCATCCATCCAGCCAGTGGATGTGAAGTGGTGGCCATTGGAACAGGGAATTACAACACTAAGGAGAGCGCTACACCAAATGGACGGGTTCTCCACGACTCCCATGCAGTTGTAACAGCAAGGAGATCACTGATGCGGTACGTTTATCTCAGTGTATTTATGATTGTAAATGAATGTGAAAAAACACACCTTCAAAACACCCTTTTTTATTTATTTACATTTTTACATTTTAGTCATTATCCAGAGCGACATTTTATGTCCAGGAAGCAAAGATGGTTCTGAGAAAGATTAGATTGTTCTTATGTGGTTCCTGTTGTATTTCCTGGAATGTTTCCACGCTCTGA
The DNA here is from genome assembly GCF_020615455.1 of Coregonus clupeaformis. Taxonomy (NCBI): domain Eukaryota; kingdom Metazoa; phylum Chordata; class Actinopteri; order Salmoniformes; family Salmonidae; genus Coregonus; species Coregonus clupeaformis. The sequence continues at coordinate 8,926,404 of NC_059194.1, read as the reverse complement.
GAACACTGCTTAGATCATGTAATTTAGAACATCATAAGTCAGTCAAGGGCAATTACAAATGAACCTGACAAAGCTGGTTATATTTTTCCCAACCTCTCTCACTACAACCCAGCGATATTCAATAAAAATGCATTAAATAATTTAATTAATTATGTCTCAGCCTCCTACAATGTTCACCCTATAAACTTTAGAGCACCAAGATGATTCCATACAAACATTCCCCTATTTCATATAACTTTCAGGGTACCAAATATGCATAATAGTTTGTAGTAGTTATACCTGTATAATCATGTTTTATTTGCAGTTATCTGTACAGGCACCTGTTGCTGTTCTTCAGTAAGAATCGCAGCCTTGAGGAGAAGTCCATGTTCCAGCAGGACGAGAACACCAAGCTGCTCAGTCTGAAGAGCGACATCACGCTCCACCTGTACATGAACCAGATGCCCAAAGGAGCCGCCCAGATCCCCTCCAATCTGTTAGTGACTGGCACCTCTACAACTTCTTACAGCCAAGTTGATCTTTTCCAGCCTGTCTGTCCCTTCAGCCTTGATTTTTTTTTTCTCCCCTCAGGCGCCTGAATCCGCTCTCCATCTCAGCCTGGGAGGTGAACAATCAGATCAGCCTGCACGTGACGGTGGAGGGCAAGGTGTTCTCAGTCTTCTCCCACACCTTCGACCAGGCCACCTCCCGGGTGGTCAGCATGTCGGCCAGTGACAAGATCACCCAGTGGCAGGTGCTGGGTTTCCAGGGAGCCCTGCTCAGTCACTTCACTGAGCCCATCTACGTCAGCAGCATCCTCGTAGGCAAGTCCCTCAATCATAGGTCACACCTCAATAGTCTGAAAAGCATTGTTTCTCAATTTCAGTCAAATCAAATCAAATTTTATTGGCCACATGCGCCAAATACAACAGGTGCAGACATTACAGTGAAATGCTTACTTACAGCCCTTAACCAACAGTGCATTTATTTTTTAATAAAAAAGTCAAATAAAACAACAAAAAAGAGCAGAAGTAAAATAAAATAACAGTAGGGAGGCTATATATACAGGGGGGTACCGGTGCAGAGTCAATGTGCGGGGGCACCGGCTAGTTGAGGTAGTTGAAGTAATATGTACATGTGGGTAGAGTTAAAGTGACTGCATAAATAATTAACAGAGTAGCAGCAGCGTAAAAATATGTGGTGGGGGGTGGGGGGGGGCAGTGCAAATAGTCCGGGTAGCCATGATTAGCTGTTCAGGAGTCTTATGGCCTGGGGGTAGAAGCTGTTGAGAAGTCTTTTGGACCTAGACTTGGCACTCCGGTACTGCTTGCCGTGCGGTAGCAGAGAGAACAGTCTATGACTTGGGTGGCTGGAGTCTTTGACAATTTTGAGGGCCTTCCTCTGACACCGCCTGGTATAGAGGTCCTGGATGGCAGGAAGCTTGGCCCCAGTGATGTACTGGGCCGTACGCACTACCCTCTGTAGTGCCTTGCGGTCGGAGGCCGAGCAGTTGCCATACCAGGCGGTGATGCAACCAGTCAGGATGCTCTCGATGGTGCAGCTGTATAATTTTTGAGGATCTGAGGACCCATGCCAAATATTTTCAGTCTCCTGAGGGGGAATAGGCTTTGTCGTGCCCTCTTCACGACTGTCTTGGTGTGTTTGGACCATGATAGTTAGTTGGTGATGTGGACACCAAGGAACTTGAAGCTCTCAACCTGTTCCACTACAGCCCCGTCGATGAGAATGGGGGCGTGCTCAGTCCTCTTTTTTTTCCTGTAGTCCACAATCATCTCCTTTGTCTTGGTCACGTTGAGGGAGAGGTTGTTGTCCTGGCACCACACGGCCAGGTCCCTGACCTCCTCCCTATAGGCTGTCTCATCGTTGTCGGTGATCAGGCCTACCACTGTTGTGTCGTCGGAAAACTTAATGATGGTGTTGGAGTCGTGCCTGGCCATGCAGTCATGGGTGAACAGGGAGTACAGGAGGGGACTGAGCACGCACCCCTGAGGGGCCACCGTGTTGAGGATCAGAGTGGCAGATGTGTTGTTACCTACCCTTACCACCTGGGGGCGGCCCGTCAGGAAGTCCAGGATCCAGTTGCAGAGGGAGGTGTTTAGTCCCAGGATCCTTAGCGTAGTGATGAGCTTTGAGGGCACTATGGTGTTGAATGCTGAGCTGTAGTCAATGAATAGCATTCTCACGTAGGTGTTCCTCTTGTCCAGGTGGGAAAGGGCAGTGTGGAGTGCAATAGAGATTGCATCATCTGTGGATCTGTTGGGGCGGTATGCAAATTGGAGTGGGTCTAGGGTTTCTGGGATAATGGTGTTGATGTGAGCCATGACCAGCCTTTCAAAGCACTTCATGGCTACAGACGTCAGTGCTACGAGTCGGTAGTCATTTAGGCAGGTTATCTTAGTGTCCTTGGGCACGGGGACTATGGTGGTCTGCTTGAACATATTGGTATTATAGACTCAGTCAGGGACATGTTGAAAATGTCAGTGAAGACACTTGCCAGTTGGTCAGCACATGCTCAGAGTACACATCCTGGTAATCCTTCTGGCCCTGCGGCCTTGTGAATGTTGACCTGCTTAAAAGTCTTACTCACATCGGCTATGGAGAGTGTGATCACATAGTCATCCGGAACAGCTGGTGCGCTCATGCATGCTTCAGTGTTGCTTGCCTCGAAGCGAGCATAGAAGTGGTTTAGCTCGTCTGGAAGTCTTGTGTCACTGGGCAGCTCGCGGCTGTGCTTCCTTTTGTAGTCTGTAATAGTTTTCAAGCCCTGCCACATCCGACGAGCGTCAGAGCCGGTGTAGTACGATTCAATCTTAGTCCTGTATTGACTCTTTGCCTGTTTGATGGTTCGTCGGAGGGCATAGCGGGATTTCTTATAAGCGTCCGGGTTAGAGTCCCGCTCCTTGAAAGCGGCAGCTCTACCCTTTAGCTCAGTGCGGATGTTGCCTGTAATCCATGGCTTCTGGTTGGGGTATGTATGTACGGTCACTGTGGGGACGACATCATCGATGCACTTATTGATGAATCTAGTGACTGATGTGGTGTACTCCTCAATGCTATCTGAAGAATCCCGGAACATGTTCCAGTCTGTGCTAGCAAAACAGTCCTGTAGCTTAGCATCTGCGTCATCTGACCACTTTTTTATTAACCAAGTCACTGGTGCTTCCTGCTTTAGTTTTTGCTTATAAGCAGGAATCAGGAGGATTGAGTTATGGTCAGATTTGCCAAATGGAGGGCGAGGGAGATCTTTGTATGCGTCTCTGTGTGTGGAGTAAAGGTGGTCTAGAGTTTTTTTTTCCTCTGGTTGCACATTTAACATGCTGGTAGAAATGAGGTAGAACGGATTTAAGTTTCTGATAGATTAATTATTAATGACTAATTATTACACCCTGAAACTGTGTATAATGTGTTAGAAATGTGTGAGTGTAGGACCAGTAAAGGCTATGGCATTGAGCCACTATTTAGCAATGTGAGTAAGAGTTAGGCCAGACAACAAAGACAACTGAGAAACTAAGATAAAGAGGCCTCCCAATTAAGGGAGGGGAGAAACTGTTATGAAAACATGGTGCAGAATATTGTGAGAACGGCAATAACTGAGTAATGCAGGGAGTAGGATATGTGTGTGTGTGTGTGTGTGTGTGTGTGTGTGTGTGTGTATGTATGTGTGTATGCATGTGTGTATATGTGTGTGTGTGTGTGTGAACTGAAGGTCAGTAGAGCAGTTTTAGAGTGGAAAACTACAGCCCGCCTACAGAGGGGAGGGATTTCTTTTTGTATGACGTATGAGTATAAAAGATGGACTCTGAAATTGTGATGGCAGAATTCTCAATGAATAGATATCTCTGACTATGCAGACCGGGACTCTGGCCGTTACTTAAATCCCAAAAGACTTACAACCTTTTGGGAGACGCACAGAGACACTAAAATAGTTTGTTAAATAATTCACATAACAGTTTCCCTGCATTAAAGTCCCAGGCCACTAGGAGCGCTGCCTCTGGATGAGCATTTTGCTGTTCACATATGGCCTTATACAGCTCATTCAGTGCAATCTTAATGCCAGCATTGATTTGTGGTGGTAAATAGACAGCTATGAAAAATATAGATGAAAAATCTATTGGTAAATAGTGTGGTCTACAGCTTATCATAAGATACTCTACCTCAGGCGAGCAAAACCTTGAGACTTCCTTAGAATTTGATTTTGTGCACCAGCTGTTGTTTACAAATATACACAGAACGCCACCCCTTGTCTTACCGGAGTCAGCCGTTCTATCCTGCCGATGTAGCGTATAGCCCGCTAGCTGTATGTTGTCCATGTCGTCGTTTAGCCACGACTCGGTGAAACATAAGATACTACAGTTTTTAATGTCCCGTTGGTAGGATAACCGTAATCTTAAGTCATCCAATTTATTTTCAAATGATTGAACATTGGCTAATAGGATTGATGGAAGAGGCAGTATACTTGCTCGCCGTCGGATCCTTACAAGGCACCCCGACCTACGTCCACGATATCTCCGTCTCGTTCTCATGCGAATGACGGGGATTTGGGCCTTGTTGGGTGTCTGTAGGATATCCTTCGCGTCTGACTTGTTGAAGAAAAAATATTTGTCCAATACAAGGTGAGTAATCGCTGTCCTGATATCCAGAAGCTCTTTTTGGTTATAAGAGACGATGGCAGAAACATTATGTACAGAACAAATTACAAATAACGCGGGAAAAACACACATAATAGTACAATTGGTTAGAGGGCTGTAAAACGGCAGCCATCTTCTCCGGCGCCATTCTCCTAGGTAGCCCAGTGGACAGCACGTTTGTGTTCTATCTCTGCACTAACACACCTGATTTAACGCATCAACTCATCAGATCATCGAGCACATAAGTTGTATCAGGTGATTTAGTGCTGGATTGCAAAAAAAATGTCATTCTCTCCTCGTCTTGTTTCCCTCGGGCTGATTTCAAAGAATAGATTTGTTTCAAATGGTGTAAAATGAAGACGAGTGTTTCTGCCATCGTCCTCAAATGCAGGCGACGTGAGCTGCGGTGACGTGCGGGGTATGGAGATTGCGGTGAACCAGCGCGTGGACGGCATCACCCCCCGCCTACCCATGTACTACTGTGTGTACCGGCCCCACATCAGCCTGGTGTCCACCGCGTGCCCTGAGGGTGGCGCCAACACCAACTCCCAGTGGAGCCACGGCATCAACTGGAGCCAGGGGGATGTCTCCCTGGAGGTGGTGGATGGCCTGGAGGGCAAGACGGTGGAGGCGTAAGACAATTTTATAGTCAGACTTTCCCCAATGAAGGCATATTCAATTAATGTCCTTCATGATATGAAATAGGCCCCATTCTGGCTTGAAAACCCAGAAAATCTACAGGTGCTCTGTTAGCTGACTTCTTCACAACGACCATGTTGATTTGTGTGTCAGGTCTCCATTTAAGAGCGGCCCTGCCCTGGCCAGCCGCCTGTGTAAAGCAGCCATGCTGAGTCGCTTCAACCTGGTGGCCAAGGAGGCCTCAAGACGGGACCTGCTGGCTACAGTCTCCTACAGAGAGGCCAAGGTAATGAAACTCGTCTCCCCACACTACGGTTGGGCTCCATTCAATTTCAATTCATGCCCTGCCCTCTAGCTACACTAGGAGAACATGAGTGGGTGTGGGACAGGATCAATTACAAACCCTCTTAGATATTGTTACCTTTCAAAAAACCTCTGTGTGAAGTCTCCTGTCCCATTGTCTAGCATTAATAATCCATGTCCCATTAATGGGTTTTCTAGATGATGGCCAAGCCCTACCAGGAGGCCAAGAGTGTGCTGAGGTCCTACCTAGCACAGCAGGGCTACGGCTCCTGGGTGGCGAAGCCTCCAGTGAGTGATCACTTCAGCATGTGAGAGGTCCCCAGCATGACTCTGCACTAAAAATACATTTGTGAAACTTCTCCACCTACACTTGAAAAAAGGACTAAATCGAAAAGGCATACCTCAGCAGGACAAATGGGAGCAGAAAAGAATAGGTTGACATGATGCCCTTTAAACTGCAAGTTAATCTTACACAGTCTACAAAGCTAAGTTTATTATAAAAATGGGTCCAAAGAAGAGGGATGAGGATTTTATTTGTTTGTTTGTTTTATTTTAAGGCGTGTCACAATTGTTAAAGGCACAAAAGCCACGTTTTCTGAAGATGTTTTTCTCAAATAGATTTTTAGATGTTCTGTGGTCACATTGTTGGGCTTTATGCTTTGAGATAAGGAATTGAATTGAATTGAAATAAATAAAAACATCTCAAGATAAAGGTTTGGCAATAATATCATTTACATTTTACGTCATTTAGCAGACGCTCTTATCCAGAGCGACTTACAGTTAGTGCATACATTATTCTTTTTTATTTTCATACTGGCCCCCCGTGGGAATCGAACCCACAACCCTGGCGTTGCAAACGCCATGCTCTACCAACTGAGCTACCTCCCTATCAATATATTTAATTGATTGTTTGCTTTTTGACAAAGAACTAAGCAATTCAAAGTTTAAGGTAAGACTTTTTCTTCTGTAATACAGCCAAGATATTGTATGAACTAGTGATTTGAATTCATGCAATAAACTTCAATATGCATGCATCCAGAGCAATTACAAATATTATTGAATTTAGACTAAGAATCTGCAATGCATTTCATTAAATAATCCAATGTGCTCTTATCAGGAGTCGTCTGCATGCACCTTGACATAGCGCATGAGAATGAAAGTCAATTGCATACCAATATATTATCAGTTTGTATGAAGGCGTGTTGTCAGAGGTCCATAGTTGTGAATTCACAAGCTGATCCCACAATCTAAGAACTAGCACGGTCTTTACTACAAACACACACAGGAAATGCTATGGTTTCCTGTGCAGGCGACGCAGCATATCATATCACTCATTATTTTAATGTTTACACAGCCCTGTTTTGTTGTATTAACCTGGCTTCTTTTTACTTCCTTGTACACAGGAAGTCTTCTGTGCATTAAGGGACCCGACGCTCCAGGATCAAACACCTGAATAGTATGTATGAACCACTCTAGATCTGATGTTTGTGGCACGCCTGGATGAGTTATCAGGGAAAGCCTGTGATTTATGCAAATATGCTGCAAGGCTGGATGTAAAATTGTTCATAGTGAAGGTGTCACTATAGTGATATGAATGAATGGAACACATTGATATTGAAACTGTCGTCCTGATAAGATCCTTGGACGCTGATGTGCATTCAGACATAATTGTCATTGTTTATCTGAGTTACATTTTAGACGTTAATTGACAAGTGACTACTATCAAGGCTTTGTTTGGATACATGGAGTTGCCCTTTCATGTTGAACTAGTATATAGAAGATACTGTGGTGTTTGAGGCATTTGGTTGTCGTATTCAAGTCAAGGCGGTTGTCCAAAATACCCTTTGCTTGTACAAACAGGGATGTCCAAAGACTCTGCTTGTACACAAGGGGTTGGCCAGTGTGATTCATTATTCAAAATCTGATTCTTAAATCACCAACTTCCAAACAACTGATCCAGATCCTTGTTATCAGAAGGTGTGTGAATTATAGAATTAGCAATTAGAATACTAATTATGATGTGATTAAAGTGCTTGTCACAGCAGCCCTGTCGCAATAGATGTAGAGATAAACAGGATATACAGTTCTCTTGATGTGGTTGCACACCACTTTTTAGACCTACCTCTCATTTGGGTAAGCTAGATTTAGGTCATAAAGCCCATATCTAGAATAGTAATGTTTTTGAGGCACAACGTTAAGAACTTGATCCTTGAAAACGTTTCCTGTACACATAAGATGAGTGGGTGGCCCGATAGATACAAAGTGAAGGATTGGCAGTAGAATAAAGTCAAACCGCTTTGTTTGCAGATGCGTTTGTGTGCTTGTAGTCTTTCAAGTGGTTTACACATTACTGGAAGGCAGCTACTTGGGCTGTGTTTAGAACAGCAAAATGACTGTTTAAGCCCTTTTTAAGTTTAAGTTTCCAATGTGTTTAAGGAGCTTCAACACATTGCATTAGCTACATCATATGTATACTACTGACAATGTCAATGGGTTTTCTTTTAGGCCAGGTGCTTGCAGACTAGCCCACTGTAAACATGAATCACTACATTACCTGAGCTTGAGGTTAGAATGTCAGTTGCCTGTAGCACCATTTTGTGGATGAGGAATGGGCTCATTTTCCCTCCATGGACTATTGGTTTATTGCCCTATAACTGACATGGAATTCCCCGTCCTACAGAGGTCACCTACTGTATAGGAACCCACCTCCCCAGTTGGCCTGCCTTTCACTCTCGATTTAGCATAGATCAGCAACAACTTGTCCAAACCACAGTATGACTACCCATACATAGTACACAGTCAGATATTGTCATATTCCATTTAAACATACAGTAGGAGAGAGAAGGATGCTCAGTAGAGATTAATTTAGATGCAGCTGAGTCGGGCTGAAAGCCCAAGATCCTGACATCTCCGAACTATCCCCACATGGGCCGATAAGCAATTTATACTTGTACAATGAAGTGGTCCCACGTGCCGTAAACGTAGGAACCCACCCAAGTCTAGGCGAGGAGGATTCCAGATTCGGGCAAAAGGGTATCCGACAACTCTAATTCACATATAAGCAACGGTAAAACCAATCAATATACATGTACCTATTTTGCTACATTAGTGTTAGCGATGTTTAACCTTAAAAAAACAGAAGGGAAATTCATTTCAAATACTTTTAAATGCAAATTTATTATCAAGGTTTTGGAACAGTCCATGTGTAGAAGTCAAAATATAATAAATACGTAATAAATACATAAATAAATAACTTAGAGCTTTTTAGAAGCTTCTTAAATACATTCTAGTTAAAACAGACATTGAGAACTCAAACACTGGCATTCAGAGCAGTTCAGGCACAGTATATGGATATCACATAATTAAACAAAACCTACAGTAGCACCTTCCTTCATTATGTAGGGCTTTCATCCCAGGTTTTTAAGGACATCCAGTTAGACATATATATATATATATATATATATATATATATATATATGTCACACATTGTTACAGAGTCAGTGCAATGACAATCTACTTCCTGTAACCCCATCCTCCCCCATGCAACTGGGAGCTAGAACCTATTTTATCATTGGAACAGTTTGACAGCTAGAGATGCAGTTAAAGTGTTAATATTTTCCATAAAGTCCTTGAAAGACATTTTGAACAGCGGGTTCTCACGGATGCATTCTGACGAGTCCGTACTCTGAGGAGATAAGGTACGATTTAGTCTAATGACATGTAAAGTGGTAAACCAACGTGTATGAGCCTACCTGTTTAGTAACAACAATTATTTTGAACTGGCAAGATGCTTAGGGAAAATATCAATACTTACATTCTTATCAACAATCATGCCTTGTAGGAGCGTAATAGTCTTGTTGATATGATACTGCAGATTTCTGGAGTTATTGAGGTATTTCAGTTGTTGAATGGAACAGGCCAGTGCTGCAGCAACACTTTTCTGCAACAGAGAAAAAGAGATGCAACTGTTTGCCCTGGGGCTCCTTGATTTTGTGATACGGAAAGAGAGGCTGTGGATTAGTTGTGGTGAATTGCACTGCCAAGAGGGGAGTGGGTGCTATGTGAAATTAGTTGAACCACCGTCTGCAGCCTTGCTGTGTTTCCTGTACTAGTGGTCTTCTATGAACTATTGAAGCGGAAATGCCTTAGCGAGTCAGAAAAACAGCTAGGGCTAGTGGAAAGGTTAAGGGCTACTGTGTTGTCCATTTGCCGATATCAGGTGTTGAACATGTTTAGTTAGCCTTACCTCTACATCAGCTGGAGACGGAGCATAGAAGACTGAACCTTCTGGCTACGGGACGATATGGAAAAAGAGATGTTAGTTGGTCACAGAAATACATTTAAAGCGATTTGAACAGCTCTTATGTCATGAAGTGACTTACACATGTAATTGTTTTTCGTAGATGTTTGATTCCCTGTTCGATTTTTTTAAAATCTTTGTCGTAAGCCGGGTGTCCTTCACTACCTGAGAGAAAAAACATCAAAAAGACAATCCTGAAAATGTTTTCCATGATAACCTGAAGGGCTTGTAGGCAGTGTCCTGTGAAGTGTACACGAGGGGAGGTCTGGAGTCTGTAAATGTTTGTATGTCATCTCAGATTGTTAGCAGTCTTTTATATACCCTGCTGTGTGGAAAATCAAAGGGTGGGTTGAATGTATTGGTCTAGATATTACCAAATGCAAGCAGCTATATTTTTCCTTTTGATGACTGTTGGGATTTTTTCTCTGCATAGTTGTTACAAGGTGGTAAAATCCCCTTGGTGACCTATAGTGGCACAGCATTAGACTGTACACAGTAGTTAGACGTTTCAATGTGTGGTGGGTGATTCTTGAGCTGATGTGTGGGTTTACTAACGTGTCATCTGGAGTTTGTGGTCATTGGTCAGTTCTGAGCAACACTTGCAAAAGATTTTAACCAAGGAAAGGGAGGGACCTCGAAATATCAAATGTGATGCTTTGTCGATAACACCCTTAAAATATTCCCGTCTCTGGTTAAGTAAAGATGTGACAAAGATGTGCCAGTTGAAAAGGCATTACAACGAAGAAACTACAACACAATGGTGCATGTAGAGAGCCACATGTTTCTGCAAAGTTGCTACAGGATCAGTAGCTATTATTTTCCCTCAACATGTGATCAGTTAATTATGTTGCAGCCGACATGTGATCAGTTAATTATGTTGCAGCCGACATGTGATCAGTTAATTATGTTGCAGCCGACATGTGATCAGTTAATTATGTTGCAGCCGACATGTGATCAGTTAATTATGTTGCAGCCGACATGTGATCAGTTAATTATGTTGCAGCCGACATGTGATCAGTTAATTATGTTGCAGCCGACATGTAATCAGTTAATTATGTTGCAGCCGACATGTGATCAGTTAATTATGTTGCTGCCGACATGTGATTAGTTAATTATGTTGCTGCCAACATGTAATCAGTTAATTATGTTGCTGCCAATGTGATGGTTGCTGTCTCCATTCTACGCTTCTATCAGATTTTCTTTGGTATGATGTGAAGATTATCTGTGATTGCATGATCGCTCTCTTTCTTGTTTTGTCTCCGTCTCTGTGTCTGTCTCTGTGTGTCTCGGTGTGTCTCGGTCTGTCTCTGTGGGTCTCGGTCTGTCTCTGTGGGTCTCTCGCTCTAGGTCTCTCGCTCTGAGATGATCTCTAGGTCTTGACCCCATGACCACATGGATGGTCGATGCGGTCTGGGCCTCTGCCCACGTAATGGTGGCAATGGACTGCAAAATGATACAAATCCTAACATCTTTAGATGGGCAACACTGATAATATAAAAGGGATTTAAATCTTGATGTGATGCTATCTGTTTGGTGAATCAATCAAATGTATTTTATAAGCCCTGTTTTAAACTCGATAGAAGCCCTGTACCGGTACCCCCTGTATATAGCCTCCCTACTGTTATTTTATTTTACTGCTGCTCTTTAATTATTTTTAGTTTATTTTTTACTAAACACTTTTTTTCTTGTTGGTTAAGGGCTTGTAAGTAAGCATTTCACTGTAAGGTCTACACCTGTTGTATTTGGCGCATGTGGCAAATAACATTTGATTTTATATTTTCAACTGACTTATGCAATTTGAATGAGAGATGGGAAAACCATTGTGAATATTGACTCAGATAGAAATGACTAGCAGAAAATAATTTTAGCGATTGAGTGCAATATGAGAAAGGAAACTTTGAGTAGTGAAAACGCCGGAATAATTTTTTGGTTGACGTTTTAGAAAATGTATGTCTGCTCACAATGTGTTTCTATTGGGCTAGTGCACTACACGAGCCCTGTCAAAAGTATTATCGGGGCGTCTTGGTGTTGTCTGGAGAACCGTAGGAGCATTTAATTGGAGGTTGCTGCTCCCATCACACTGTAGGGCTCACAACGTCCTGTTCCTCACCCGACCTTGATTTTACTACGATCCTGAAAACTGGTCTGGGTAGAGAAAAACGTATTCTGATATCGAGCTGTAGTGTATTCCCAAATCCTGCCGTAAGATCTGTTCTTGGCCTTTGCACCAAAACAGAACATTTTATGACCCCTCTGGGATTAATACAGTACCATCATCAAATTTCCTGGTCTGGCACAATCCGATATTCTATGTATTTGGTCAAGATATTGATGAATATATATATATATATATATATATATATACTGAACAAAAATATAACGTAACAATTTCAACGATTTTACTGAGATACAGTTCATATAAGGAAATCAGTCAATTGAAATAAATTCGTTAGGCCCTAATCTATGGATTTCACATGACAGGGCAGCGGCCCCACCCACTGGGAAGCCAGGCCCAGCCAATCAGAATACGTTTATCCCCACAAAAGGGCTTTATAACAGACAGAAATACTCATCAGTTTCATCAGCTCTCCGGGTGAGATCCCGCAGGTGAAGAAGCCGGATGTGGAGGTCCTGGGCTGGCATTGTTACACGTGGTCTGCGGTTGTGAGGCCAGTTGGACGTACAGCTAAATAAATAAAATAAATGACTGAGGCGGCTTATGGTAGAGAAATTAAAATTAAATTCTCTGGCAACAGCTCTGCTGGACATTCCTGCAGTCAGCATGCCAATTGCTGACTATAACTCCTGAGTGGCGCAGTGGTCTAAGGCACTGCATCGCAGTGCTAACTGTGCCACTAGAGATCCTGGTTCGAATCCAGGCTCTGTCGCAGCCGGCCGCGACCGGGAGACTCATGGGGCGGCGCACAATTGGCCCAGCGTCGTCCAGGGTAGGGGAGGGAATGGCCGGCAGGGATGTAGCTCAGTTGATAGAGCATGGCGTTTGCAACGCCAGGGTTGTGGGTTCGATTCCCACGGGGGGGCCATTATAAAAAAATATGTATTCACTAACTGTAAGTCGCTCTGGATAAGAGCGTCTGCTAAATGACTAAAATGTAAATGTAATTGCGCACTCCCTCAAAACTGCACATTTTAGAGTGGCCTTTTATTGTCCCCAGCCCATCATTACCTGTGTAATGATTCTGTTTAAACAGCTTATTGATATGCCAGACCTGTCAGGTGGATGGATTATCTTGGCAAAGGAGAAATGCTCTCTAACAGGGATGTAAACAACATTTGAGATAAATAATATTTTTGTGCGTATGAGAAATTTCTGGGATCTTTTATTTCAGCTCATGAAACATGGGACGAACACTTTACATGTTGCATTTATATTTTTGTTCAGTATAGTTTCACTGTCCATTTTAGAGCATTTAGATTTACCACTATTCTAATCTCCCCAGTCGTCCTATAGGGGAGAAATTGAAAGGACGCCGGATGGTATAACTCATCTTCTCACCTACAATGAGCTTTGTGGAAAAGGGGTTTCCCCTATCAAACCTAGTCAGTTGGGAAACCCATACAGAATCAGTGATCTTTTGCTATTCATATCAGACACTTGGACAGTGTCATCATAGAACAGTTCCTGTGCATGTCGTCATTCCATCACATGATGGCTAGGGCTAGATTTGTATCATGAGATCATTCATACACCCCTGTTAAAACACTTTCATTTGAGTTAGGTATTTATCATTTGATTGGAGGATCTGAAGGCTTTCTCAGAGTAACATGAATGATTTGCCAAATTACAGATTTTATTTAGACTGTTGGTTATTACTTTTTGAATCACCCTAATGCAGAACATTTCTCTCAACTGTCCACTTTATGCAGCCACTAAGTGGAGTAGGAAAAGGTGATCTAGTCACTGATTCAGTTTCTCTCGCTGTAACGCTAGCTAGAATGGGTGCAGAGAAAACTACCTTGAACACTGCCTTTTTCAGAAAAGAATTATTATTATATATATATTTTTGAACAAATAGCTCTCTGGTCAGATATTTTGTAATTGTATACTTGAGGAGCTCCTACATCGAGTCATATTTGACACACACCCACCACAATATGCAAAATGTGTCCCCTGTCCACCCTCTGGAACTTCCTCTAAATATGTGTTCCATTCTCGACCTGACTGGGAGCCTCGAAACCCCTCTGTAGTCCCTAACAGATTATATATGTATATTTTTTAAATACTGTCTGAAATTGTCATCCAGGGCAACTGTGATTGCTTACACTATTTGTTTCCAGCCACGGTTGCTGAGTAGTTGTTGCAGACTGGCAGTGTCTAGTACAGGCAGGGCTCTAAATTAGCATTTTTCATAGCACTGGTGCTCCCAACTTAAAATAGGTAGGAGCACAACATTTTTTAAAGAGCATCAGAAAATATATATTTTTATTTGATTGAGATATAGCCATATTGGGTCTATTTGAATTTCTAGCTACTTTTGTGCCCCAGAAACAAATTTTAACAATCTAAAAACCATTTGTTTATTATAAAAAGCTAAAATGTTGATACAAAAACCTGTAATTAGTGGAATATTAGGTTTCAACATTGAGTAAAAGCACTACCTATGCATTACATTGGAAATTGTACACTGCATCTTTAAGAGCGTCAAGTTCATTGCTCTGATATGATCATTGATTTCCTGAAGAAGCTATCCCTTTTCCTTTCTGTGCCCCTAAGTGTGGATGTACTGGTAATTAAGTAACCAGGTTGTTAGCTAGCTATCTAATGAGGTTACATGGGCTGAACAAGGTGTAAACAAATGCACAAGTTGTTTTAGAACAGCCTGCGAAATGGTTTATGAATGGATAGCCAATTCACGCTAGGAAGAAAAAAACATTGCCCCGGTAATATGGGTCATATCTTATTTTTACCTGTTTGTGCTAGAAACAATCTGTTTTCGCTGTAGTAATGGTACAACCATGACAGTAACGGTCGTTTTTTTTTATCTCTAGGGCACTCTAAAACAACAGTACAGCGAAGCCCAATCATTACAACAATTATCTGGGTGATTATTTTTCAAGGCACATGGTGCTCCCAAAATGTCAGGTTGCACAGCAAAGTATTTTGGCATATGGGACCAAAACGGACACACTTTAGAGCCCTGAGTACATGGTTTCCACTAGCTTCCATAGTCTGATTCCACAGTCAAAATTGGATGCAAAAATTAGCTTTTTGGACTTAGGGTTAGGTTTTAAATAACATTTTTAAGAAGATAAACTGTAGAAATGGGCGGGGTTCATCTTCAAGGTTTTATGGCAGACTACGCCTATTGGTGTATTGCCGCCACCTAAATGGGCAGAGTTTATGACTTTCTGGCTATAGAACATTTACGTCATCTAGCAGACGCTCTTATCCAGACCAACTTACAGTTAGTGCATACATTATTTTTTCATACCCCCCATGGGAAACAAACCCACAACCCTGGCGTTGCAAACGCCATGCTCTACTAACCGAGCTACATCCCTGCCGGCCATTCCCTCCCCTACCCTGGACGACACTGGGCCAATTGTGCGTCGCCCCATGGGTCTCCCGGTTGCGGCCGGCTACGACAGAACCTGGATTCGAACCAGGATCTCTAGCGGCACAGCTAGCACTGCGATGCAGTGCCTTAGACCACTGCACCACTCGGGAGGCTAGAAGCTAGTGAAAACCCTAATTCAGACCTGGAACACCACGTAAGTTTAATTAACTACCAGGTAGAAACAAAAACCAAAAGTGTTTCGATCCTCCAGGACCGGAATTGGGCAGGCCTGATAGTAGCCTGTCCCTTGCACACATGAGTAGCCACACTTACCAATCCATGAAAAAGACAATGGGGCCATACTTACGAACATAAGCAACCATCCAGGGTTGCCTACCCCTGCTTTAGCTTAATGCACCAAATTATTAGACTATTTTTAAGGACATTATTAACATTATTTAACTTATTCGTTGTCTGTTATCAACATTTATATGGGAATAATAGTCATTTGATCTAAGAAAATGTAGCCATTTTCATTAGCTACACATGTAAAAACGTAAATGCTGAGGATATAGCTTTTGCCAGCGCCAACATCCCCCTCAAAAATGGACAATACCAAAATGTGCGCATTCACACTCGTAAAGAACAGAAGCGCAGTTTGGTAAAAAAACAAAACAAAGCATCTCCATAATAATGGATGAATCCACTAGCACATAAGACCAATATGGTCTTCATAATTTGTAGGAGAGTTGGGAGATTATGTTAAAGTTATTCTGGCTAATAAAGTGTATTTACTGGCAGTGAACTATTCAAGTGTCAGAATATCATTCGGAGTGCCTGCGCTTTTACGTTTGCTTTGTGGAGGCGGAACAGTGTGTCTCCAAAGACTGCGATTTAACAGAGTTGTTGGGTAATAAAAAAATATATATATATGAAAACAGGCTAGCCATTTATGTTCTGAAAATAGTCTACATTTCTCCCCTCTACATTTTCTGATAAAAAAAATGCCTATCATACCTATATGTTAAGAAGAGACAACGAATATGTAGTGAAATATTGTTGTTGATTGATGTTATGTAAGGATGAGACTGTTTCGCTGTATCTTCCACAACCTTCTAAGTAACCTTCTAAAGGGATGTAGCTCAGTTGGTAGAGCATGGCGTTTGCAATGCCAGGGTTGTGGGTTCGATTCCCACGGGGGGCCAGTATGAAAAATAAAATAATGTATGCACTCACTAACTGTAAGTTGCTCTGGATAAGAGCGTCTGCTAAATGATGAAAATGAAATGAAAATAAAGTAGAATCTTTCTTCTGTGTTTTTTTTCTTCATATGGCTGTTTATCCTATCTTTCTGTTTATAATATAATGCTAAATAGCAGGTTTTGCAGAATATATTGTCTACTCTGCGTTTCCTGTGACTTTATTTCCGCTTGCAGCAGTAGATGAAGATAGAAATACCGGTCAAAAAATGCCTGGCCTTAGCCATGTTATCTGATGGGACAAGCTGCAAGCAATGCATTTTGAGCTGGAGAACTAATTTCACTAAAGGGTTGCTTACGTTTGAAAATATGAGAGAGAGACGTTTGAACTTGTGATTTATATTCTTTGTTTATTCAATGTATCTTGGACAATTTGAGTTTGTTTCAAGTGCTGTAGTTTGTTAAAGGGTAAGACGGATACGTTTTTACTCACCAGAGTAACACAGTGTGGTCAAAGACTAACTTAGTTGTAGTCACTCTGGTTATAAGTACAAACAGTTATATAACTGCATATAACATTCTTTGATAACTGGTTAGACTTGGTTATGTATTTCCAAAACTTTGGTTTACTTTGATGTAGCTTTAAGCTAGGTGTTGATGGCAACTGGCTGACTAAGCGGGTAGCAGCAGTGTAAAAACAAATGGAGAGGAGGGGGGTGGTCAATGTAAATGGTCTGGGTGGCCATTTTATTAATTGTTCAGCAGTCTTATGGCTTGGGGGTAGAAGCTGTTAAGGAGCCTTTTTATCCTAGACTTGGCGCTCCGGTACCGCTTGCCGTGCGGTAGCAGAGAGAACAGTCTATGACTTGGGTGACTGGAGTCCATGACAATTTTTTGGGCTTTCCTCTGACACCGCCTAGTATATAGGTCCTGGATGGCAGGAAGCTTGGCACCAGTGATGTACTGGGCTGTACTCACTACCCTCTGTAGCGCCTTACAGTCAGATGCTGAGCAGTTGCCATACCAGGCGGTGATGCAACCGGTCAGGATGCTCTCGATGGTGCAGCTGTATAACTTTTTGAGGATCTGGGGACCCATGCCAAATCTTTTCAGTCTCCTGAGGGGGAAAAGGTGTTGTCGTGCCCTCTTCACGACTGTCTTGGTGTGTTTGGACCATGATAGTTTACAAATACATAAAGTATTTGCTTGTAAGTTGGCTGAAAATTACATTGAAACCACTAATCATGAGTGCAAACAATTATAGTTATTTCTTTTGGAGTTTACATTATAGGGAATAGGCTGGCTTGCCGGGTCCTCCATATTACGTCACGCCACGCAAATGTTTTTTCCGGCATGACTTCGGCATTCTGATCAGTTTTATGTAATAAAATAGAAAAGTGAGGTGTAACTTTTTGTATTGGGACTTTTGATGTGTATTCTAATGCAAATCCATATGTTACATGTGGTTCATTTTATGCTACCTACCCTTTTAACCTTTTTGCTTTATTGAAGATCACCTGAAAGTGTGGGAGAGAAGAGGGGGAAAAATTGTGGAAGGAAAGAGCGGGAAGGAGACCGAGGGGCGCAAGAGAGAATCTTCAGCCTATTATTATTTTGTTTTAAGGCTTAGCATCATTTCGTCATAATGTTTAACCTCCCTCTTCCTTACCCCCCCCCATCAATTTCACAGACATTTTGAACTGTAATTAAAAAAAAATTAAAAAATAACTGGAGTCGATTGACGCACCCCTGCGTCAATCTAATTACCATAAGAAAATCCCCATCAAAATCTGTCTGTTTTAGCTAGTGGCAGAGCTCCAGCACTGTTTGTCAGACCAGGAGACGTCCCGCAAATCAGTCTTCTCACGAAAACGTATGTAGTTTCTAAAGGGTTTGGCAAACTATACTGAACAAAAATATAAACTCAACATGCAACAATTTCAACAATTTTTCAGATAAGGAAGTCAGTCAATTGAAATGAATTCAATAGGCCCTAATCTATGGATTTCACTTGACTGGGCAAGGGCGCAGCCATGGGTGGGCCTGAGAGGGTATAGGCCCACCCACTGCGGAGCCCGGCCCAGCCAATCATAATGAGTTTTTCCCCACAAAAGGGCTTTATTACAGACAGAAATACTCCTCAGTTTCATCCGCTGTCCGTGTGGCTGGTCTCAGATGATTCCGCATGTTAAGAAGCCAGATGTGGAGGTCCTGAGCTGGCGTGGTTACACATGGTCTGCGGTTGTGAGGCCAGTTGGACGTACTGCCAAATTTTCTAAAATGACGTTGAAGGCGGCTTATGGTAGTAAAATGAACATTAAATTCTCTGGCAACAGCTCTGGTGGACATTCCTGTAGTCAGCATGCCAATTGCACGCTCCCTCAAAACTTGTGACATCTGTGTCATTGTATTGCGTGACAGAACTGCACATTTTAGTGTGGCCTTTTATTGTCCCCAGCACAAGGTGCACCTGTGTAATGATCATGCTGTTTAATCAGCTTCTTGATATGCCACACCTGTCAGGTGGATGGATTATCTTGGCAAATGAGAAATGCTCACTAACAGGGATGTAAACAAATTTGTTAACAACATTTTAGAGAAATAAGCTTTTTGTGCATATGGAACATTTCTGGGATCTTTTATTTCAGCTCATGAAAGATGTGACCAACACTTTACATGCTGCGGTTATATTTCTGTTCAGTATAATAAGACCACTCTATGGAAAGATGACTCTCACGAACACGATGGTGTTCTCTGTTTTGCTCTACGACCCCCACAAGTGTCACGGGACTTGTCTGAAGCAGTGGAGGCTGCTGAGGGGAGAATAATGGCCTGAACAGAATTAATGGAATGGTGTCAAACACCTGGAAACCATGTTTGATGTATTTGATACCATTCCACTGATTCCGCTCCAGTCATTACCAGGAGGCCGTTTTAAGGTGCCACCAACCTCCTGTGGTCTGTACCAGTATGGAAGTAGTTTTGTGCCCTCCAAAAAAGGGCTTAAAGATGTGTCATATTTTTTAAAATAAATATTTCCTGAGCTTTCTTATATCTCCTAGATATAGGACAGACACTTCAAAACCTTATTCCTTTATGATTTATTTTTTGACTGTCTGTTTTGCCATTTAATGTGTTATTCAATGCGTTTCTATGGGCTAAAGCAGTAAAGGCCAAAATCAAAATTGTATTCAATAATTTATAAATAATTTATTTATATACACTACCAGTCAAAGGTTTGGACACACCTACTCATTTAAGGGTTTTTCTTTATTTTTTACTATTTTTTACATTGTAGAATAATAGTGAAGACATCAAAACTATGAAATAACACATGGAATCATGTAGTAACCAAAAAAGTGTTAAACAAATCAAAATATATTTTTTTATTTGAGATTCTTCAAATAGCCACCCTTTGCCTTGATGACAGCTTTGCACACGCTTGGCATTCTCTCAACCAGCTTCATGAGGTAGTCACCTGGAATGCATTTCATTTAACAGGTGTGCCTTCTTAAAAGTAAATTTTTGGAATTTCTTTCCTTCTTAATGCGTTTGAGCCAATCAGTTGTGTTGTGACAAGATAGGAGGGGGGGTATACAGAAAATAGCCCTATTTGGTAAAAGATCAAGTCCATATTATGGCAAGAACAGCTCAAATAAGCAAAGAGAAATGACAGTCCATCATTACTTTAATACATGAAGGTCAGTCAATACGGAAAATGTCAAGAACTTTGAAAGTTTCTTCAAGTGCAGTCACAAAAACCACCAGGCGCTATGATGAAACTGGCTCTCATGAGGACCGCCACAGGAATGGAAGACCCAGCGTTACCTCTGCTGCAGAGGATAAGTTCATTAGAGTTACCAGCCTCAGAAATTGCAGCCCAAATAAATGCATCACAGAGTTCAAGTCACAGACACATCTCAACATCAGCTGTTCAGGGGAGACTGTGAATCAGGCCTTCATGGTCAAATTGCTGCAAAGAAACCACTACTAAAGGACACCAATAATAAGAAGAGACCTGCTTGGCCCAAGAACCACGAGCAATGGACATTAGACCGGTGGAAATTTGTCCTTTGGTCTGGAGTCCAAATTTGATTTGGTTCCAACCACCGTGTCTTTGTGAGACGAGGTGTGGGTGAACGGATGATATCCGCATGTGTAGTTCCCACCGTAAAGCATGGAGGAGGAGGTGTTATGGATTGGGGGTACTTTGCTGGTGACACTGTCTGTGATTTATTTAGTATTCAAGGCACACTTAACCAGCATGGCTACCACAGCATTCTGCAGCGATACGCCATCCCATCTGGTTTGGGCTTAGTGGGACTATCATTTGTTTTTCAACAGGACAATGACCCAACACACATCCAGGCTATGTAAGGGCTATTTGACCAAGAAGGAGAGTGATTGAGTGCTGCATCAGATGACCTGGCCTCCACAATCCCCCGACCTCAACCCAATTGAGATGGTTTGGGATGAGTTGGACCGCAGAGTGAAGGAAAAGCAGCCAGTCTTCACTATTATTCTACAATGTAGAAAATAGTCAAAATAAAGAAAAACCCTGGAATGAGTAGGTGTGTCCTAACTTTTGACTGGTACTGTGTGTGTGTGTGTGTGGTCGTGTGTATGTATGTATGTATGTATGTATGTATATACAGTGGGGAGAACAAGTATTTGATACACTGCCGATTTTGCAGGTTTTCCTACTTACAAAGCATGTAGGAATGCTAACAGGTCTGTAATTTTTATCATAGGTACACTTCAACTGTGAGAGACGGAATCTAAAACAAAAATCCAGAAAATCACATTGTATGATTTTTAAGTAATTAATTTGCATTTTATTGCATGACATAAGTATTTGATCACCTACCAACCAGTAAGAATTCCGGCTCTCACAGACCTGTTAGTTTTTCTTTAAGAAACCCTCCTGTTCTCCACTCATTACCTGTATTAACTGCACCTGTTTGAACTTGTTACCTGTATAAAAGACACCTGTCCACACACTCAATCAAACAGACTCCAACCTCTCCACAATGGCCAAGACCAGAGAGCTGTGTACGGACATCAGGGATACAATTGTAGACCTGCACAAGGCTGGGATGGGCTACAGGACAATAGGCAAGCAGCTTGGTGAGAAGGCAACAACTGTTGGCGCAATTATTAGAAAATGGAAGAAGTTCAAGATGACGGTCAATCACCCTCGGTCTGGGGCTCCATGCAAGATCTCACCTCGTGGGGCATCAATGATCATGAGGAAGGTGAGGGATCAGCCCAGAACTACACGGCAGGACCTGGTCAATGACCTGAAGAGAGCTGGGACCACAGTCTCAAAGAAAACCATTAGTAACACACTACGCCGTCATGGATTAAAATCCTGCAGCGCACACAATGTCCCCCTGCTCAAGCCAGCGCATGTCCAGGCCTGTCTGAAGTTTGCCAATGACCATCTGGATGATCCAGAGGAGGAATGGGAGAAGGTCATGTGGTCTGATGAGACAAAAATAGAGTTTTTTTGGTCTAAACTCCACTCGCCGTGTTTGGAGGAAGAAGAAGGATGAGTACAACCCCCAGAACACCATCCCAACCGTGAAGCATGGAAGTGAAAACATCATTCTTTGGGGATGCTTTTCTGCAAAGGGGACAGGACGACTGCACCGTATTGAGGGGAGGATGGATGGGGCCATGTATCGCGAGATCTTGGCCAACAACCTCCTTCCCTCAGTAAGAGCATTGAAGATGGGTCGTGGCTGGGTCTTCCCGCATGACATCGACCCGAAACACACAGCCAGGGCAACTAAAGATTGGTTTCGTAAGAAGCATCTCAAGGTCCTGGAGTGGCCTAGCTAGTCTCCAGACCTGAACCCAATATAAAATCTTTGGAGGGAGCTGAAAGTCCGTATTGCCCAGCGACAGCCCCGAAACCTGAAGGATCTGGAGAAGGTCTGTATGGAGGAGTGGGCCAAAATCCCTGCTGCAGTGTGTGCAAACCTGGTCAAGACCTACAGGAAACATATGATCTCTGTAATTGCAAACAAAGGTTTCTGTACCAAATATTAAGTTCTGCTTTTCTGATGTATCAAATACTTGTCATGCAATAAAATGCAAATTAATTACTTAAAAATCATACAATGTGATTTTCTGGATTTTTGTTTTAGATTCCGTCTCTCACAGTTGAAGTGTACCTATGATAAAAATGACAGACCTCTACATGCTTTGTAAGTAGGAAAACCTACTTGTATGAATATACAGTATCTCACAAAAGTGAGTACACCCCTCACATTTTTGTAAATATTTGAGTATATCTTTTCATGTGACAACACTGAAGAAATGACACTTTGCTACAATGTAAAGTAGTGAGTGTACAGCTTGTATAACGGTGTACATTTGCTGTCCCCTCAAAATAACTCAACACACAGCCATTAATGTCTAAACCGTTGGCAACAAAAGTGAGTACACCCCTAAGTGAAAATGTCCAAATTGGGCCCAATTAGCCATTTTCCCTCCCTGGTGTCATGTGACTCGTTAGTGTTACAAGGTCTCAGGTGTGAATGGGGAGCATGTGTGTTCAATTTGGTGTCATCGCTCTCACACTCCCTCATACTGGTCACTGGAAGTTCAACATGGCACCTCATGGCAAAGAACTCTCTGAGAATCTGAAAAAAAGAATTGTTGCTCTACATAAAGATGGCCTGGGCTATAAGAAGATTGCCAAGACCCTGAAACTGAGCTGCAGCACGGTGGCCAAGACCATACAGCGGTTTAACAGGACAGGATCCACTCAGAACAGGCCTCGCCATGGTCGACCAAAGAAGTTTACATTTACATTTTACATTTTAGTCATTTAGCAGACGCTCTTATCCAGAGCGACTTACAGGAGCAATTAGGGTTAAGTGCCTTGCTCAAGGGCACATTTACGTCATTTAGCAGACGCTCTTATCCAGAGCGACTCACAAACACCCTATAGCCAGTGGGATAACCACTTTACAAATTTTTTTTGGGGGGGGTAGAAGGATTAATTTATCCTATCCCAGGTATTCCTTAAAGAGGTGGGGTTTCAAATGTCTCCGGAAGGTGGTGAGTGACTCCGCTGTCCTGGCGTCGTGAGGGAGCTTGTTCCACCATTGGGGTGCCAGAGCAGCGAACAGTTTTGACTGGGCTGAGCGGGAACTATGCTTCCGCAGAGGAAGGGGAGCCAGCAGGCCAGAGGTGGATGAACGCAATGCCCTCGTTTGGGTGTAGGGACTGATCAGAGCCCGAAGGTACAGAGGTGCCGTTCCCCTCACTGCTCCATAGGCAATCACCATGGTCTTGTAACGGATGCGAGCTTCAACTGGAAGCCAGTGGAGTGTGCGGAGGAGGGGGGTGACGTGAGAGAACTTGGGAAGGTTGAACACCAGATTAAGTGCACATGCTCAGCGTCATATCCAGAGGTTGTCTTTGGGAAGTAGACGTATGAGTGCTGCCAGCATTGCTGCAGAGGTTGAAGGGGTGGGGGGTCAGCCTGTCAGTGCTCAGACCATATGCCGCACACTGCATCAAATTGGTCTGCATGGCTGTCATCCCAGAAGGAAGCCTCTTCTAAAGATGATGCACAAGAAAGCCCGCAAACAGTTTGCTGAAGACAAGCAGACTAAAGACATGGATTACTGGAACCATGTCCTGTGGTCTGATGAGATCAAGATAAACTTATTTGGTTCAGATGGTGTCAAGCGTGTGTGGCGGCAACCAGGTGAGGAGTACAAAGACAAGTGTGTCTTGCCTACAGTCAAGCATGGTGGTGGGAGTGTCATGGTCTGGGGCTGCGTGAGTGCTGCCTGAACTGGGGAGCTACAGTTCATTGAGGGAACCATGAATGCCAACATGTACTGTGACATACTGAAGCAGAGCATGATCCCCTCCCTTCGGAGACTGGGCCGCAGGGCAGTATTCCAACATCACGACCCCAAACACACCTCCAAGACGACCAATGCCTTGCTAAAGAAGCAGAGGGTAAAGGTGATGGACTGGCCAAGCATGTCTCCAGACCTAAACCCTATTGAGCATCTGTTGGGCATTCTCAAACGGAAGGTGGAGGAGTGCAAGGTCTCTAACATCCACCAGCTCCGTGATGTCGTCATGGAGGAGTGGAAGAGGACTCCAGTGGCAACCTGTGAAGCTCTGGTGAACTCCATGCCCAAGAGGGTTAAGGCAGTGCTGGAAAATGATGGTGGCCACACAAAATATTGACACTTTGGGCTCAATTTGGACATTTTCACTTAGGGGTGTACTCACTTTTGTTGCCAGCAGTTTAGACATTAATGGCTGTGTGTTGTGTTATTTTGAGGGGACAGCAAATTTACACTGTTATACAAGCTGTACACTCACTACTTTACATTGTAGCAAAGTGTCACTTCTTCAGTGTTGAAGATGAAAAGATATACTCAAATATTTACAAAAATGTGAGGGGTGTACTCACTTTAGTGAGATACTGTATATGTGTGTGTGTGTATATATTGAGGGGAAAAAAGTATTTGATCCCCTGCTGATTTTGTACGTTTGCCCACTGACAAAGACATGATCAGTCTATCATTTTAATGGTAGGTTTATTTGAACAGTGAGAGACAGAATAACAACAAATACGCATGTCAAAAATGTTATAAATTGATTTGCATTTTAATGAGGGAAATACGTTTTTGACCCCTCTGCAAAACATGACTTAGTACTTGGTGGCAAAACCCTTGTTGGCAATCACAGAGGTCAAACATTTATTGTAGTTGGCCACCAGGTTTGCACACATCTCAGGAGGGATTTTGTTCCAGTCCTCTTTGCAGATCTTCTCCAAGTCATTAAGGTTTCGAGGCTGACGTTTGGCAAGTCGAACCTTCAGCTCCCTCCACAGATTTTCTATGGGATTAAGGTCTGGAGACTGGCTAGGCCACTCCAGGACCTTAATGTGCTTCTTCTTGAGCCACTCCTTTGTTGCCTTGGCCGTGTGTTTTGGGTCATTGTCATGCTGGAATCCCCATTTACGACCAATTTTCAATGCCCTGGCTGAGGGAAGGAGGTTCTCATCCAAGATTTGATGGTACATGGCCCCGTCCATCGTCCCTTTGATGCAGTGAAGTTGTCCTGTCCCCTTAGCAGAAAAACACCCCCAAAGCATAATGTTTCCACCTCCATGTTTGACGGTGGTGATGGTGTTCTTGGGGTCATAGGCAGCATTCCTCCTCCTCCAAACACGGCGAGTTGAGTTGATGCCAAAGAGCTCGATTTTGGTCTCATCTGACCACAACACTTTCACCCTGTTCTCCTCTGAATCATTCAGATGTTTATTGGCAAACTTCAGACGGGCCTGTATATGTGCTTTCTTGAGCAGGGGGACCTTGCAGGCGCTGCAGGATTTCAGTCCTTCACGGCGTAGTGTGTTACCAATTATTTTCTTGGTGACTATGGTCCCAGCTGCCTTGAGATCATTGACAAGATCCTCCCGTGTAGTTCTGGGCTGATTCCTCACCGTTCTCATGATCATTGCAACTCCACGAGGTGAGATCTTGCATGGAGCCCCAGGCCGAGGGAGATTGACAGTTATTTTGTGTTTCTTCCATTTGCGAATAATCGCACCAACTGTTGTCACCTTCTCACCAAGCTGCTTGGCGATGGTCTAGTAGCCCATTCCAGCCTTGTGTAGGTCTACAATCTTGTCCCTGACATCCTTGGAGTGCTTTTTGGTCTTGGCCATGGTGGAGAGTTTGGAATCTGATTGATTGATTGCTTCTGTGGACAGGTGTCTTTTATACAGGTAACAAACTGAGATTAGGAGCACTCCTTTTAAGAGTGTGCACCTAATCTCAGCTCGTTACCTGTATAAAAGACACCTGGGAGCCAGAAATCTTTCTGATTGAGATGGGGTCAAAAACGTATTTCCCTCATTAAAATGACATGCGTTTTTCTGGATTTTGTTGTTGTTATTCTGTCTCTCACTGTTCAAATAAACCTACCATTAAAATGATAGACTGATCATGTCTTTGTCAGTGGGCAAACGTACAAAATCAGCAGGGGATCAAATACTTTTTTCCCTCACTGTGTATAAACAGTGGGGAGAACAAGTATTTGATACACTGCCGATTTTGCAGGTTTTCCTACTTACAAAGCATGTAGAGGTCTGCAATTTTTATCATAGGTACACTTCAACTGTGAGAGACGGAATCTAAAACAAAAATCCAAATTAATTACTTAAAAATCATACAATGTGATTTTCTGGATTTTTGTTTTAGATTCCATCTCTCACAGTTGAAGTGTACCTATGATAAAAATTGCAGACCTCTACATGCTTTGTAAGTAGGAAAACCTGCAAAATCGGCAGTGTATCAAATACTTGTTCTCCCCACTGTATATATATAGACAGTGGGGGAAAAAAGTATTTAGTCAGCCACCAATTGTGCAAGTTCTCCCACTTAAAAAGATGAGAGGCCTGTAATTTTCATCATAGGTACACGTCAACTATGACAGACAAATTGAGAATTTTTTTCTCCAGAAAATCACATTGTAGGATTTTTAATGAATTTATTTGCAAATTATGGTGGAAAATAAGTATTTGGTCAATAACAAAAGTTTCTCAATACTTTGTTATATACCCTTTGTTGGCAATGACACAGGTCAAACGTTTTCTGTAAGTCTTCACAAGGTTTTCACACACTGTTGCTGGTATTTTGGACCATTCCTCCATGCAGATCTCCTCTAGAGCTTTCAACTCCCTCCAAAGATTTTCTATGGGGTTGAGATCTGGAGACTGGCTAGGCCACTCCAGGACCTTGAAATGCTTCTTACGAAGCCACTCCTTCGTTGCCCGGGCGGTGTGTTTGGGATCATTGTCATGCTGAAAGACCCAGCCACGTTTCATCTTCAATGCCCTTGCTGATGGAAGGAGGTTTTCACTCAAAATCTCACGATACATACACGGATCACCATCCCAACCCTGAAGCACGGGGGTGGCAGCATCATGCTGTGGGTGTGCTTTACTGCAGGAGGGACTGGTGCACTTCACAAAAATAGATGGCATCATCAGTCAGGAAGTTAAAGCTTGGTTACAAATGGGTCTTCCAAATGGACAAAGTTGTGGCAAAATGGCTTAACGACAACAAAGTCAAGGTATTTTGAGTGGCCATCACAAAGCTCTGACCTCAATCCTATAGAAAATGTGTGGGCAGAACTGAAAAAGTGTGTGCGAGCCAGGAGGCCTACAAACCTGACTCAGTTACACCAGCTCTGTCAGGAGGAATGGGCCAAAATTCACCCAACTTATTGTGGAAAGCTTGTGGAAGGCTAATGGAAACGTTTGACCCAAGTTAAACAATTTAAAGGCAATGCTACCTAATACTAGTTGAGTGTATGTAAACTTCTGACCCACTGGGAATGTGATGAAATAAATAAAAGCTGAAATAAATCATTCTCTCTACTATTATTCGGACATTTCTTAATTGTGAAAAACAGAGTTTAAATGTATTTGGCTAAGGTGTATGTAAACTTCCGACTTCAACTGTGTGTATATATATATATATAGAGAGTTATTTAGGGGCTTCTTAGCAAAGGCGGTGAATACATATGCACGCATCACTTTTCCATTATTTATTTTGTTGTTGTTTTGAAAAGAAGTAATTTTTTTCACTTCACCAATTTTGACTATTTTGTGTATGTCCATTACATTAAATCCACATTAAAATCCATTGAAATTACAGGTTGCAACAAAATAGGAAAAACGCCAACGGGGATGAATACTTTTGCAAGGCACTGTGTGTGTGTTGTGACGTCACGAGAGGCTACACAGCTTTCAGCGGGATTGCTCAAGTAGTGCAAGGAGACAAGGTTCAAACAAAACAAGGATTTTATTATAGGTCTTGGGAAATTAACGAAAATATAACAAAATTCTGTTCTCTTGTGGCTCTTTAAGGGTTAACAGTTCAGGGATGTCTCTTCCACATCCAAAATCATAATTCTCACTCGCTCAGATAACTTTTCCCCAGCCTTACTGTAGTCCACGTTGCAGCTAGTGGCCAACCCAGCAAAAAGTCCTTCCAAATGTCTCTCACGTATTTCCACAGGTGCATATATCCAAAGGTGAGTATTTCCCAAAGGTATGTATCTCCAAATCCTTATATTCCTCATGGAAGTGGACGTGCAGCACTCTTGTCCTCCAGAGAGCCCCGGTTGGAGACTGTGTCTCTTCCCTTCCCAAACCTTCAGCTCATCAGCTCCTCATTTGTTTCAGCTGCGTGGGAAGATTGGCCATAGAGGGGTGGAGTTCCCGACCATACCAGCAGATGGAGCCATAGCTGTCTGGGTTTGCAGCCACCTCAGGGGGATGTAACGTCCCTCCAGGACACAGCCTCTCGTGACATCACACATCCCCCTCCTCGGGACCGACGTCCTCGTCGGGTAAAGGCAGCGAAGAAGGCATCACGCCGGGAGAGGGCGTCCGCATTGCCGTGGTGCTTGCCAGACTGCTCTCTCTTCAACTCCTCCAACTCTAGGACCAGGGACTCAGCCTCCTGTTGTCTCTCCTTGAGTTTCTTACTGAACGCATCAGCCTTGGTTTTAGCAGAGTTTAGCTTCTGTTGAGCAGCTTTCAGTTCCTTCTCTCTCTCTGCCTCCGCATTCTTCATCTTGTTCTCCAACACCTTGTACTTCTCCTCTGCCTTCTTCTGGACCTCCTTACTACTGCGCAGGGTCTCCTCACACTCCTCGATGGTCCTGCGCAGCCTCTCCAGCTCCTCCTGTTGCTTAGGGAAGGAGCTCTGTTGGAGTTTAGCCTGGAGGATATCTAACTCTTCTGTCTTCATGTCTAACTGTTGCTTTAACAAACGATACCTCTCAGCGGTCCCCTTCAGACCAGACAGTTCTTTGTCCAGATTCTGTAGCTCCGTCTCTGTGTCGGTCTGGGCACCTGCCATCCCTATCAGAGCCCGGGCGGGAGTGAGTAACTCGGAGGATTGCACCGGAGCCTTCCCAGGATGAGTCTTGCCTCTCCGTTTCCGAGGTACTCGGGTTATCCTCTCCTGAGACTCTCTCCAGAGTGGGTAAAAGGCTGGGCAGTCTCGTCCAATTAGGACAGGGACGGGGAGGGAATCAACCACCCCCGCCGTCGTGTGTATGGTTCCCCGTGTGCTGGTCATTGTAAGTTCAGTAATGGGGTATTCTCTGGTGTCCCCATGGACACAGGAAACTGGGAGGACTTTCCCCGGGGTCAGACACGTTGGGCCCACCAAATCCTTACGCACCAGGGTGGCCCGGCTACCAGAATCCAGTAAGGCCTCCACATCATGGTGATTCACCGTTACCGGGCAGGTGGGGGGTCGATCTGGGCCGCCATCTACGACTCCCAAGAGCGAGGCAAAAGCGGTGTGTGGGTGCTGAGCTGGAGGACTCCGCAGTGGGCATAGGTTCATCGGCTGGTTTCCCACACTGCCAGGAGATATGTCCCATCTCCCCACACCGGTAACACTGTCGAGTTTCCCCCTCCTGGTGTACTCTTCTTGGACCCGCCTGGTTTCTGGCTCCCCCTGGAGCCGGGATAAGTCCTGACGTGGCTGGGTTCGAGACCTTGGGGTCCTTTGGACGGGTTCTTCCCATTTGTGGTGGGGCCGCACTCCTGGGGTCTTTTCGGAAGCATTCAGCATCTCCGCTGTGGCCTGGTACTTTTCCACAGCTTCCACGGTCAGATCAGCCGTGGTCAAGGCCTGTTGACTGATGAACCGTTTTGCCTCATAAGGCAGGGCGCGTAGGTAACGATCCACCACAACGGCCTCCACTACCGCCGCTGCTGTATTCCTCTGCGGATCCAGCCATTTCCTTGCGATTCGGACAAGTTCATGCATCTGCGCCCGAGGGGGTTGGTCTGGTTGGAAGGTCCAGCTGTGAAAGCGCTGGGCCATACCAAACTTTGTGAGTCCATATCTGCTGAGGATCTCAGACTTCAGGGCATCATAGTCAGTAACCTGGTCAGGGCCCAGGTCCCGGACAGCATTCAGCGATTCCCCGGTTAGAAAGGGGGCTAACAGACCAACCCACTGTTGCTTGGGCCAGGCTTCCCTAGTGGCCGTGGCCTCAAATGCATGCAGGTATGCCTCAATGTCATCGGTAGCTCCCATCTTAGATATAAAGTCACTTGCCTTTATTGGGCGGGTATTTTGGACCACCCTCTGTCTCTGCAACTGCAATTCCTCTGCCTTCAGAAGGTTGGCTTTCTTTTGCTCCTCCAAGAGAGCCACGTTTGCTTGCATCTGGGCTTGCTGGCCAGCAACAAGGGCTTTCAATATGTCCTCCATTTCAGTCGGCGGGGAGCCTACGGCCAACTTGGAAAACTGGGTGATCAAACCTTCGGTATCCTCCTCTGACATGCACTATTAACGCTTGAGCGTGCCCGTATTCTCCACCATCTGTGACGTCACGAGAGGCTACACAGCTTTCAGCGGGATTGCTCAAGTAGTGCAAGGAGACAAGGTTCAAACAAAACAAGGATTTTATTATAGGTCTTGGGAAATTAACGAAAATATAACAAAATTCTGTTCTCTTGTGGCTCTTTAAGGGTTAACAGTTCAGGGATGTCTCTTCCACATCCAAAATCATAATTCTCACTCGCTCAGATAACTTTTCCCCAGCCTTACTGTAGTCCACGTTGCAGCTAGTGGCCAACCCAGCAAAAAGTCCTTCCAAATGTCTCTCACGTATTTCCACAGGTGCATATATCCAAAGGTGAGTATTTCCCAAAGGTATGTATCTCCAAATCCTTATATTCCTCATGGAAGTGGACGTGCAGCACTCTTGTCCTCCAGAGAGCCCCGGTTGGAGACTGTGTCTCTTCCCTTCCCAAACCTTCAGCTCATCAGCTCCTCATTTGTTTCAGCTGCGTGGGAAGATTGGCCATAGAGGGGTGGAGTTCCCGACCATACCAGCAGATGGAGCCATAGCTGTCTGGGTTTGCAGCCACCTCAGGGGGATGTAACGTCCCTCCAGGACACAGCCTCTCGTGACATCACAGTGTATATATATATATCACACTCAGTGCCTTTGGAAAGTATTCAGACCAGTTTACTTTTTTCACATTCTTTGTTACGTTACAGCCTTATTCTAAAATGTATTAAATAAATAAAACCATCCTCAGCAATCTACACACAATACCCCATAACGACAACGCGAATACAGGTTTTTAGAAATTTTCAGACGCTTTGCTATGAGATTCATCCTTGAGATGTTTCTACAACTTGATTGGAGTCCACCTGTGGTAAATTCAATTGATTGGACATGATTTGGAAAGGCACACAACTGTCAATATAAGGTCCCATAGTTGACAGTGCATGTCAGAGCAAAAACCAAGCCATGAGGTCGAAGGAATTGTCCGTAGAGATCTGAGACAGCATTGTGTCGAGGCACAGTTTTGGGAAGGGTACCAAAACATTTCTGCAGCGTTGAAGGTCCCCAAGAACACAGTGGCCTCCATCATTCTTAAATGGAAGAAGTCTGGAACCACCAAGACTCTTCCTAGATCTGGCCGCCCTGCCAAACTTAGCAATCGGGGGAGAAGGGCCTTGGTCAGGCAGGTGACCAAGAACCCGATGGTCCCTCTGACAGAGCTTTAGAGTTCCTCTGGAGATGGGAGAACCTTCCAGAAGGACAACCATCTCTGCAGCACTCCACCATTCAGGCCTTTAAAGTAGAGTGGCCAGACGGAAGCCACTCCTCAGTAAAAGGCACATGACAGCCCGCTTGGAGTTTGCCAAAAGGCACCTAAAGACTCTCAGACCATGAAAAACAAGATTGAACTCTTTGGCCTGAATGCCATGCATCACGTCTGGAGGAAACTTGGCACCATCCCTACGGTGAAGCATGGTGGTGGCAGCACCATGCTGTGGGGATGTTTTTCAGTGGCAGGGACTGGGAGACTAGTCAGGATCGAGGCAAAGATGAACGGAGCAAAGTAGAGAGAGATCCTTGATGAAACCCTGCTCCAGATACAAGCCCACTATAATAAACTACAAACCACATTACAATAGGTCACTATAACTAACACATATCCTAAGAAAACATATTACTGCTACCATTGCTGCTACTATTATTATTATTATTATTATTATTATTGTTACTACTACTAGCTCAGTTGGTAGAGCATGGTGCTTGCAACGCTAGGGTTGTGGGTTCGATTCCCACGGGGGACCAGTATGAATATGTATGCACACTCTACTGTAAGTCGCTCTGGATAAGAGGGTCTGCTAAATGACTAAACTGTTAAAATGTAAATGTATTACCATTACTACTACTACTAGCTTCACTTCTGCTACCATTTACTACTGCTACCATTTACTACTACTACTACTACTACCATTACTACTGATACAATTACTGCTACCATTACTACTGATACAATTACTGCTACTGCTACCATTACTACTACTGCTACCATTACTACTACTACTACTACTACTACTAACACATTACTAACACACTACTACTACTACTACTAACACATTATTACTACTACTAATACATTATTACTACTACTAACCCATTACTACCATTACTACTACTACTACTAACACATTACTAACACATTACTACTGCTACTACTACTAACACTACTACTACTACTAACACATTACTACTACTAACACCACTACTGCTACATTACTACTACTACTACTACTACTACTACAAACATTACTACTACTACTACTAACACCATTGCTGTTATTACTACTACTCCTACCATTACTTCTGCTACCACTACCATTAGTAATGCTGCCATTACTACTACTACTACTACTACTACTAACACCATTACCACTGTTACCACTACTGCTGCTACCACTACTGCTGCTATTACTACTGCTACTAATGCTACTAACACTACTACTACTACTACTACTTCTAACACCACTATTACTACTACTAATATTACTACTACTACTACTTCTGCTACTGCTACCATTACTACTACTACTACTACTACTACTACTACTACTAACAACACCATTACTACTGCTACCATTGCTACTACTGCTACCACTACTACTACTACTACTACTACTACTACTACTACTAACACCATTGCTACCATTGCTACTACTGCTACCACTACTACTACTACTACTACTAACACCATTGCTACCATTGCTACTACTGCTACCACTACTACTACTACTACTACTACTACTAACACCATTGCTACTACTGCTACCACTACTACTACTACCACTACTACTACTACTACTACTACTACTACTACTAACACCATTGCTACTACTGCTACCACTACTACTACTACTACTACCACTACTACTACTACTACTACTACTACTACTACCACTACTACTACTACTACTAACACCATTACTACTGCTACCATTGCTACTACTGCTACCACTACTACTACTACTACTACTACTAACACCATTGCCACTACTACTACTACTACTAACACCATTACTACTGCTACCACTACTACTACTACTAACACCATTACTACTGCTACCACTACTACTACTACTAACACCATTGCCACTACTACTACTACTAACACCATTACTACTGCTACCACTACTACTACTACTAACACCATTGCCACTACTACTACTACTACTACTACTACTACTACTACTACTACTACTACTACTAACACCATTGCCACTACTACTACTACTACTAACACCATTACTACTGCTACCACTACTACTACTACTAACACCATTACTACTGCTACCACTACTACTACTACTAACACCATTGCCACTACCACTACTACTACTACTACTAACACCATTACTACTAATACTACTACTACTGAGACTTTCTATACAGAACACACTGACTACCCTGCCGAGGCAGTCACTCACCTAGACCTAGCTAATGTATGAAATCCTGTTGGTCTTATTATACATACACACACTGCACCATGCATGCATGCACGCATACTCACTCACACATTCTCTTGACTACTGAAGAGTGGAAACGATCTGGTTTAATGAAAGGTTCCTCAGTGAGGTTTTGCTGTTTTGTTTGCACTCTGGTATCTGGAGTCGTTTTTAGAGTGTTTTAGAAAACAGTTTGCGTGTGTGTCCTGGATGAGTTTGTTCAGTATTGTGAGTCACACCCCTCTTCCTCCGTTCCCTTCCAAGGCCACACAACTACCTCAGTGCTATGAAATAATACTAATGAATGGGCCAACCGTCCTCACACACACCCACCCCAATATCTATATATTTTTCTTAATGTACAGTATCTCCCTCTTTGTTCGTATACCTCTCTCTCTCACACTCACTCCTTTGCCCCTTTCTCTCTCCCTCACCTACTTCTCTCTCTCGCTCCCCCTCTCTTCCCGTCTTCCTACTCTCCTCGTTCCTTCTTCCTACTGTTGTGTTTTCTTCCTCCGACACTCTGTCCTTGTGCTGCTCTTTTGCCTCATCCCTAACCCTTTATTTGCATGCTAGTGTATCTGGCCACAGGCCGGCATTGAAATATTTCCTTTTTTTTTTTTCGTCCTGAAATACCTTGTTATGGTGATGCATGCGACTGCAGAGCTGTCTTAAAAATCACACATTTCTGTCTCTATTAGTTCTGATTCTCACAGTCTGTGTACAGACAGTTCCTATAGAAAGTCTACATCCTCTTTCGATTTCTTCAAATGTTATTGTGTTTATAAGTGGGATTAAAACTGTAATTTGGCCACTCAGGAACATTCACTGTCTTCTTGGTAAGCAACTCTAGTGTAGATTTTGGCTTTGTGTTGTAAGTTATTGTCCAGCTGAAAGGTGAATTCCTCTCTGTGTCTAGTGTAAAGCAGACAAGCAGATTTTGCCTGTGCTTAGCTCCATCCCGTTTCTTTTCATTCTGAAAAACTCTACAGTCTTTGCCAATGTCAAGCATACCCATACCATGACGCAGCCACCACCATGTTTGAAAATAAGGAGGCAGTTACTCAGTAATGTGTTGTTACTCAGTAACGTGGTCCTCTGTAGCTCAGCTGGTAGAGCACGCCGCTTGTAACGCCAGGGTAGTGGGTTCGATCCCCAGGACCACCCATACACAAAAATGTATGCACGCATGTCTGCAAGTCGCTTTGGATAAAATCGTCTACTAAGTGGCATATTATTATTATTATTATTATTTGTCAGGTGTGCTGTATGTGGAAGGTGCGGGAATCAGGCGCTGGACACAGAAGCTTCGTTCAACAGTCTTTAGTGAATCAATACGGGCAAAAGTGCCCGGAGACGAGCGATACGCATACAGGCGTAAACAAACAGGAAAAATACTAACGCGCACAACAAGTGCGAAAACCTCTCCTAAAACACAAGGAGGGAAAACCAATACCGACACGAAGACAGGAAGCTCAATAACACACAACACATGACTAACAAAACGAGAACTTATAGGACACATAATCAACGCTAACTAACCACAGGTGTACAACAATCAGACAAAAGCAAACGAACATAGAAACATACAACGGTGGTAGCTAGTACTCCGGGGACGACGACCGCCGAAACCTGCCCGAGCAAGGAGGAGGAGCAGCCTCGGCAGATTCCGTGACATTATTATTATTATTATTATATTATTGTTGGAATTGCCTCAAACATAAGGCTTTGCATTTAGGCCAAAAAGTATATTCCTTTGCTTTGTTCTTTTTTGCAGTGTTACTTTAGAGCCTTGTTGCATACATATGCATGTTTTGGAATATTCTTATTCATTCTGTAATTTATGTCATTATTGTGGAATCACTACAATGTTGTTGATCCATCCTCAGTTTTCTCCTATCACAGCCATTTAACGGTAGCTGTTTTAAAATCACCAATGGCCTCATAATGACGTCCCTATGCAGTTTCCTTCCTGTCCTGCAGCTCAGTACAGAAGGACGACTGCATCTTTGATGTGTCTGGGTGGTTTAATACATCATCCACAGCATAATTATTAACTTGACCATGCTTAATGATATATTAAATGTCTGATTTGTTATTGTTAACCATCTACCGATCACTGCCATTCTTTATGAGGCTTTTAAAAATCTCTCTCCTGAGACGTAAATTACTGATTAATGCAACATTTCGTTTTTCCGATGGCACAGACATGGTATCTGTCTGTCACACTGTGTGGGTAGAGGTCTCTCCCTAAGAGACCTACAGCATTGGACATAAACTTGGCCTTGGTGGACCACTATGGCTGTAGACATGCTGTTCACACATTAGCAGTGAGCTAATGGGGACATGAAGCTAGAGCTAGAGAGAAGCATATGTGTTTGCGCGTGTGCACGCTTGTGCGCGCATGTGTGTCCGTACACACAATTCTGTCCTCTCATGATCTCCCTTGGGGAGGCAATGTAGCACCGTGGGTGAAAATAAGAGGAGGAGGAGGAGGGTGACAAAGGGGTGAAAGCCTAATGCTCATCCAAGCAAGTCGTGGTTTAACACATAATCAAATTCAAATAATTCAGTGATGGTGCACTGAATTATGCACAAGCTATTGGATTAAAACATACATAACTCATCAGTCCTATGGTTTTTAGTAGCCTTTAGAGAGCTGTATTGTAAAGCTTGCCTAATCCCAGATCTGTAATAGCCAAGCCAACTCCTCACTACAACATGTTTCGGCAAAATAACATGGAGATCTGGGACCAGGCTACTGACCACTCCCTGTAATTGATTCCCTGTGCTTGTGGCTTGATGGGCAGCCTGTACACTGCATAACCATAACCTAACACACTAATGTCTGGACCCAACCCTCACACACTGACACTGTTCAACCCCTGTCCTCTCCTGATAACACACTGACCACCATCTAATCAGTTACCACCATGAGGTCAACATACCTCATCAGGGATGTAGCTCAGTTGGTAGAGCATAACGTTTGCAACGCCAGGGTTGTGGGTTCGTTTCCCACGGGGGGCCAGTATGAAAAATAAAAATAATGTATGCACTCACTAACTGTAAGTCGCTCTGGATAAGAGCGTCTGCTAAATGACTGAAATGTAAATGTACTGCTACTACTACTTCTACTGCCATTACTACTACTACCACTAACATTACTAATGCTACATTACTACCACTACGACTGCCATTACTACTACTACTACTACTACTACTACTACTACTATTACTACTACTACTACTGCTAACACCATTACTAATAATATTAACACCATACTACTACTACTACTACTACTACTACTACTAGTACTACTATCACCATTACTACGAACAACACTACTTCTACTACTACTACTAACACCACTACTACTACTAGTACTACTATCACCATTACTACGAACAACACTACTACTACTACTACTACTACTACTACTACTAACACCACTACTACTACTACTACTACTACTAACACCACTACTACTACTACTAACACCACCACCACTACTACTACTAATACTGCTAACACCATTACTACTAACACCATTTCTACTACTATGAATACCACTACTACTACTACTACTACTACTACTATTACTAACACCATTACTAATACGGCTAACACCATTACTACTACTATGAACACCACTACTACTACTACTACTACTACTACTACTACTACTACTACTATTACTAACACCAATACTAATACTATTAACACCATACTACTACTACTACTACTACTACTATCACCATTACTACGAACAACACCACCACTACTACTACTACTACTACTACTAACACCACTATGACTAACACCATTACTACTACTACTACTAACAGCATTACTACTACTACTACTAACAACACTACTACTACTACTTACACCATTACTACTAACACCACTGCTACTACCACTAACACCATTACTACTACTACTACTACTACTACTACTACTACTACCACTACTAACACCATTGCTACCATTACTACTGCTACCATTACTACTGCTACCACTACTACTACCACAACTAACACCACTACTACTATTACTACTAACACCAATACTATTAACACAATACTACTACTACTACTACTACTACTACTACCTACTACTATCACCAATACTACAAACAACACCACTACTACTAACACTACTACTACTACTACTAACACCACTACTCCAACTACTACTAACACCACCATCACTACTACTACTACTACTAGTACTACTACTACTAACACCACCACTACTAGTACTACTACTACTACTACTACTAACACCACCACTACTACTACTAACACACTACTACTACTACTACTACTAACACACCACCACTACTACTACTACTACTACTACTACTACTACTAACACCACCTCTACTACTACTACTACTGACACCACCACTACTACTACTACTAACACCACTACTACTACTACTACTACTGACACCACCACTACTACTACTAACACCATTACTACTACTAC
This sequence comes from Coregonus clupeaformis, assembly GCF_020615455.1. Taxonomy (NCBI): domain Eukaryota; kingdom Metazoa; phylum Chordata; class Actinopteri; order Salmoniformes; family Salmonidae; genus Coregonus; species Coregonus clupeaformis. The sequence continues at coordinate 8,887,448 of NC_059194.1, read as the reverse complement.
TACTAACACTACTACTACTACTAACACCATTAACAGTACTACTACTACTACTAACACTACTACTACTACTACTACTACTACTACTACTACTACTACTACTACTACTAATAGTACTACTACTACTACTAACACCACTACTACTACTACCACCACTACTACTACTACTAACACACCACTACTACTACTACTACTACTACTACTACTACTAACACACCACTACTGCTACTTACACCACCACTACTACTACTGACACCAGCACTACTACTACTACTAACATCATTATTAGTACTACTACTACTAACACCACCACCACTACTACTACTAACACCACCACTACTACTACTAACACCACCACTACTACTACTACTACTACTACTACTACTACTAACACCACCTCTACTACTACTACTGACACCACCACTACTACTACGAACACCATTACTACTACTACTACTACTACTACTACTACTACTAACACCATTACTAGTACTACTACTACTACTTAAACCACTACTACTACTACTACTACTACTACTACTACTACTAACAACCCACTACTACTACTACTACTAACACTCCACTACTACTACTACTACTACTACTACTAACACACACCTAGTCTTACTACTACTAATACCACTACTCTTACTACTACTGACACCACTACTACTACTACTACTACTACTACTACTACTACTACTACTAACATCACCTCTACTACTACTACTGACACCACCACTACTACTATGAACACCATTACTACTACTACTACTACTACTAACACCATTACTAGTACTACTGCTACTTACACCACCACTACTACTACTGACACCAGCACTACTACTACTACTAACACCATTATTAGTACTACTACTACTAACACCACCACCACTACTACTACTAACATCACCACTACTACTACTAACACCACCACTCACTACTACTACTACTACTACTACTACTAACACCACCTCTACTACTACTACTGACACCACCACTACTACTACGAACACCATTACTACTACTACTACTACTACTACTACTACTACTACTACTACTAACACCATTACTAGTACTACTACTACTACTTAAACCACTACTACTACTACTACTACTACTACTAACAACCCACTACTACTACTACTACTAACACTCCACTACTACTACTACTACTACTACTAACACACACCTAGTCTTACTACTACTAATACCACTACTCCTGACCACTACTACTACTACTACTACTACTACTACTACTACTACTACTAACATCACCTCTACTACTACTACTGACACCACCACTACTACTATGAACACCATTACTACTACTACTACTACTACTAACACCATTACTAGTACTACTACTACTTACACCACTACTACTACTACTACTACTTACACCACTACTACTACTACTACTACTAACACCATTACTAGTACTACTACTACTTACACCACTACTACTAGTACTACTACTAACACCACTACTCTTACTACTACTAACACCACTACTACTACTACCGACACCACTACTACTACTGACACCACCACTACTACTACTACTAAACACCACCACTACTACTACTACTACTACTACTACTACTACTACTAACACCACCGCTACTCCTACTGACACCATTACTACTACTACTAACACCATGACCACTACTACTGCTAACACCATTACTACTACTACTACTACTACTACTACTACTACTACCTCCATGACTACTACTAACACCACTACTACTACCACTACTACTATTAACTCCATTACTACTACTAACACCACTACTACCACTAACACCATTACTACTACTAACACCATTACCACTACTACTATTAATACTAACAACACTACTACTGCTAACACCATTACCACTACTACAACTACTACTACTACTAACACCACTACTAATACTACTACTACTATTAACTCCATGAATACTACTACTACTACTACTACTAACACCACTACTACTACTACTACTAACACTCCACTACTACTACTACTACTACTACTACTACTACTACTACTACTACTAACACACACCTAGTCTTACTACTACTAATACCACTACTCTTACTACTACTAACACCACCACCACTACTACTACTACTGACACCACTACTACTACTACTACTACTACTACTACTACTACTACTAACATCACCTCTACTACTACTACTACTACTACTACTACTAACAACCCACTACTACTACTACTACTAACAACCCACTACTACTACTACTACTACTACTACTAACACACACCTAGTCTTATAACTACTAATACCACTACTCTTACTACTACTAACACCACCACTACTACTACTACTGACACCACCACTACTACTACTACTACTACTACTAACATCACCTCTACTACTACTACTGACACCACCATTACTACTACTACTACTACTACTAACACCATTACTAGTACTACTACTACTACTTACACCACTACTACTACTTACACCACTACTACTACTACTACTACTAACAACCCACTACTACTACTACTACTACTACTACTAACACCTACTTAGTCTTACTACTACTAACACCATTACTCTTACTACTACTAACACCACTACTCCAACTACTACTAACACCACCATCACTACTACTACTACTACTAGTACTACTACTACTAACACCACCACTACTAGTACTACTACTACTACTACTACTAACACACTACTACTACTACTACTAACACACTACTACTACTACTACTAACACACCACCACTACTACTACTACTACTACTACTACTAACACCACCTCTACTACTACTACTACTGACACCACCACTACTACTACTACTAACACCACTACTACTACTACTGACACCACCACTACTACTACTAACACCATTACTACTACTACTACTAACACTACTACTACTACTAACACCATTAATAGTACTACTACTACTACTAACACTACTACTACTACTACTACTACTACTACTAATAGTACTACTACTACTACTAACACCACTACTACTACTACCACCACTACTACTACTACTAACACACCACTACTACTACTACTACTACTACTACTACTAACACACCACTACTGCTACTTACACCACCACTACTACTACTGACACCACCACTACTACTACTACTAACACCATTATTAGTACTACTACTACTAACACCACCACTACTACTACTAACACCACCACTACTACTACTAACACCACCACTACTACTACTAACACCACCACTACTACTACTACTACTACTACTACTACTACTAACACCACCTCTACTACTACTACTGACACCACCACTACTACTACGAACACCATTACTACTACTACTACTACTACTACTACTACTACTACTAACACCATTACTAGTACTACTACTACTACTTAAACCACTACTACTACTACTACTACTACTACTACTACTAACAACCCACTACTACTACTACTACTAACACTCCACTACTACTACTACTACTACTACTACTACTAACACACACCTAGTCTTACTACTACTAATACCACTACTCTTACTACTACTGACACCACTACTACTACTACTACTACTACTACTACTACTACTACTAACATCACCTCTACTACTACTACTGACACCACCACTACTACTATGAACACCATTACTACTACTACTACTACTACTAACACCATTACTAGTACTACTACTACTACTTACACCACTACTACTACTACTACTACTAACAACCCACTACTACTACTACTACTACTAACACTCCACTACTACTACTACTACTAACACCACTACTCTTACTACTACTAACACCACTACTACTACTACCGACACCACTACTACTACTGACACCACCACTACTACTACTACTAAACACCACCACTACTACTACTACTACTACTACTACTAACACCACCGCTACTCCTACTGACACCATTACTACTACTACTAACACCATGACCACTACTACTACTACTACTAACAACACTACTACTGCTAACACCATTACCACTACTACTACTACTACTACTACTACTACTACTACTACTACTACTACTACCTCCATGACTACTACTAACACCACTACTACTACCACTACTACTATTAACTCCATTACTACTACTAACACCACTACTACCACTAACACCATTACTACTACTAACACCATTACCACTACTACTATTAATACTAACAACACTACTACTGCTAACACCATTACCACTACTACAACTACTACTACTACTAACACCACTACTAATACTACTACTACTATTAACTCCATGAATACTACTACTACTACTAACACCACTACTACTACTACTACTAACACTCCACTACTACTACTACTACTACTACTACTACTACTACTAACACACACCTAGTCTTACTACTACTAATACCACTACTCTTACTACTACTAACACCACCACTACTACTACTACTGACACCACTACTACTACTACTACTACTACTACTACTACTACTACTACTACTAACATCACCTCTACTACTACTACTACTACTACTACTACTACTAACAACCCACTACTACTACTACTACTAACAACCCACTACTACTACTACTACTACTACTACTACTACTAACACACACCTAGTCTTACAACTACTAATACCACTACTCTTACTACTACTAACACCACCACTACTACTACTACTGACACCACCACTACTACTACTACTACTACTACTAACATCACCTCTACTACTACTACTGACACCACCATTACTACTACTACTACTACTACTAACACCATTACTAGTACTGCTACTACTACTACTACTACTACTAACACCATTACTACTACTACTACTACTACTACTAACAACCCACTACTACTACTACTACTACTACTAACACCATTACTCTTACTACTACTAACACCACTACTACTACTACCGACACCACTACTACTACTGACACCACCACTAATACTACTACTAAACACCACCACTACTACTACTACTACTACTACTAACACCACCGCTACTCCTACTGACACCATTACTACTACTACTAACACCATGACCACTACTACTACTACTACTACTACTACCTCCATGACTACTACTAACACCACTACTACTGCCACTACTACTATTAACTCCATTACTACTACTAACATCACTACTACCACTAACACCATTACTACTACTAACACCATTACCACTACTACTATTAATACTAACAACACTACTACTGCTAACACCATTACCACTACTACAACTACTACTACTACTAACACTAATACTACTACTACTATTAACTCCATGAATACTACTACTACTACTAACACCACTACTACTACTACTACTAACAACCCACTACTACTACTACTACTAACACTCCACTACTACTACTACTAACACCACTACTCTTACTACTACTGACACCACTACTACTACTACTAACACCACCACTACTACTACTACTAACACCACCACTACCACTACTACTAACACCACCACTACTACTAACACCACCACTACTACTACTACTACTACTACTAACACCACCGCTACTCCTACTGACACCATTACTACTACTACTAACACCATGACCACTACTACTAACACCATGACCACTACTACTACTACTACTACTACTACTACTACTACTACCACTACTAACAACACTACTACTGCTAACACCATTACCACTACTACTACTACTACTACTACTACCTCCATGACTACTACTAACACCACTACTACTATTAACTCCATTACTACCACTAACACCATTACTACTACTACTACTACTACTAACACCATTACCAATACTACTATTAATACTAACAACACTACTACTGCTAACACCATTACCACTACTAACACTACTACTGCTAACACTACTGCTGCTACTACTACTACTACTACTACTACTACTACTACTACTACTACTACTACTACTACTACTAACACCACTACTAATACTACTACTACTATTAACTCATTAACTCATTAAAATAAAAATGAAAAATGAAATAACTCCATGAATACTACTACTACTACTACTACTACTACTACTACTAACACCACTACTACTACTACTACTACTACTACTACTACTACTACTACTACTAACACCACTACTACTAATACCACTGCTACTAATACTACTACTACCATTACTACTACTACCACAACTAACACCACTACTACTACTACTAACACCACCACTACTGCTACTACTACAAACACTACTACTACTACTACTACTACTATTAACACCACTACTACTACTGTTAACACCATTACTAACACCACTCTTACTACTACTACTAACACCACTACTACTAACACCACTACTACTACTACCATTACTACTATTACTGCTGCCATTACTACTACTACTACTATCACCATTACTACTACTACTACTACTACTACTAACACCATTACTACTGCACTCACTGCCACTACTATTTCACAATCATGAATATTTAAAGACTAGCAAGCACACCACATTTACTTCAGTAAATGTCCTTTTCTAGTTAGTGCTGTTTTTCTTGTCCTCAATAGATCTTCTGTTCAAACATAATCCAAATAACCACACCTACACATATGGGAGGTCAAACATGCTAACCGTGCAGGAAGATTATTTCGCTATGACAAAGCTGACTGACTACATACACTACCGGTCAAAAGTTTTAGAACACCTACTCATTCAAGGATTTTTCTTTATTTTTACTATTTTCTACATTGTAGAATAATAGTGACGTCATCAAAACTATGAAATAACACATGGAATCATGTAGTAACCAAAAAAGTGTTGAACAAAACCAAATATTTTATATTTGAGATTCTTCAAATAGGCACCCTTTGCTTTGATGACAGCTTTGCACACTCTTGGCATTCTCTCAATCAGCTTCACCTGGAATGTTTTTCCAACAGTCTTGAAGGAGTTCCCACATATGCTGAGCACTTTTTGGCTGCTTTTCCTTCACTCTGCGGTCCGACTCATCCCAAACCATCTCAATTTGGTTGAGGTCGGGGGATTGTGGAGGCTAGGTCATCTGATGCAGCATTCCATCACTCTCTTTCTTGGTCAAATAGCCCTTACACAGCCTGGAGGTGTGTTGGGTCATTGTCCTGTTGAAAAACAAATGATAGTCCCACTAAGCCCAAACCAGATGGGATGGCATATCGCTGCAGATTGCTGTGGTAGCCATTCTGGTTAAGTGTGCCTTGAATTCTAAATAAATCACAGACAGTGTCACCAGCCAAGCACCCCCACACCATAACACCTCCTCCTCCATGCTTTACGGTGGGAAATACACATGCAGAGATCATCCGTTCACCCACACTGCGTCTCACAAAGACACAGCGGTTGAAAACAAAAATCTCAAATTTGGACTCCAGACCAAAGGACACATTTCCACCGGTCTAATGTCCATCGCTCATGTTTCTTGGCCCAACCAAGTCTCTTCTTCTCGTTGGTGTCCTTTAGTAGTGGTTTCTTTGCATCAGTTCATCCATGAAGGCCTGATCCACACAGTCTCTTCTGAACTGTTGATGTTGAGATGTGTCTGTTACTTGAACTCTGAAGCATTTATTTGGGCTGCAAATTCTGAGGCTGGTAACTCTAATGAACTTATCCTCTGCAGCAGAGGTAACTCTGGGTCTTCCATTCCTGTGGCGGTCCTCATGAGAGCCAGTTTCATCATAGCCCTTGATGGTTTTTGCGACTGCACTTGAAACTTTCAAAGTTCTTGAAATATTCCGTATTGACTGACCTTCATGTCTTAAAGTAATGATGGACTGTCGTTTCTCTTTGCTTATTTGAGCTGTTCTTGTCATAATATAGATTTGGTCTTTTACCAAATAGGGCTATCTTCTGTATACCCCCCCTCCTATCTTGTCACAACACAACTAATTGGCTCAAACACATTAAGAAGGAAAGAAATTCCACAAATTAACTTTTAAGAAGGCACACCTGTTAATTGAAATGCATTCATGAAGCTGGTTGAGAGAATGCCAAGAGTGTGCAAAGCTGTCATAAAGGCAAAGGGTGGCTATTTGAAGAATCTCAAATATAAAATATATTTTCATTTGTTTAACACTTTTTTGGTTACTACATGATTCCATATGTGTTATTTCATAGTTTTGAAGTCTTCATTATTATTCTACAAGGTAGAAAATAGTAAAAATAAAGAAAAACCCCTGAATGAGTAGGTGTTCTAAGACATTTGACCGGTAGTGTATAGTACCACTGACTCACCATTGCCTTCAGGGAAACTACATTCATGGCAATGAGTTCGGCCCAAATGTATTTTCCTCAATGTGATGATATCAGAAATGTTAGCTTATTCAACTATATGAACCCTGAAGTTGTGGAACATATACTAGTTGATGTATTGATAATGTCTGTAAAATTTCAGTTTGGTGAAATTAACATGCTTTTGGAATATTGTCAAAGGACCTTTTCAAATAAAATAAAATTCTCATCTCTATAGAATATTTTAGAGCTTCAACAGAAAGCCATCAATCATGATCTAAATAATCAGCACTGACTAAATACATGACATATTGTCTATTTAAAGATAGGGAAATCCATGGAAAATATGAAATGCATTTGTACTTAGAGACATCCTGAATGAAACCACATCTCGATGATGATTCACCTCCCACTCACTTAAACACTGCATGGACAATTCTCTGAAAATGGCCTTTCATCTTCATAACGGAACAATTTCCACTTTTCCAAAAAATCTGTCAATAGGCTTTATTGTACTTTTCACTGATGTATGGAATTATTCCTCTGTGATTCTAACCATTCTTTTTTGTCTGTGTATGAGATGTTGGACATGCATTCAAAATGATTGCCTTTCAGCTCAGTATCAAAGCAAATATAATTCACAATTGATTCAAAAGAATGCCTGTGGATTTCAATTCATGTATTTTCTAAGTATAATGTTTACGGTTAATTTGGGATTGTTTATTTCACGTTTGTTTATCTATTTTACTTGCTTTGGCAATGTTAACATGTTTCCCATGCCAATAAAGCCCTTTGAATTAAAATCAGAGCCAGGGAGACATCCGAGAGATCAGCAAGAGGAGAGAAAGCCAGAGAGTGAGAGCACGAGAGAGGAAGCGTTTGGTGAACCATGTTTAACTGTTCAAAGCATGACTCGCTCTCTCGAACTGTTGAAAGCGTGACTCTCTCGAACTGTTCAAAGTGTGACTCAAACTATTCAAAGCCTCTCAATTCGATTTAATTAAATTCAAAGGGCTTTATTGGCATGGGAAACATGTTTACATTGCCAAAGCAAGTGAAATAGATAAACAAAAGTGAAATAAACAATAAAACATGAACAATAAGCATTACACTCACTAAAGTTCCAAAAGGAATAGAGATTTCAAATGTCATATTATGGCTATACAGTGGCTTGCGAAAGTATTCACCCCCCTTGGAATTTTTCCTATTTTGTTGCCTTACAGCCTTTATTGTGAAACAAACAAGAAATAAGACAAAAAAACAGAACTTGAGCGTGCATAACTATTCAACCCACCAAAGTCAATACTTTGTAGAGCCACCTTTAGCATCAATTATAGCTGCAAGTCTCTTGGGGTATGTCTCTATAAGCTTGGCACATCTAGCCACTGGGATTTTTGCCCATTCTTCAAGGCAAAACTGCTCCAGCTCCTTCAAGTTGGATGGGTTCCGCTGGTGTACTGCAATCTTTAAGTCATACCACAGATTCTCAATTGGATTGAGGTCTGGGCTTTGACTAGGCCATTCCAAGACATTTAAATGTTTCCCCTTAAACCACTGGAGTGTTGCTTTAACAGTATGCTTAGGGTCATTGTCCTGCTGGAAGGTGAACCTCCATCCCAGTCTCAAATCTGGAAAACTGAAACCGGTTTCCCTCAAGAATTTCCCTGTATTTAGCATCATCCATCATTCCTTCAATTTTGACCAGTTTCCCGGTCCCTGCCGATGAAAAACATCCCCACAACATGATGCTGCCACCACCATGCGTCACTGTGGGGATGGTGTTCTCGGGGTGATGAGAGGTGTTGGGTTTGCGCCAGACATAGCGTTTTCCTTGATGGCCAAAAAGCTCAATTTTAGTCTCATCTGACCAGAGTACCTTCTTCCATATGTTTGGGGAGTCTCCCACATGCCTTTTGGCGAACACCAAACGTGTTTAATTATTTTTTTCTTTAAGCAATGGCTTTTTTTCTGGCCACTCTTCCGTAAAGCCCAGCTCTGTGGAGTGTATGGCTTAAAGTGGTACTATGGACAGATACTCCAATCTCCGCTGTGGAGCTTTGCAGCTCCTTCAGGGTTATCTTTGGTCTCTTTGTTGCCTCTCTGATTAATGCCATCCTTGCCTGGTCCGTGAGTTTTGGTGGGCGCCCTCTCTTGGCAGGTTTGTTGTGGTGCCATATTCATTTCATTTTTTTATAATGGATTTAATGGTGCTCCGTGGGATGTTCTATAACCCAACCCTGATCTGTACTTCTCCACAACTTTGTCCCTGACCTGTTTGGAGAGCTCCTTGGTCTTCATGGTGCTGCTTGCTTGGTCGTGCCCCTTGCTTACTGGTGTTGCAGACTCTGCGGCCTTTCAGAACAGGTGTGTATATATACTGAGATCATGTGACAGATCATGTGACACTTAGATTGCACACAGGTGGACTTTAACTAATTATGTGACTTCTGAAGGTAATTGGTTGCACCAGATCTTATTTAGGGGCTTCATAGCAAAGGGGATGAATACATATGCACGCACCACTTTTCCGCTAATTATTTTTTAGAATTTTTTGAAATAAGTTATTTTTTTCATTTCACTTCACCAATTTGGACTATTTTGTGCATGTCCATTACATGAAATCCAAATAAAAATCCATTTAAATTACAGGTTGTAATGCCACAAAATAGGAAAAATGCCAACGGGGATGAATACTTTTGCAAGGCACTGTATACAGTGTTGTAACGATGTGCAAATATACTGAACAAAAATATAAATGCAACGTGACAATTTCAACGATTTTACTGAGTTATAGTGCATATAAGGAAACTTGAGGCACCTGTGGCATTGTGTTGTGTGACAAAACTACACATTTTAGAGTGACCTTTTATTGTCCCCAGCACAAGGTGCACCTGTGTAATGATAATGCTGTTTTAATCAGCTTCTTGATATGCCACACCTGTCAGGTGAATGGATTATCTTGGCAAAGGAGAAATGCTCACTAATAGGGATATAAACAAATTTGTTCACAACATTTTAGAGAAAAGCTTTTTGTGCGTTTTTTATTTCAGCTCATAAAACATGGGACAAACACTTAACATGTTGCATTTATATTTTTGTTCAGTGTAGTATTGTGAGGTCCAAGGCAATTCCCAGGCCTAACGAATAAGAATACGTATGAACAGTTTCTAAAGTTGGCAGCTGTTGTTGATAGGAAGCTTCAAACCACAAACCACTGCAGTCACATACTCAGGTGGGGGCTTTGTTGCAGCTACTATGTATGTGTCATTTAGGAACACTACATCATGAACTGAAGTGTGGGCTGTTGGGTGGATGCTTCACTCCACGATCCACGATTTTATTCAAGGTGCCCACTCATTTGCGTCACTCAGTTGTACCTGAAACTTGGTGTGTAGGTCAGCTGTCCCTTTTTGAAAGGGTTAGCAAAGTTTAAGGCATTAGAAAGTTGTGAGATTTAACCCTTTGGGCCATGACTTGATGCAAAGAAGGGTGACTAAATGCTTAGAAGTAATTCAATTTCAATGGAGAACTTGAGGCGATGTGGCTGTAGGCCAGGGCTCACTAACCCTGTTCCTGGAGAGCTACCGTCCGTTTTCCAATGAACTGAGTTGCTTTCAATAAGGGGAATAGTTTGCGAACATTAGCTAAAAGTCTGAGAAGGCATTATGCGGCGAACGTAAGTGTGTCTGTTTCGGGTTGAATTTGCCACTACAAATCATTGTGGCCATGTAGACTTTGTATTAATCCCCACAAAAATGTGCAATTTGACATTTCACCTTAACAGTTTTGAATGTTCATTCAAATCATCCTACTGAAATTGGTACTAGAGAACATGTTCGCCGCAAAGGAAAGCCTTGTTGAACACACCTCTGGCAAGACCTACAATCAAAGCCTTGACCTTTGCGAATGCCTTTCCATCGCGACTTGGTATGGGTAGTAAGGATCTTGACAAACCAAAGTGACTAATTCTTTCTAGCCTTGCAAATTAAAGGTCCAACTCAGCCATTTTTATCTCAATATTAAATCATTTCTGGATAACAATTAGGTACCTTACAGTGATTGTTTTAAATTAAAATGGTAAAAAATTTACATTAGCAAAATGAAATTTCTCAAGCAATAATTTTGCTTGTACTGTCTGAGAGAGGGCTCTAATTGGAGGAGCCTAATGGGAGGCAGGGTTCTCCCCAAAGAATGTAAGAATTGCCACCTTGTGGACTGGCTGTGCCACTGTTATTTGTTATAATTTAATCCTCTAGATTTGCACGAAATGTCAATTACAGGTGTTCAAAAAAGCAAAGATCTTCGGGCCTCCCCCACCTAAAGCATAAATCATAGTCCACAGATGCGATAGTCCAACGTCCCATTGTGGCATAGCTATGTGGCTTGAGACTACCATCTGCGGGGGACGCACAGCCCGAACGCGCACCTCCCCACAATTCCCAACCAACGCATCCCGGTACGCATCCTCTATTCATTTGAATGTGTTTATGGCTGAAGAAATTGCTTGACCTGTGCTGAGAATTTGAAAAGTATGAAAGCCAACGGTCCAATACTCTAGAACACTGCTGTGTGTAGGTGTAGACATTTGGTACTCTGATAGACCCTTTACTCATCAGCACCACCTTGTTAAAAAATCCTGGGGAGAACCCTGGGGAGGGATGTGTAACCTGAAAACTATCTGTTATTGTCAGAGAGGAGGGCAAACTCTTTGTTATTGGTATATTAACTTATAGGTCCAAAACTCCACCCAGCCAAACAAACTGAACTCTTACACTAAAAGTGCATTATAATAACTTTTACCTTCAGAAAGTATTCACACCCCTTGACTTTTTCCACATTTTGTTGTGTCACAGCCTGAATTTAAAATGGCTTAAATTGAGATTGTGTGTCACTTGCCTACACACAATACCCGATAATGTCAAAGTGGAATTACATTTTTACAATTTTTTACAAATTTATAAAAAATGAAAAGCTGAAATGTCTGGAGTCAATAAGTATTCAACCCCTTATGGCAAGCCTAAATAAGTTCAGTAGTAAAAATGTGCTTAACAAGTCGCATAATAAGTTGCTTGGACTCTCTGTGTGTGCAATAATAGTGTTTAACATGCATTTTGAATGACTACCTCATCTCTGTACCCGATACGATTATTTGTAAGGTCCCTAAGTCGAGCAGTGAATTTCAAACACAGATTCAACCACAAAGTCCCTTTACCCCTACCTACTTGTAGAAATTATCTCGACTAACCTGTACCCCCGCACATTGACTCGGTACCAGTACCCCCTGTATATAGCCTCATTATTGTTATTTTATTGTGTAACTTTTGGGGGGGGATTATACTTTTTTTACTTTAGTTATTTAGTAAATATTTTCTTAATTGCATTGTTGGTTAAGGGCTTGTAAGTAAGCATTTGACGGTAAGGTCTTACACCTGTTGTATTCGGTGCATTTGATTTGAAAGACCAGGGAGGTTATCCAATGCCTCGCAAAGAAGGGCCCCTATTGGTAGATGGGTAAGAAAAAAAAACAGACATTGAATATCCCTTTGAGCATGGTGAAGTTATTAATTACACTTTGGATGGTGTATCGATACACCCAGTCACTACAAAGATGCAGGCGTTCTTCCTAACTCAGTTGCCGGAGAGGAAGGAAACCACTCAGGGATGTGTCCATGAGGCCAATGGTGATTTTTAAAACAGAGTTTAATGTTTGTGATAGGTGAAAACTGAAGATGGATCATCAACATTGTTGTTATGCCACAATAGTAACCTAAATGACAGTTAAAAGAAGGAATTTTTTTATGTACTGCATAAAAATATTCCAAAACATGCATCCTGTTTGCAATAAGGCACTAAAGTAAAACTGCAAAAAATATGGCAAAGAAATGTACTTTATGTCCTGAATACAAAGTGTTATGTTTGGGGCAAATCCAACAAAACACATCACTGAGTATCACTCTTCATATTTTCTAGCATGGTGGTGGCTGCATCATGTTATGGGTATGCTTGTCATCGGCAAGGACTAAGGAGTTTTTTAGGATAAAATAAACTGAATAGAGCTAAGCACAGGCAAAATCAAAGAGGAAAACCTGGTTCAGTCTGCTTTCCAACAGACACTGGGAGACATTCACCTTTCAGCAGTACAATAACCTAAAACACAAGGCCAAATATACACTGGAGTTGCTTACCAAGACGACATTGAATGTTCCTGAGTGGTCTTGTTAGTTTTTACTTTAATCTGCTTGAAAATCTATGACAAGACTTGAAAATGGCTGTCTAGCCATGATCAACAACCAACTTGACAGAGCTTGAAGAATTTTTAAAAGAATGTGCAAATATTGTACAATCCTGGTGTACAAAGCTCTCAGACTTACCCAGAAAGACTCACAGCTGTAATCACTGCTAAAGGTGATTTCTAGCATGTATTGACTCAGGGGTGTGAATACTTATGTAAATGAGATATTTCTGTATTCCATTTTCAATACATTTGCAAAACATTCTAAATACATGTTTTCACTTTGTCATTATGGGGTATTGTGTGTAGAAAGGTGAGAATGTGTTTATTTAATCCATTTGAATTGAGGCTGTAACACAACTACATCTGGAATAAGTCAAGGGGTAGGAATACTCGTACCACTGCACATTGATCTGGTACTCCCTGTAAATAGCTCCATTCTTGTGTATTTTATTCCTTGTGTTAATATTTTTCTTTTTATAATAATTTTACTCAGAATCGTTGGGAAGGGCTTGTAAGCAAGCATTTCACGGTAAAGTCTACACCCGTTAAATTTGGCGCATGTGGCAAATCACGTTTTTTGACTGCACTGCCCCTTTAAAGAGGGTTCAATACCGCAGCTTTTGCAGAATGTCAGTTTTATTTTTATCTTTCACAGTGTGTAGCGATATCTGACTACAGTGGGAATTCTGCACCAACCAACAAGGAAAAACCCACCATCTCCAACCACCACAACCTGTCCCACTGGAGAGACCACTAGGGGTTTACCAAAACCACTGACACCTGCTTGTCAACCTTCCTACATGTTGTGGCATGTTAGACATACTTCTGTGGTTGAATCGAGAATGTTTTTCATTGCTGTAAAATGAAACTATTGATTCTTTCACGTGCACTGTTATGAGACCGCGAAATGAGGCCAGAGATTATGCTTGTGCAAGTTGACCTTCTGCTAATCACAGCACCCTCAGTTGACACTAAAGATCCCCTTCTATTGACTGCAAGTTTGATAAGGGTAGTATGTTTGAGCTAGAAGACATGGTGCACACTTGATAGAGGTTGACGATGTTTTGGCTCTCTTGAAAACATGAAACCTGAAATCCCCCTCCACCCCAAGGCTGGGAAGTCCTGTGTTGTCAACGTAGCTCATAAACATGCTGCACCTGTTAGTGTGTGAACTGACAGGGACATCTTGGTTAACCTTGTTGCATGACTTTGCAAAGAAGAGTTCATGTTTACTTTATATGCATACGTTGGAAACCTTGGTAACACATTGTAAAATAGTAAAACATTTGACACAGTCAATGGGTTTACGGTGTATAGGCTAAATGAGGAGCAGCTATACCCCTCAGATGTCACTGGTATTAAAGATTCCACTCATCAAAAAATGTCTGCGCTCAGTGCATTATTCTGTCAAATTTATTGAGGCATTTTATTTTTCTTCTTTTCGTGACTCTTTTTATCCTAATTTACAGGACGAGCTCATATGGCCACCGCCTTTTGGGTCTCGTCCTGTTAGAGAGTTGAACCCTGCTGAACAACACCCACCACGCAGGGTCTGTCTACTAAAGGTCTTCACAGGTCCAAAAAGTTGGACTCGTTCTGAAATGGATCCGTGGCTTTGCTACCCTACCCAATTTGGATAAATTAATTTGTAAAAAAACAGACCTGTTCCGAATGGAACCGAGGACAGTCGGACCCATTCCCGAAAAGGCCCGTAGAAAAAGACTCATGCCAGTTTGCCCACTGACAAAGACATGATCAGTCTATAATTTTAATGGTAGGTTTATTTGAACAGTGAGAGACAGAATAACAACAAAAAAATCCAGAAAAACGCATGTCAAAAATGTTATAAATTGATTTGCATTTTAATGAGGGAAATAAGTATTTGACCCCTCTGCAAAACATGACTTAGTACTTGGTGGCAAAACCCTTGTTGGCAATCACAGAGGTCAAACATTTATTGTAGTTGGCCACCAGGTTTGCACACATCTCAGGAGGGATTTTGTCCCACTCCTCTTTGCAGATCTTCTCCAAGTCATTAAGGTTTCGAGGCTGACGTTTGGCAACTCGAACCTTCAGCTCCCTCCACAGATTTTCTATGGGATTAAGGTCTGGAGACTGGCTAGGCCACTCCAGGACCTTAATGTGCTTCTTCTTGAGCCACTCCTTTGTTGCCTTGGCCGTGAGTTTTGGGTCATTGTCATGCTGGAATACCCATCCACGACCCATTTTCAATGCCTGGCTGAGGGAAGGAGGTTCTCACCCAAGATTTGACGGTACATGGCCCCGTCCATCATCCCTTTGATGCGGTGAAGTTGTCCTGTCCCCTTAGCAGAAAAACACCCCCAAAGCATAATGTTTCCACCTCCATGTTTGACGGTGGGGATGGTGTTCTTGGGGTCATAGGCAGCATTCCTCCTCCTCCAAACACGGCGAGTTGAGTTGATGCCAAAGAGCTCGATTTTGGTCTCATCTGACCACAACACTTTCAACCAGTTCTCCTCTGAATCATTCAGATGTTCATTGGCAAACTTCAGACGGCCCTGTATCTGTGCTTTCTTGAGCAGGGTGACCTTGCGGGCGCTGTAGGATTTCAGTCCTTCACGGCGTAGTGTGTTACCAATTGTTTTCTTGGTGACTATGGTCCCAGCTGCCTTGAGATCATTGACAAGATCCTCCCATGTAGTTCTGGGCTGATTCCTCACCGTTCTCATGATCATTGCAACTCCACGAGGTGAGATCTTGCATGGAGCCCCAGGCCGAGGGAGACTGACAGTTATTAGGTGTTTCTTCCATTTGCGAATAATCGCACCAACTGTTGTCACCTTCTCACCAAGCTGCTTGGCGATGGTCTTGTAGCCTATTCCAGCCTTGTGTAGGTCTACAATCTTGTCCCTGACATCCTTGGAGAGCTCTTTGAATCTGATTGATTGATTGCTTCTGTGGACAGGTGTCTTTTTACAGGTAACAAACTGAGATTAGGAGCACTCCCTTTAAGAGTGTGCTTCTAATCTCAGCTCGTTACCTGTATTAAAGACACCTGGGAGCCAGGAATCTTTCTGATTGAGAGGGGGTCAAATACTTATTTCCCTCATTAAAATGCAAATCAATTTATAACATGTTTGACATGCATTTTTCTGGATTTTTTTGCTGTTATTCTGTCTCTCACTGTTCAAATAAACCTATCATTAAAATTATAGACTGATCATTTCTTTGTCAGTGGGCAAATGTACAAAATCAGCAGGGGATCAAATACTTTTTTTCCTCACTGTGTATATATATATATATATATATATATATATATATATATATATATATTTTTTTATCAATCTACACACATTACCACATAATGACAAAGCAAAATCAGGTTTTTAAAAATGTTTGCTAATTTATAAATAAATATAAAACTCAAATATCACATTTACATAAGTATTCAAACCCTTTACTCAGTACTTTGTTGAAGCACCTTTGACAGCAATTACAGGCTCTAGTTTTCTTGGGTATGACGCTACAAGCTTGGCACACCTGTATTTGGGGAGTTTCTCCCATTGTTCTATGCAGATCCTCTCAAGCTCTGTCAGGTTGGATGGGAAGCGTCGCTGCACAGCTATTTTCAGGTTTCTCCAGAGATATTAAATTGGGTTCAAGTCCGGGCTCTGGCTAGGCCACTCAAGGACATTCAGAGACTTGTCCCGAAACCACTCCTGCATTGTCTTGGCTGTGTGCTTAGGGTCATTGTCCTGTTGGAAGGTGAACCTTCACCCCAGTCTGAGGTCCTGAGCGCTCTGGAGCAGGTTTTCATCAAGGATCTCTCTGTACTTTGCTCTGTTCATCTTTGCCTCGATCCTGACTAGTCTCCCAGTCCCTGCCGCTGAAAAACATCTCCACAGCATGATGCTGCCACCCCCATGCTTCACTGTAGGGATGGTGCCAGATTTCCTCCAGACGTGACGCTTGGCATTCAGGCCAAAGAGTTCAATCTTGGTTTCATCAGACCAGCGAATCTTGTTTCTCATGGTCTGAGAGTCTTTAGGTGCCTTTTGGTAAACTCCAAGTGGGCTGTCATGTGCCTT